>NC_047113.1:71800173-72165173 GCF_902500255.1 Thalassophryne amazonica
AGAAGAAGAACAGTTTATGAGGGCAGATATGTGAAATCATTGTGTTTTGTGGTAAAAGCCCCAAATTCCCCCCCCCCCCCCCAAAAAAAAACCCCAAACAAACAAAAAAACAAATATATATACAGTAGTGTTCAGAATAATAGTAGTGCTATGTGACTAAAAAGATTAATCCAGGTTTTGAGTATATTTCTTATTGTTACATGGGAAACAAGGTACCAGTAGATTCAGTAGATTCTCACAAATCCAACAAGACCAAGCATCCATGATATGCACACTCTTAAGGCTATGAAATTGGGCTATTAGTAAAAAAAAAAAAAAAAAAAAAAAATAGAAAAGGGGGTGTTCACAATAATAGTAGTGTGGCATTCATTCAGTGATTTCATCAATTATGTGGAACAAACAGGTGTGAATCAGGTGTCCCCTATTTAAAGATGAAGCCAGCACCTGTTGAACATGCTTTTCTTTTTGAAAGCTTGAGAAAAATGGGACGTTCAAGACATTGTTCAGAAGAACAGCGTAGTTTGATTAAAAAGTTGATTGGAGAGGAAACATACGCAGGTGCAAAAAACTATAGGCTGTTCATCTACAATGATCTCCAATGCTTTAAAACGGACAAAAAAACCCCCCCCCAAAAAATTAGATGCGTGGAAGAAAACAGAAAACAACCATCAAAATGGATAGAAGAATAACCAGAATGGCAAAGGCTCACCCATTGATCAGCTCCAGGATGATCAAAGACAGTCTGAAGCTACCTGTAAGTGCTGTGACAGTTAGAAGACGCCTGTGTGAAGCTAACTGATTTGCAAGAATCCCCTGCAAAGTCCCTCTGTTAAATAAAAGATGTGCAGAAGAGGATACAATTTGCCAAAGAACACATCAACTGGCCTAAAGAGAAATGGAGGAATATTTTGTGGACTGATGAGAGTAAAATTGTTCTTTTTGCGTCCAAGGGCCGCAGACAGTTTGTGAGATGACCCCCAAACTCTGAATTCAAGCCACAGTTCACAGTGAAGACAGTGAAGCCTGGTGGTGCAAGCATCATGATATGGGCATGTTTCTCCTACTATGGTGTTGGGCCTATATATCGCATACCAGGTATCATGGATCAGTTTGGATATGTCAAAATACTTGACGAGGTCATGTTGCCTTATGCTGAAGAGGACATGCCCTTGAAATGGGTGTTTCAACAAGACAATGACCCCAAGCACACTAGTAAATGAGCAAAATCTTGGTTCCAAACCAACAAAATTAATGCCTCACAGATGTGAAGAAATCATGAAAAACTGTGGTTAAACAACTAAATACTAGTTTAGTGATTCACAGGATTGCTAAAAAAGCAGTTTGAACATAATAGTTTTGAGTTTGTAGCATCAACAGCAGATGCTACTATTATTGTGAACACCCCCTTTTCTACTTTTTTTTTTTTTTACTAATAGCCAAATTTCATAGCCTTAAGAGTGTGCATATCATGAATGCTTGGTCTTGTTGGATTTGTGAGAATCTACTGAATCTACTAATACCTTGTTGCCCATGTAACAATAAGAAATATACTCAAAACCTGGATCAATCTTTTTAGTCACATAGCACTACTATTATTCTGAACACTACTGTGTATATATATATATATATATATATATATATATACACATACACACACACACAAGGTCTATTAGAAAAGTATCCGACCTTATTATTTTTGTCAAAAACCATATGGATTTGAATCACGTGTGATTACATCAGACATGCTTGAACCCTCGTGGGCATGCGAGAGTTTTTTCACGCCTGTCGGTTATGTCATTCGCCTGTGGGCAGTCTTTGAGTGAGGAGTCGCCCACCCTCTCGTCGATTTTTTCATTGTTTAGGAATGGCTCAGAGACTGCTGCTTTGTTTGATCAAAATTTTTTCAAAACTGTAAGGCACAACTGAGTGGACACCATTCGATAAATTCAACTGGTTTTCGGTAAAAATTTTAACGGCTGATGAGAGATTTTAGTCTGCAAGTGTCGCTTTAAGGACAACCCACGGCACCTGACGGCGATCTGCGTTTCGAGGCGGCAGCGTCTCGCCATTTCAAGTTGAAAACTTCCACATTTCAGGCTCTGTTGACCCAGTAAGTCGTCAGAGAACAGAGAACTTTCAGAAGAAGTTGGCATGAGGAGTTTATTCGTACATTCCATTGTTAACGGACATTTTGTAATGAAAGAACGTGCGGGCAGAATCGCATGTCGGGCCGGACCCGACCGCGGGGGGTCGCGACAGGAAAAACACCTCCGTTGGAAACCTCAACGGGCAAGTTGGAACATGCCCAAGCTGTTAAACAATTTCTCAGTTACTTGTTGAAAGCCATCAAAAGCCGCCTGAATTTTACAAATGGTTTTCAACACGGAGGTGTTTTTCCTGTCGCGGCGCACACAGATTTGCCGAGTCGTCACGGAAACGACTCGGCGAATTTGCGCGCACGTCTTTCATTAAAAAAATGTCCTTAAACAGTGGAATGTCCGCATAAAGTCCTCATGCCGGCCTCTTCTGAATCTTCTCTGTTCTATCACGACATCCTGGGTGAATTAAGCCTTAAATTAGGATGTTTTCAGGTCGAAACAGGCCGACGACGGCGCCTGGAAGCGCTGCACGACGTCCTGCTCTGTGGGAAGTCGTTACACCGACAGAAACACCCCATAATCTCTCATCAGCCTTTAAACTTTTCACCGAAAACCAGCTTAATTTCTCGAGTAGTGTCCACTCGGATATTCCTCACAGGTCCAGAAAAAATTTTGATAAAGCAACGCGCGCCGTCTCGAGCAGCGTGTGAAACAAAGGAATTCAGCCGAGAGGGCGGGACCACATCTCAATCAAGGCCTGCCCACAGGGAAATGACGTCACCGACGCGTGAAAAAACTCACGCATGCGCACAAGGGTTCAAGCATGATTGGTGTAATCGCACGTCATTCAAATCCATATAGTTAAAAAAAAAGGGTTGGTTTATTATCTAATAGACCTCGTATATATATATATATATATATATATATATATATATATATATATATATATATATATATATATATATATATATATATATACACACACACACACACTTGTATGTAAACATTTGGGCACCCCTGATGATTTCCATGATTTTCCTTTATAAATCAATGGTTGTTTGGATCAGCAATTACAGTTAAATATATCATATAGCAGACAAACAGTGATATTTGAAAAGTGAATTGAAGTTTATAGGATTTACAGAAAGTGTGTAATAATTCTTTAAACCAAATTAGGTAGGTGCATAAATTTGGGCACCCCAAGAGAAAAATACATCAATATTTATTTAGCAGATCCTTTTGCAGAAATAACAGCCTCTAAACACTTCCTATAGCTTCCAATGAGAGTCTGGATTCTGGTTGAAGGTATTTTGAACCATTCCTCTTTACAAAACATGTCCAGTTCAGTCAGGTTTGTTGGTTTCTGAGCATGGACAGCCTACTTAAAATCACACCACAGATTTTCATTAATATTCAGATCTGGGGACTGAGATGGCCATTCGAGAATGTTGTACTTGTTCCTCTGTATGAATGCCTTAGTAGATTTTGAGCAGTGTTTAGGGTTTTTGTCTTGTTGAAAGATCCAGCCCCGGCACAACTTAACTTTGTCACTGATTCCCAGTATCTGCACTGGCCACACAGCATGATAGAACCACCTCTAAATTTTACTTTGGTAGCAAGTGTTTTTCTTGGAATGCTGTGCCATGCATACCACCCCTTTTTATGTCCAAATAACTTAATTTTAGTTTCATCAGTCCCCTGCACCTTATTCCAAAATGAAGCTGACTTGTCCAAATGTGCATTAGCATACCTCAAGCGACTCTGTTTGTGGCATGTGTGCCAAGTGTGCTGTATAGTTTAACGATGTACAGAGACACCATCTGAAGGAAGATCATGTTGTAGGTCTTTGGAGCAGGTCTGTGGGTTGACTATGACTGTTCTCACCATCCTTCGCTTCAGCTTATCTGAGATTTTTCTTGACCTGCCACTTCGGGCCTTAACTATGTTCCTCACAGTGGAAACTGTATCCTTCCCCTAAAACCATGATGTTGAACAATCTGTTTTCATGTCATTTGAGAGTTGTTTAGAGGCTCCCATGTTGCCACTCAGAAGAGTTGCAAAGAGGAGAAACATTTGCAAATGGCCACCTTAAATACAGTTTCTCATGATTGGATTCACCTGTGTAAGGAGGTCAATGGTCAATGAGCTTACCAAACCAATTTTGTGTTCCAGTAATTAGTGCTATATGTATTAAAATCAATAAAATGACAAGGGTGCCCAAATTTATGCACCTGCCTAATTTTGTTTAATTAATTATTGCATACTTTCTGTAAATACTATAAACTTCATTTCACTTCTCAAATATCAGTGTATTCACCTGCTATATGATATATTTAACTGAAATTTCTGATCCAGACAACCAATTATTTATAAAGGAAAATCATGAAAATTATCAGAGGTGGCCAAACTTTTGTATATATAAATTAGATATGAAGCCATTTCTTTTCTTTAAATCTATGCAATTGTGGATGGAATCAATTTAGTGTGTAATAAAATAGACATTTTGTTTGCAGTGTTGCCACAGTAACTTTGAAAAGTTACTTTAAACACTTACATTTTACCATTACTTTGTACAGTTACTTCTTTCACAGCTGCATACAACTTGTCGGCAGCTGCTGAATGTAACAAATAAAGCAACTTGTAATCTTACTTGGTTATTTTTAAGATTGAGTAATCAACAAAGTAACTATTAGTTACTTTGATGATTACTCAATCTTAAGAGTAACCAAGTTAGATTACTAGTTGCATTACTTAGTTCGAAGTTAGCAGCAGTTGCTAATAAAGTAACTGCATAAAGCTGCTAATAGAGGAAGTGTATAAAGTAACTGTGTGAAGTAACTAAAAAAGTACCTAATAAAGTAACTTTTCAAAGTAAGTGTGGCAACACTGTTCATTTGTTCCGTAATAAAGACAGATTGGATTTTTCCATTTATGATCATCAGGGGAAACAAAAAGGGCTGTCAATAAAGTATAGGTCCTTTTTATTTTTTTCAAAAACTATATGGATTTCATTCATATGTTTTTACGTCAGACATGCTTGAACCCCCATGCGCACGCGTGAGTTTTTCCACGCCTGTCGGTGACGTCATTCGCCTGTGAGCACTCCTTATGGGAGGAGTCGTCCAGCCCCTCGTCGGAATTCCTTTGTCTGAGAAGTTGCTGAGAGACTGGCACTTTGATCAAAATTTTTTCTAAACCTGTGAGACGCATCGAAGTGGACATGGTTCGAAAAATTAAGCTGGTTTTCAGTGAAAATTTTAACAGCTGATGAGAGATTTTGAGGTGATACTGTCGCTTTAAGGACTTCCCACGGAGCGAGACGTCGTGCAGCACTCCCAGGCGCCGTTGTCAGCCTGTTTCAAGCTGAAAACCTCCACATTTCAGGCTCTATTGATCCAGGACGTCGTGAGAGAACAGAGAAGTTTCAGAAGAAGTCGGTTTCAGCATTTTATCCAGATATTCCACTGTTAAAGGAGATTTTTTTAATGAAAGACGTGCGGACGGATTGCAGCGTCAGCTCGCAGCCGCCACGACGCTCCGCCACAGGAAAAACACTTCCGTTGGAAGCCTTAAGGACAAGTTGGAACATCTCCAGCTGTTAAACAATTTCTCATATACTCACTCCACTGAAAGCCATCAAAAGCCGCCTGGATTTTACAAATGGTTATCAACACGGAGGTGTTTTTCCTGTGCCGCCACACCGCGCCGGCTGCGTCCCGACGTCTTTCATTAAAAAAATCTCCTTTAACAGTGGAATATCCGGATAAAATGCTGAAACCGACTTCTTCTGAAACTTCTCTGTTCTCTCACGACATCCTGGATCAATAGAGCCTGAAATGTGGAGGTTTTCAGCTTGAAACAGGCTGACGACAGCGCCTGAGAGCGCTGCACGACGTCTCGCTCTGTGGGAAGTCCTTAAAGCGACAGTATCACCTCAAAATCTCTCATCAGCTGTTAAAATTTTCACCGAAAACCAGCTTAATTTTTTGAACCATGTCCACTCGATGTGCCTCACAGGTTTAGAAAAAATTTTGATCAAACAAAGTGCCAGTCTCTCAGCAACGTCTCAGACAAAGGAATTCCGACGAGGGGCTGGACGACTCCTCCCATAAGGAGTGCTCACAGGCGAATGACGTCACCGACAGGCGTGGAAAAACTCATGCATGCGCACAAGGGTTCAAGTATGCCTGACGTAAAAACATATGAATGAAATCCATATAGTTTTTGAAAAAAATAAAAAGGACCTATACTTTATTGACAGCCCTCGTATGTTTCTGCTTCCCCCCCAGGTATCTACAGCGATGTGAAATGGATCTGAATGTTGATTTGGCAGACCTTTCACACTGGATACCCTTCCTGACACATCTCCATGTAATTTGGAGAACAGGCACGCGTGCACAGGGAACCTTTTGTTGGGACGCAAGTGCACAAACCACTTGACCACCATGCTGCCCTATCTATTTTTTTATTTTTTTTATTTCGTCCACCAAGGATGTTTATACTACTGCACGGATTTTCGCAACATTTTTACAACAGATATATATTAAGCCATGAAAAAGTCCATTAAAATTTGGAGGTGATCCAGATCCGGATTCTGGATCAAGTTTCACTTTGTATAGGCTTTGAAGGATTACGCAAACTACTTCTTGGATTCTCACCAAATTTGCACCCCAGATACAGCTGGGGAAATAAGTATTTGATCCACTGTCAATTTTGCAGGTTTTTCCACCTACAAAGAATGGAGAGGTCTGTAATTTTATCATAGGTACACTTCAATTGTGAGAGACAGAATCTAAATAATAAAAAAAAAAAATCCAGAGAATCACATTGCACAATTTTTAAATAATTAATTTGCATTTTACTGCATGAAACAAGTATTTGATCTACTCTGAAAAACAGACCTTAACATTTGGTACAGAAACATTTGTCTGCCATTACAGAGGTCAGATGTTTCCTGTAGTTCTTGACCAAGTTTTCACACACTGCAGCAGGGATTTTGGTCTAATCTTCCATACAGATCTTCTCCAGATCTTTCAGGTTTGGAGTTTCAGCTCCCTCCAAAGATTTTCTATTGAGTTCAGGTCTGGAGACTGGCCAGCCCACTCCAGGACCTTGAAATGCTTCTTACGGAGCCCCTCCTTAGTTGCCCTGGCTGTGTGTTTAGGGTCATTGTCATGCTGGAAGACCCAGCCACGACCCATCTTCAATGCTCTTACTGAGGGAAGGAGTTTTTCCCCAGTCTCATGATACATGACCCCATCCACCCCCCCTTCAGTACGGTGCAGTTGTCCTGTCCCCTTGCAGAAAAGCATCCCCAAAAATGATGTTTCCACCCCATGCTTCATAGTTGGGACAGTATTCTTGGGGTTGTTCTCATCCTCCAAATACAGCCAGTGGAGTTGATGTGAAAAAGGTCTATTTTGGTCTCATCTGACCACATGACCTTCTCCCATGCCTCCTTTGGAACATCCAGATGGTCACTGGTGAACTTCAAATGGGCCTGGACATGTGCTGGCATGAGCAGGGGGACTTTGCTGCCCTGGTGTCCTTAGACAGCTCTTTGGTCTTGGCTATGGTGGACAGGTTGGAGTGTGATTGATTGAGTGTGTGAACATGTGTCTTTTATACAGGTGACAAGTTCAAAAAGGTGCAAGTAATACAAGTAAAGAGTGCAGAATAGGAGGACTTCTTAAATAAAAACTAACAGGTCTGTGAGAGCCCCAGACAGCTTCTCGC
Source organism: Thalassophryne amazonica (assembly GCF_902500255.1). Classification (NCBI taxonomy): domain Eukaryota; kingdom Metazoa; phylum Chordata; class Actinopteri; order Batrachoidiformes; family Batrachoididae; genus Thalassophryne; species Thalassophryne amazonica. The sequence goes on from NC_047113.1 coordinate 71,808,009, forward strand.
TGGTTGGTAGGTGATCAAATACTTATTTAATGCAATAAAAAGCAAATTATTTTTTAAAAAATCATACAATGTGATTTTCTGGATTTTTTTTTTTTAAGATTCTGTTCTCACAGTTGAAGTGTACCTACGATAAAAATTACAGACCTCTCCATTCTTTGTAGGTGGGAAAACCTGCAAAACTGACAGTGTATCAAATACCTATTTCCCCCACTGTACATATTAGGCCATGGAAGAATCCATTACATTTGGGAAGTGATCCAGATTCAGATCCTTATTCTGGATCAAAGTTTTCACTTTATATAGGCTTTTAAGGATTACACCAAAACTACTTCACAGATTCTCACCAAATTTGCACCGCAGATAGTTATTAGGACATGGAAAACTCCACTGAATGTTGGAGGTGATCTGGATCGGCGGATGTCAGATTGACGGACATCAGAAATCTCTGATTGCTCTTGTTTAATATTATATATCAAACAAAGTGTGTGCACAAGTTAGTGCTTTTACCACAAAACGCACAATAGTAGTGCTATTTAAAATGGATATCTGTGCCGTTAATCATAAAACAGTCATTAAAAAAACACTGAATCATTCTCGATTACTGCTCATCTTTCTAGTGGAACACAACTGATTTTTATATGAGAATGTGATACAGGTATATTTTAACCTCAAACATCAAAATGATCAGGTTAGTCCTTTAATCAAGCAATTTAAAATGAATAATATGAAACTGTGAAATGTCCTGTTTAAGCATAAATACTGACGATCTAACTGTCATCACTGCAGCATGTGACTGATGTGCACATTATCACCAGAATCATTTGTTACAGTGACAACTGATTCAACTTAAACACATGCTGAGAGGAAAAATGAATTATTATACTTCACTTATTTCTATACTGTCAGTGTTTTTACAAACTAACAAATGAAGGGTTTATTTTACCAGATCCATGAAACAGTTCTGGGTTTACGTGTCCTGTTTAAATGTGTAAACTGGAGATTTAAGATTTTGACAGAATGAGAAGAACAAGCGAGATGTGTAAATATTTGCTTCTGACACACACACACACACACACACACACACCTCCCTCACTCTGTTTCTTTCATGGCTAAACTGACAGAAAATCCGTTCTGCAGGGTTTTGTGGAGGTGTGAATGCATTATTTGAGTTCCAAAATAAATGCACTAAAAAGCTTTCTTTCTCTCATTTAGTGCATTTATCTGTGTCAATGACAACTACACCTGCTCCTGATCCATCATTAATCCAAAACCCACTCATCTTCCAACAGGTGGCAGACATGTCTCTGGAATATTATATATGAAATACAAAGTTGTTTCCTGGATTGGTCTGCTGAATCAAATGTCACCAGATTCAAATGAGTTTGTCCTCGTTGCATGCTATTTTAAATTTGACAAGTTGATTTATTATTCTATCCACCCTTGTTTTCACTGACTGAATTTTAAAGGGTACACTCCTAGGATTTTGCAAAGCCGAGGAATGGGTTTACCCCAAAAAGACCTTGACATGCATTATATTTAAACTTTGATCTGCCCGGCGATGCCCCCTCAAGGGATGTCACATCCTGTTTCACAGAACAATTAAACACTTCATAGTGCCACAGTGCACAACCCATGTGAGTGACCTGATCATAACAGAGGAATAAAAGTAAATAAAAACATCCATCACTCCTCTTATTTCTTGAAGGACCTATATCAACTAGTCTTTTTTTTTTTTTTTTTTTACAATTAACAACCGAATCAAAGCATGTGCTAAACTGGGCTTTTAAAAAATCTGAGCTCCTGCAGACAGAGGAATCAAATGGGTTCTTTGCATGTTATTGTTTCAGAATGCATGCACTCATTCACTTACTCACACATCTAAATATTATCTGTAAATTTAAAAAAATCCATGCTAAAAAAATTGAAAAATGTAAAAGTTTGTATTTGTTAAGTATTGCATTTGAAAAATTTATAAAGTAAATGTATAAAATTATAAAATGTATAAAATGTATACAATTTTTTAAGTATTTTTGCAAATTAAAAAAAAATATTTTAAAAATGATTTTTTTTCCACCTATTAAAAGTTATCCTGTAATTTAAAAGGAAATTTATAAGAAAAAGGTTTTTCCACCATATTAACAACAAATGCATCTGCAACTGTCTGTTGTATACTGTGCAGTACACCTACACAGAAATCAAGCCGTTTCATTTTGAAAAGTATGTGTTTAATTAGATTTTTAGTTTCTTTAGTTAATCATGATAACGAACTTTTTATATATATTTATTTAGAAATAATTGTACATGTCCAATTTAATATTCTGTTAACCCACTGATTGAAAAAAAACAAACAAAAAAGTGAACACTACAATATCATTACAATTATTTTATTTACCTAAAACGTCTGCACAGTACTGTATTTACTGTGACCAAGTATTTTATTATATAGATTAAAAATAATAATAATTTAATCCCCAAAAAAGCATTTAGATCTTGATATTGCATAAACATTTTATTTGGCGTTTGTGACAAAAGATGTGATTTTTTTTTTTTTGTAGCGAAACCTAACGATAGCTCAGGCCTGCATTTGTCACATTGTGTCAGATTATTGCCAATCTCTTTGCAGAATCTTCATAACGGAGTCTTGATTATATTCAGGCTCGTTCTCGCTGATTTACCGGAATGACTTCTACAAGCACAGGAGGGCATGTGCAATTTCTTTTGTCTGGATATAAAAGAATAAATATCCTGCTAAATCCAGAGTGCTGGCAGGGCCGGGCTAAAGCTGCCGCTCAGTATTCACCGCTGTGTCTCCCTTTGCTCTTTGGTTCCACCATCCTGAAACTTTCCTGCTTTTGCTTCTCTCGCAGCGAGATGAAGCAGGGGAGGCAGCGTGATGGAGGGCAGAGAAAAGCAAGGGAGGGAGGGAGCAAAATGAATCGGGGCTGCCGTTTGATGTGTTGATTGGGAACGGAGGGAGGACAGCAGCTGCACTCTGAAACCTCCCGGGGGGTGGGGGGGGGGGCTTGATAGCTAAATGAAGACCTTTAGTGCTGTCTTGTTAGCCAAGGTGGATCCAGCAACCAGATGAAGCACAATTAGTCGATGGTGGCGGCTTTAGGTGTCCGCCGATCACAAGGCACAAGTCGGCGCTTCTCAGGGGTGAAGCTATTGGCAGTTAGTGCCCCAGGGCTGTGTCCTAGCCCCGCTGGCCTTTTTCAGGCCTCTTTACCACTACAGAGGTGAGAGACAAAATCCCAAGCCGAGTGGGGCTTGCAAATATCTCTTGTCAAATGATCCCTTTGGTATTTGGGATACAGCTGTGCACATCTGATTAGCGCGAGACGGGCACAGTCCAGCCGGCCCAGTTCGGCTAAGAAACTGCTTTTTCTTAGATCTCACCGCCTTTCTCATCTGACACATGAAAAAGGGGGAAAAAACTCTCAATAGAGTTGCAGTTTGCAGCCGTTAAATCCCTCATGTGTGTGCAACCCCGCTGGTGCAACGAGGCCAGAGAAACCAGCAGATGTTCAAGAGGAGACCCGTTTGTACAGAGTCCTTCCATCTTTGGCTCTTATTTTGCTTGTTTTGTCACTTTCCCCATCTTCTGCCTGCCATCCAAAACAAAAACAGAGACGCTTGCACCCCCCACCCCACACCCCCAATTGCATTATAGCCATACTCAATCCCCTCAGAGTGTCGTCCTCCTCACCCGCCACTGCTAATACCACTGAAGCAAAGCAACATGAGGAAGTTTGTGCCACTGCATGATGAAGCGTCCTATTTATATTAAAATGAGGGCACTCCTGTGGGAGATATGGAGGAGAATAGAACAACAAACATGGAGCTTTAGAGAAAAAACACAAGTGTGGGGGACCGGTGACAGCAAAATGGCAACTCCTCCATACAAAGTGGCCCTAAAGACCTCAGGAAGAGTTATAATATGACAGTGGCATTGAGGAGGGACTTGTGGGTGCACGGCGTGCACGCCACCATAAAACAACACCCACGGTAATAAAACAAACCTGTTAAATCCACTGAGCGTGCAGCAGCTTCTGGTAAATTGGTGTTACTTGTGTTTTTGCTGTGGCAACACACTGAGAAATTGTGTTTTAGTCAAAGCTCGTTTGTATTTTTGTTGTTTTTATTGACTTAAATGAAATTTTGCTTCAATTAGGTCAGAAATAACATTTCTGTTTAAGAATTAATTCCTTGGATACAAGAGATGCAAACTCTACCCCAGGAGTGAGCTGGGATCACGGGTAAACATACCCATCTCCAACCCAACCCAACCCCAACCCGGGCTGAGTTCTCCCGAGGGCAGAGTTCTCTTGTGACCAATTCCTCTGTCATTAAGATTTTCACCAGTGTTTTATTTATTGGTTGATTTGGTGGATTACTCAAAACTTTGTCATCAGGTCATCTCAAAATCAAGTCACTGGTTCAAGGCCGATACTGCATTGTCATACACACCTGGAGCTGGGTCAGAAAGGGCATCTGGCACATAGCTGATATCTGTGGCAACCCCGAGCAGAAATGGAGCAGCCAAAAGAAATGATTGGTGGATTACTCCAAAAATTGTGAACCAGTTTTGGCAAAAAAGATGCAATGCAAAATGGCAACTAGACAAGATTAAGACTGCTCTGATGCTGCAAAGACTATGAAGACTCACACTACTTAAAGACGTTTTGAGGTATTTCTTGTGTGGCATCAAATGAGGGAATGAATAGTTGCAACTACATTATTGACTGTTTTATTAAATTTACTTCTCAAATGTTGTGTCTTTAATAATAACATATTAGGGCACTGTTGATTACACCCTGAACACTATGCAGAATCATGCCTAAACATTTAAGAACCTAGAAGAGCCAGTGTGCAGCATCTACACCTTAGATGATTGGCATTTATTCACGATTTACTGGTAGCATGACATATGCTTAATTCTGTGTGAATTTAATGTTTTGTCACTTCTATCCAAAATTGAATTACTTTGTCCTCGATTAATATACATCCAGTCCACCATCCATATTGGGTCCAAACTGAGTTAAACAGCTATGGCCTTCACTTTGACTTTTCAGGATAAACCAAAGTCAAAAGTGACCGAACATAACTTCATAATTGTATTTCAGTAACTGTAGGTGAATCATTAACCAGTTCCTTGACATAACCATTATCATTATCACATATATGCAAGCATTAGGCCAAAATATTGACCTTGGATTGTGACCTTGAACCTTCTCTATATCCAATTACTTTCTGTTTGACTGACCCTCAATCCAAGTTTGGTTCAAATCTCATCAAAACAGTTTGAGATATAATTAGTTTAAAATTTTCTTTTTCAATTGAGTTCCTCTGTAGTTTGATGCACTAATGTGCATCCCAGAGTGTGCGTGGATCACAAATCCGGCAACACAAGCCTGATCTGACTGTTGCATCATATAAATTACAGAAATGCAGCATGATGACTTTCGGACAGGTTTTTGTTGGTCTGTTGTGCAGTCACTTTCTGCTGCCTTATGATAACTATGCACAAACCACGACCATAAATCATTTTTCAGACCAAAACCATCGCAGGTGCACAGATGAGAGCAAATACACTGACGTAAAGATGACATTCATGCTGGTTGGAAATTAGCAATAACACATTGCTTTGTACTGTTTTGCGAAAACATATAAGATAGACAAAGATGTAGTTGAGATATAGATACACAGTAGATATACAGAGACAGATCGATATCAAGGTGTTAAAATGAGATATTTGGCTTTCATTGTGTAAAGACTTTCTTGAGAGCTCAGTATAAGTTGTGCACATCAGTGTAAAAGCAGCTTGTGAAAAAAAAAAGATCATTCCTTCCAACGACTTGCCCTAATAACCTATATTATGGTCCAGCCATGGTAATAACGGCTAGTGGGCAATAACAGCTGGGTTTTCCTCTTTCTCTCCAAGAGCCAGGCGAGACTGGAGGAGAATGGACCCTGGCCCTGCAGTCTGTCTAGTTAATTAAGCTCAGGGGTGAAGGCGTTATTTGTGGGAAAGAATCCAATTATTTTGCCTCTCCACTCCTGCAGAAGAGAGGGGTTTGTGTGGCAGTGATGATGATGAAGGTGATGATGATACCACTCACAGGCAAGATAGCCACTTCACGATTTAAGGAGTTCATTCTTTGGACTCCGCCGGCCTCCCGCCCTCCTCCTCCCGCTTCCCAGATTAGCCGGTTCCAGTCGCTTCTTAAACACAATCTGATATTTCAACTGGTGATTGGAGGAAATATTCAGACGGAGCCTTGTAAAGCTCCAGTGATTTTGGTGGGAAAATCCTGAGCAATAATAACAATTAATTAATAAATAAATAAACCGCCTGTTAATTGTAACTTCAAAGAAGAGAAGGCTTATATAAAACAAAAGAACCAATTAAAATGTCTGAAACCTTAATTACTGCTAAAAACAGACAGATAGATCCCTGTCTGCCTCACTGTAATAGATGGCCTTGTTTGAACACTGATTTTTGCATTTCTCAGTGCAATTAGTGGCCTTAGCTAGGATCAGTGAGCACTGCAACGAAAGAACCAACTCAAACAAATGTATCTGTTTTTGGAGGAATCTCTCATTTAAGGGGCACTTCAAACTTCACTTCAAAGCAGTGATTAGATGGACATTCTTCAGATCTTCGTGGACATCTTTTATTTTTACTGGCAAATGCACCAAGTGCACTGACAAGATTCTTGTCCGATGGGATTTATTGAAACCCTTTGGGCTCTGCTTCATTGCTGCTGCAGCAGAGGTCATGTGACAACACTACAAGTTCATTTAATGCATCAACATTTGTGTGTGTGCGCATGTGTGTGTGTGTGTGTTTTCTTAAACAGTTTGAGAATGACTGTTATCAGTGATTAATGCTAACTGCAATTGGAACAAGAAACACAAGTCGTCAGCAAACACACAAATACTAGCTTGGTTTCCATTACAGTTGTGTACAAAAGTTAAGTGATTTTTTTTCAGAATGTTGACAGAATACAATAACGAAATGGTGTTTCCATTGTGTGATGAATACCACTGCTGGGTTTTATCTTCTAGCAATATTGTCATTCTAGCGAGACTCTCGTGGGAACTGTAATTCCAATAGTCATGGTGATGCAAGGGCAATTCCTGCTAAATATGGTCAGTTTGTACTTTTTTCAAATTCCATATTGCCGTACACTGCAGATTATTTGGTTCTTACCAAGAAAAAAACAAACAAACAGATTTTGAAGTGTTAGATAATTTATCTTGTTTTAAAAGTTAATTTCTTATATTAAGTGTTCAGCATGCTTATTTCTGGGTTTAACCATCTTAATTTAAGAATCTTGTCAAGTGAAATTATCATGCTGCATGGACAGATAATTTCACCGGTTTTGAGTACCTTTTCCCTGGGATTTAGGGTTTTTGTCTTGTTTTTAGACACCCCTTTTTTGCAGTGTAGCATTATCTTTGATAATCTTTAACAAGCTTTCTTTCTGTATGTAACCTGCATTAGCCAAAAGTATTTCCAGTGTAGCTTTGCAAAATGTTGTTTTAAGTCTTATTTCAATTGCATGAACTCTTCATTTGAGTATATTTCTTTAACAATATTTGTGTGTTTCTTTTTTTAAATGAATATGTGGTTTCCATTCTACTCCAAACTTTTGAAAATAAGCTGAGTTAAATTTTCTACAGACTGATATCCATTTTTAAGACACTTAACAGCTTGCACAAAAAAGGTGCATAATATGACCCCTTTAAAGGTATTTTGACCTGTCAGATATGGCACACTTCTTTAATTAGAGTTTTCAGGTTTTTTTTGTTAAATTTGTGCTGACGTGCAGGTACATAGACACCCCATACTGTTTCACTCATGTCTCCACTGGGAGCTCCAGGGCCCCTAATCTGTGCCCGGGGAGAGCTCACCCTTTCTCGCCTCCTGAACTTTGTCTCTGTGCGGGTCACCTTACGGGGGCCGCAGGGGAGGGGCTGCCTCAGCCAGGCCCTAATCCTGGAGAGTCGATAGTTGCTAGCATGGCTGCAGGCCTCAGATCTGCACAGGCGCCCGAGGGAGATCTGCTCATTTCAATAAATGTAAAGTGATGCGGTCCACAAGCAAATATGGAAACCACACACACGTGCGTAAATATACACATGCGCACACATACCCACACATGCACACACGAGCGGGAGCTCATATGTAGGCAGATGTGATGGAGAATTGGCTGTCCTCGGGGCAAAATATGGAGTCGTGATCCAGTGATGTAGTTAAATGACAGGCAAGCAAGTGGAACATTTGCTCGCTTGATGCTGTCGATGCGTCGCTGCTGCCCGATAAGACCTTATTTACATTTGTCAGGGAGGAATTGATTTCTTTTTTGCCCTTTACAGGCTGCACAAACTGCAGAGTGGACGGGAGCTGTGGTGCACACGTCCAATAAAGCTGAAATCGCCTGTCAAATGCCTCAGCTGGAAATGACCTGACAACAAAAAACAAGTTCACAAATGATAAGTGAGACTTTCGTGGACATGCATGTGACAGGGACATGTGTCCACGTTAACCCCCCCATGGAGAACAGGCGGGTGTGCGCGCACGCAGAAGTGGGATCATATGAACGCATGTGTGGGGGGGACAATGAAATGCGTGAATGAGCAGGCTCCTCCCTCCATTAGCGCTGTAAATGGGTGGCCGGAGGTCCCGGTGAGCGCGTGAATGAGGAGAATTCTCCAGGGAGGTGAAGGTTACCGGTTTTTTGATGGGACTGTGTGATTAAGGTCAGACCTGCTACTAATGTGACTGTGTGTGGTGTCGGGATGGATGCCAAACTCTCAAGGGTGAAGTTCATGATTCCCCCCAACCCCATCACCTCCAAACAGGCCAAGGTTAAAATCAGATGCCACGAAAGAAAAACACACAGATTAAATTGTTGGAAGAGAGAAGTGAGAGCAGAAGAGAAAGGACAGTTTATTTAATCACACTTGGGGTCTGAATTATTAAAGGTTTGTGTAAAAACATGTAAAAACACCAAAGCTCCCACACACACACACACAAAAAAAAGTGCATGCTGATTTCCTAATGGTGAGCACTGAGGAGTGCATCTTTCAAATATGGAAAAAGTGTATATTGAAATAGTGTGTATTATCCTTTTACCAAACATGCCTTGCTCAATATGCAATTTGCGGCATGTCCACCCGAGTGCACAAAGGTGTGATGTGAACATATACAAATCAGTGAGATTTGACACACAACAGAATTGTTTCTGATTCTGTATATTGTGCATTTGAAACCTGGGTGTTAACTTATTGTACTTGACTGCTGTTTCTACAGATGAGGTGCCGCCGCCATCTCCTAGACAAAGTAATAATAATAATAAAATCATTGTAAAACATCTGGTATATTTAAAGAGCAAACAGAATATGTTGTGCTTGTTGTGTTAAGAACAAATGTCTCCATGTGTAGTAGGTGGACAACAGTTCTGAACTTTTCTCCGCTGTGCACAAATGACATTTTAGTGTGACTGATGATTATTACTGTCATACTATGTACGCTGTGGGAGGTTTCCTCATCACTGTCACCAGTGTGCTTACACACACACACACACACAATTGTTGCAGTCACAGTTCAACTTAAATGGATGCCCATCTGAGTTTGATATCTTTGTAGATCTTTGCAGGTTGATGTTTGTGCAAACATGAATCTCTGTCACACCGACACAAATCAGATCTGAATCAGATCAAGTACTGTGTATACCAAGTCTAAGGTGGAAAAAAGCCCCCAACCCCCAATTTCAAGGGGAATATAAACAGATTAAGGTCACTTCAGATGGCAGTGTAAATGGAAAACAGACGAAGAAATGTGGTACATACAAAAAAAGAAAAGAAAAGAAACAGAAGAAAAAACTGATTCGGGTCAGTACAAAGGAAATGTGAACATACAGTACGTAGCAACAACTAACGTGAAACTCTCCGGTAAAAAAAAAAAAAAAAAAAAAAAAGTGATCTGGGGTAAAAAAAGAAAAAGAAAAAATGCTCATGTTTGCTGGGAATGTGGACATAACCTCACATTTGTGCTGTAATTCTCCAAACAAAAACACAGCAGAAGTTTTAGAAAACACAAAACCAAAAACTTTCATCTCCAGCTGTTCGCAGCGTCGGCTGCATCTGCAGCTCATTAAAATTCAATGGGACCTAAACAATGTGATGATATTTTGACAGATCCAAGACAGCCACATCCAATGATATCATCAATAAAACATCATCACTGGATAACTGCATTCCCGGCGGTCCTCACCTACAGCCAATCCAGTGTCACCGTCTGGTTACTCTGACAGCAGACACACCAGCAAATAGATAAATTTGACCTCCAGCACTAAGGGTATTTCACTTATAGCCACCAGACGGGCCCTGCACCCAAAAAAAAGTGTTTATTAACAAGCCCCCCCTAAAAAAATAAATTAGAGTTGGCCCTCCCTGTCTATCTCCCTCAAATCAAACTCTAAAAGATTATTCCACATAATTATACTAAAGGGCAATTGGTTGATATGTGGCAGGGTCGGAGGTCGTGGCCTGGTATAAGCAATCTGTAGGCTTTGGTTGGCAGGCGGTAATACGCAGCCGGGCGTCAGACTCTAACCCTATTCCCCAGACTAATTGCTACCTGTCACCTCCCTTCAACTCATGTAAATTGCATCTGGTTTCTGTAGGGGGAAGGTGGCGGGTTGTGCACATGCAGCTCTGTGTGTGTGTAAGTTTGCGCACACGGTCACTTCTCTACCAGTGCTGCCCTGCTGCTGTAGGACAGTAATGGCTTCTTGGGGCAATCAGGAGACGTTTTCTGGACTCATCTCCTGTAAAGGCGTGTCCTCCTCGGGCTAAAATTGAACAGTCTCAATATGGCCTAAGGCAGCCGATAAAAATTCAGCAATTCAGTCGACACAGTGTCATTTTTTGGAGATGGGGAGTGTAATTACGCTGCACTGACACGGCGCGTGCAGTACTATGGTGGGGGCATCGTTATCAGGGTGAGGCTTAGAGAATGACCTGCACGACCAGAGCTGGCAATCAGATAGTTGAAAAGCCAATGAGGTGATCGGTTCACCAGATGCGAAAAACAGAAACATGCTTTATTAATTTTTTTCGATATGAAGTCAGATTTCTGCACTGCAGAATAACTCAGTGTGCTTTACATCAGAGAAAATACAAATATAATGGCATTAAAGACATGTATTCCCACGGAGCGAGCGTCGTGCAGCACTCCCAGGCGCTGTTGTCAGCCTGTTTCAAGCTGAAAACCTCCACATTTCAGGCTCTATTGATCCAGGACGTCGTGAGAGAACAGAGAAGTTTCAGAAGAAGTCGGTTTCAGCATTTTATCCAGATATTCCACTGTTAAAGGAGATTTTTTTAATGAAAGACGTGCGGACGGATTGCAGCGTCAGCTCGCAGCCGCCACGACGCTCCGCCACAGGAAAAACACTTCCGTTGGAAGCCTTAAGGACAAGTTGGAACATCTCCAGCTGTTAAACAATTTCTCATATACTCACTCCACTGAAAGCCATCAAAAGCCGCCTGGATTTTACAAATGGTTATCAACACGGAGGTGTTTTTCCTGTGCCGCCACACCGCGCCGGCTGCGTCCCGACGTCTTTCATTAAAAAAATCTCCTTTAACAGTGGAATATCCGGATAAAATGCTGCTGAAACCGACTTCTTCTGAAACTTCTCTGTTCTCTCACGACATCCTGGATCAATAGAGCCTGAAATGTGGAGGTTTTCAGCTTGAAACAGGCTGACGACAGCGCCTGAGAGCGCTGCACGACGTCTCGCTCTGTGGGAAGTCCTTAAAGCGACAGTATCACCTCAAAATCTCTCATCAGCTGTTAAAATTTTCACCGAAAACCAGCTTAATTTTTTGAACCATGTCCACTCGATGTGCCTCACAGGTTTAGAAAAAATTTTGATCAAAAAAGTGCCAGTCTCTCAGCAACGTCTCAGACAAAGGAATTCCGACGAGGGGCTGGACGACTCCTCCCACAAGGAGTGCTCACAGGCGAATGACGTCACCGACAGGCGTGGAAAAACTCATGCATGCGCACAAGGGTTCAAGTATGCCTGACGTAAAAACATATGAATGAAATCCATATAGTTTTTGAAAAAATAAAAAGGACCTATACTTTATTGACAGCCCTCGTATGTTTCTGCTTCCCCCCCAGGTATCTACAGCGATGTGAAATGGATCTGAATGTTGATTTGGCAGACCTTTCACACTGGATACCCTTCTGACACATCTCCATGTAATTTGGAGAACAGGCACGCGTGCACAGGGAACTTTTGTTGGGACGCAAGTGCACAAACCACTTGACCACCATGCTGCCCTATCTATTTTTTTATTTTTTTATTTCGTCCACCAAGGATGTTTATACTACTGCACGGATTTTCGCAACATTTTTTACAACAGATATATATTAAGCCATGAAAAGTCCATTAAAATTTGGAGGTGATCCAGATCCGGATTCTGGATCAAGTTTCACTTTGTATAGGCTTTGAAGGATTACGCAAACTACTTCTTGGATTCTCACCAAATTTGCACCCCAGATACAGCTGGGGAATAAGTATTTGATCCACTGTCAATTTTGCAGGTTTTTCCACCTACAAAGAATGGAGAGGTCTGTAATTTTATCATAGGTACACTTCAATTGTGAGAGACAGAATCTAAATAATAAAAAAAAAAAAATCCAGAGAATCACATTGCACAATTTTTAAATAATTAATTTGCATTTTACTGCATGAACAAAGTATTTGATCTACTCTGAAAACAGGACCTTAACATTTGGTACAGAACATTTGTCTGCCATTACAGAGGTCAGATGTTTCCTGTAGTTCTTGACCAAGTTTTCACACACTGCAGCAGGGATTTTGGTCTAATCTTCCTACAGATCTTCTCCAGATCTTTCAGGTTTGGAGTTTCAGCTCCCTCCAAAGATTTTCTATTGAGTTCAGGTCTGGAGACTGGCCAGCCACTCCAGGACCTTGAAATGCTTCTTACGGAGCCCATCCTTAGTTGCCCTGGCTGTGTGTTTAGGGTCATTGTCATGCTGGAAGACCCAGCCACGGACCCATCTTCAATGCATCTTACTGAGGGAAGGAGTTTTTCCCCAGTCTCATGATACATGACCCCATCCACCCCCCCTTCAGTACGGTGCAGTTGTCCTGTCCCCTTGCAGAAAAGCATCCCCAAAAATGATGTTTCCACCCCATGCTTCATCAGTTGGGGACAGTATTCTTGGGGTTGTTCTCATCCTCCAATACAGCCAGTGGAGTTGATGTGAAAAAGGTCTATTTTTGGTCTCATCTGACCACATGACCTTCTCCATGCCTCCTTTGGAACATCCAGATGTCAATGGTGAACTTCAAATGGGCCTGGACATGTGCTGGCATGAGCAGGGGGACTTTGCTGCCCTGGTGTCCTTAGACAGCTCTTTGGTCTTGGCTATGGTGGACAGGTTGGAGTGTGATTGATTGAGTGTGTGAACATGTGTCTTTTATACGGTGACAAGTTCAAAAAGGGCAAGTAATACAAGTAAAGAGTGCGAATAGGAGGACTTCTTAAATAAAACTAACAGGTCTGTGAGAGCCCCAGACAGCTTCTCGCTGGTTGGTAGGTGATCAACTACTTATTTAATGCAATAAAAAGCAAATTATTTTTTAAAAAAATCATACAATGTGATTTTTCTGGATTTTTTTTTTTTAAGATTCTGTTCTCACAGTTGAAGTGTACCTACGATAAAAATTACAGACCTCTCCATTCTTGTAGGTGGTAAAACCTGCAAACTGACAGTGTATCAAATACCTATTTCCCCCCACTGTACATATTAGGCCATGGAAGAATCCATTACATTTGGGAAGTGATCCAGATTCAGATCCTTATTCTGGATCAACGTTTTCACTTTATATAGGCTTTTAAGGATTACACCAAAACTACTTCACAGATTCTCACCAATTGCACCGCAGATAGTTATTAGGACATGGAAAACTCCACTGAATGTTGGAGGTGATCTGGATCGGCGGATGTTCAGATTGACGGACATCAGAAATCTCTGATTGCTCTTGTTTAATATTATATATCAAACAAAGTGTGTGCACAAGTTAGTGCTTTTACCACAAAACGCACAATAGTAGTGCTATTTAAAATGGATATCTGTGCCGTTAATCATAAAACAGTCATTAAAAAAACACTGAATCATTCTCGATTACTGCTCATCTTTCTAGTGGAACACAACTGATTTTTATATGAGAATGTGATACAGGTATATTTAACCTCAAACATCAAAATGATCAGGTTAGTCCTTTAATCAAGCAATTTAAAATGAATAATATGAAACTGTGAAATGTCCTGTTTAAGCATAAATACTGACGATCTAACTGTCATCACTGCAGCATGTGACTGATGTGCACATTATCACCAGAATCATTTGTTACAGTGACAACTGATTCAACTTAAACACATGCTGAGAGGAAAAATGAATTATTATACTTCACTTATTTCTATACTGTCAGTGTTTTTACAAACTAACAAATGAAGGGTTTATTTTACCAGATCCATGAAACAGTTCTGGGTTTACGTGTCCTGTTTAAATGTGTAAACTGGAGATTTAAGATTTTGACAGAATGAGAAGAACAAGCGAGATGTGTAAATATTTGCTTCTGACACACACACACACACACACACACCTCCCTCACTCTGTTTCTTTCATGGCTAAACTGACAGAAAATCCGTTCTGCAGGGTTTTGTGGAGGTGTGAATGCATTATTTGAGTTCCAAAATAAATGCACTAAAAAGCTTTCTTTCTCTCATTTAGTGCATTTATCTGTGTCAATGACAACTACACCTGCTCCTGATCCATCATTAATCCAAACCCACTCATCTTCCAACAGGTGGCAGACATGTCTCTGGAATATTATATATGAAATACAAAGTTGTTTCCTGGATTGGTCTGCTGAATCAAATGTCACCAGATTCAAATGAGTTTGTCCTCGTTGCATGCTATTTTAAATTTGACAAGTTGATTTATTATTCTATCCACCCTTGTTTTCACTGACTGAATTTTAAAGGGTACACTCCTAGGATTTTGCAAAGCCGAGGAATGGGTTTACCCCAAAAAGACCTTGACATGCATTATATTTAAACTTTGATCTGCCCGGCGATGCCCCCTCAAGGGATGTCACATCCTGTTTCACAGAACAATTAAACACTTCATAGTGCCACAGTGCACAACCCATGTGAGTGACCTGATCATAACAGAGGAATAAAAGTAAATAAAAACATCCATCACTCCTCTTATTTCTTGAAGGACCTATATCAACTAGTCTTTTTTTTTTTTTTTTTTACAATTAACAACCGAATCAAAGCATGTGCTAAACTGGGCTTTTAAAAAATCTGAGCTCCTGCAGACAGAGGAATCAAATGGGTTCTTTGCATGTTATTGTTTCAGAATGCATGCACTCATTCACTTACTCACACATCTAAATATTATCTGTAAATTTAAAAAAATCCATGCTAAAAAAATTGAAAAATGTAAAAGTTTGTATTTGTTAAGTATTGCATTTGAAAAATTTATAAAGTAAATGTATAAAATTATAAAATGTATAAAATGTATACAATTTTTTAAGTATTTTTGCAAATTAAAAAAAAAATATTTTAAAAATGATTTTTTTTCCACCTATTAAAAGTTATCCTGTAATTTAAAAGGAAATTTATAAGAAAAAGGTTTTTCCACCATATTAACAACAAATGCATCTGCAACTGTCTGTTGTATACTGTGCAGTACACCTACACAGAAATCAAGCCGTTTCATTTGAAAAGTATGTGTTTAATTAGATTTTTAGTTTCTTTAGTTAATCATGATAACGAACTTTTTATATATATTTATTTAGAAATAATTGTACATGTCCAATTTAATATTCTGTTAACCCACTGATTGAAAAAAAACAAACAAAAAAGTGAACACTACAATATCATTACAATTATTTTATTTACCTAAAACGTCTGCACAGTACTGTATTTACTGTGACCAAGTATTTTATTATATAGATTAAAAATAATAATAATTTAATCCCCAAAAAAGCATTTAGATCTTGATATTGCATAAACATTTTATTTGGCGTTTGTGACAAAAGATGTGATTTTTTTTTTTTGTAGCGAAACCTAACGATAGCTCAGGCCTGCATTTGTCACATTGTGTCAGATTATTGCCAATCTCTTTGCAGAATCTTCATAACGGAGTCTTGATTATATTCAGGCTCGTTCTCGCTGATTTACCGGAATGACTTCTACAAGCACAGGAGGGCATGTGCAATTTCTTTTGTCTGGATATAAAAGAATAAATATCCTGCTAAATCCAGAGTGCTGGCAGGGCCGGGCTAAAGCTGCCGCTCAGTATTCACCGCTGTGTCTCCCTTTGCTCTTTGGTTCCACCATCCTGAAACTTTCCTGCTTTGCTTCTCTCGCAGCGAGATGAAGCAGGGGAGGCAGCGTGATGGAGGGCAGAGAAAAGCAAGGGAGGGAGGGAGCAAAATGAATCGGGGCTGCCGTTTGATGTGTTGATTGGGAACGGAGGGAGGACAGCAGCTGCACTCTGAAACCTCCCGGGGGGTGGGGGGGGGGGCTTGATAGCTAAATGAAGACCTTTAGTGCTGTCTTGTTAGCCAAGGTGGATCCAGCAACCAGATGAAGCACAATTAGTCGATGGTGGCGGCTTTAGGTGTCCGCCGATCACAAGGCACAAGTCGGCGCTTCTCAGGGGTGAAGCTATTGGCAGTTAGTGCCCCAGGGCTGTGTCCTAGCCCCGCTGGCCTTTTTCAGGCCTCTTTACCACTACAGAGGTGAGAGACAAAATCCCAAGCCGAGTGGGGCTTTGCAAATATCTCTGTCAAATGATCCCTTTGGTATTTGGGATACAGCTGTGCACATCTGATTAGCGCGAGACGGGCACAGTCCAGCCGGCCCAGTTCGGCTAAGAAACTGCTTTTTCTTAGATCTCACCGCCTTTCTCATCTGACACATGAAAAAGGGGGAAAAAACTCTCAATAGAGTTGCAGTTTGCAGCCGTTAAATCCCTCATGTGTGTGCAACCCCGCTGGTGCAACGAGGCCAGAGAAACCAGCAGATGTTCAAGAGGAGACCCGTTTGTACAGAGTCCTTCCATCTTTGGCTCTTATTTTGCTTGTTTTGTCACTTTCCCCATCTTCTGCCTGCCATCCAAAACAAAAACAGAGACGCTTGCACCCCCACCCCACACCCCCAATTGCATTATAGCCATACTCAATCCCCTCAGAGTGTCGTCCTCCTCACCCGCCACTGCTAATACCACTGAAGCAAAGCAACATGAGGAAGTTTGTGCCACTGCATGATGAAGCGTCCTATTTATATTAAAATGAGGGCACTCCTGTGGGAGATATGGAGGAGAATAGAACAACAAACATGGAGCTTTAGAGAAAAAACACAAGTGTGGGGGACCGGTGACAGCAAAATGGCAACTCCTCCATACAAAGTGGCCCTAAAGACCTCAGGAAGAGTTATAATATGACAGTGGCATTGAGGAGGGACTTGTGGGTGCACGGCGTGCACGCCACCATAAAACAACACCCACGGTAATAAAACAAACCTGTTAAATCCACTGAGCGTGCAGCAGCTTCTGGTAAATTGGTGTTACTTGTGTTTTTGCTGTGGCAACACACTGAGAAATTGTGTTTTAGTCAAAGCTCGTTTGTATTTTTGTTGTTTTATTGACTTAAATGAAATTTTGCTTCAATTAGGTCAGAAATAACATTTCTGTTTAAGAATTAATTCCTTGGATACAAGAGATGCAAACTCTACCCCAGGAGTGAGCTGGGATCACGGGTAAACATACCCATCTCCAACCCAACCCAACCCCAACCCGGGCTGAGTTCTCCCGAGGGCAGAGTTCTCTTGTGACCAATTCCTCTGTCATTAAGATTTTCACCAGTGTTTTATTTATTGGTTGATTTGGTGGATTACTCAAAACTTTGTCATCAGGTCATCTCAAAATCAAGTCACTGGTTCAAGGCCGATACTGCATTGTCATACACACCTGGAGCTGGGTCAGAAAGGGCATCTGGCACATAGCTGATATCTGTGGCAACCCCGAGCAGAAATGGAGCAGCCAAAAGAAATGATTGGTGGATTACTCCAAAAATTGTGAACCAGTTTTGGCAAAAAAGATGCAATGCAAAATGGCAACTAGACAAGATTAAGACTGCTCTGATGCTGCAAAGACTATGAAGACTCACACTACTTAAAGACGTTTTGAGGTATTTCTTGTGTGGCATCAAATGAGGGAATGAATAGTTGCAACTACATTATTGACTGTTTTATTAAATTTACTTCTCAAATGTTGTGTCTTTAATAATAACATATTAGGGCACTGTTGATTACACCCTGAACACTATGCAGAATCATGCCTAAACATTTAAGAACCTAGAAGAGCCAGTGTGCAGCATCTACACCTTAGATGATTGGCATTTATTCACGATTTACTGGTAGCATGACATATGCTTAATTCTGTGTGAATTTAATGTTTTGTCACTTCTATCCAAAATTGAATTACTTTGTCCTCGATTAATATACATCCAGTCCACCATCCATATTGGGTCCAAACTGAGTTAAACAGCTATGGCCTTCACTTTGACTTTTCAGGATAAACCAAAGTCAAAAGTGACCGAACATAACTTCATAATTGTATTTCAGTAACTGTAGGTGAATCATTAACCAGTTCCTTGACATAACCATTATCATTATCACATATATGCAAGCATTAGGCCAAAATATTGACCTTGGATTGTGACCTTGAACCTTCTCTATATCCAATTACTTTCTGTTTGACTGACCCTCAATCCAAGTTTGGTTCAAATCTCATCAAAACAGTTTGAGATATAATTAGTTTAAAATTTTCTTTTTCAATTGAGTTCCTCTGTAGTTTGATGCACTAATGTGCATCCCAGAGTGTGCGTGGATCACAAATCCGGCAACACAAGCCTGATCTGACTGTTGCATCATATAAATTACAGAAATGCAGCATGATGACTTTCGGACAGGTTTTTGTTGGTCTGTTGTGCAGTCACTTTCTGCTGCCTTATGATAACTATGCACAAACCACGACCATAAATCATTTTTCAGACCAAAACCATCGCAGGTGCACAGATGAGAGCAAATACACTGACGTAAAGATGACATTCATGCTGGTTGGAAATTAGCAATAACACATTGCTTTGTACTGTTTTGCGAAAACATATAAGATAGACAAAGATGTAGTTGAGATATAGATACACAGTAGATATACAGAGACAGATCGATATCAAGGTGTTAAAATGAGATATTTGGCTTTCATTGTGTAAAGACTTTCTTGAGAGCTCAGTATAAGTTGTGCACATCAGTGTAAAAGCAGCTTGTGAAAAAAAAAGATCATTCCTTCCAACGACTTGCCCTAATAACCTATATTATGGTCCAGCCATGGTAATAACGGCTAGTGGGCAATAACAGCTGGGTTTTCCTCTTTCTCTCCAAGAGCCAGGCGAGACTGGAGGAGAATGGACCCTGGCCCTGCAGTCTGTCTAGTTAATTAAGCTCAGGGGTGAAGGCGTTATTTGTGGGAAAGAATCCAATTATTTTGCCTCTCCACTCCTGCAGAAGAGAGGGGTTTGTGTGGCAGTGATGATGATGAAGGTGATGATGATACCACTCACAGGCAAGATAGCCACTTCACGATTTAAGGAGTTCATTCTTTGGACTCCGCCGGCCTCCCGCCCTCCTCCTCCCGCTTCCCAGATTAGCCGGTTCCAGTCGCTTCTTAAACACAATCTGATATTTCAACTGGTGATTGGAGGAAATATTCAGACGGAGCCTTGTAAAGCTCCAGTGATTTTGGTGGGAAAATCCTGAGCAATAATAACAATTAATTAATAAATAAATAAACCGCCTGTTAATTGTAACTTCAAAGAAGAGAAGGCTTATATAAAACAAAAGAACCAATTAAAATGTCTGAAACCTTAATTACTGCTAAAAACAGACAGATAGATCCCTGTCTGCCTCACTGTAATAGATGGCCTTGTTTGAACACTGATTTTTGCATTTCTCAGTGCAATTAGTGGCCTTAGCTAGGATCAGTGAGCACTGCAACGAAAGAACCAACTCAAACAAATGTATCTGTTTTTGGAGGAATCTCTCATTTAAGGGGCACTTCAAACTTCACTTCAAAGCAGTGATTAGATGGACATTCTTCAGATCTTCGTGGACATCTTTTATTTTTACTGGCAAATGCACCAAGTGCACTGACAAGATTCTTGTCCGATGGGATTTATTGAAACCCTTTGGGCTCTGCTTTCATTGCTGCTGCAGCAGAGGTCATGTGACAACACTACAAGTTCATTTAATGCATCAACATTTGTGTGTGTGCGCATGTGTGTGTGTGTGTGTTTTCTTAAACAGTTTGAGAATGACTGTTATCAGTGATTAATGCTAACTGCAATTGGAACAAGAAACACAAGTCGTCAGCAAACACACAAATACTAGCTTGGTTTCCATTACAGTTGTGTACAAAAGTTAAGTGATTTTTTTTCAGAATGTTGACAGAATACAATAACGAAATGGTGTTTCCATTGTGTGATGAATACCACTGCTGGGTTTTATCTTCTAGCAATATTGTCATTCTAGCGAGACTCTCGTGGGAACTGTAATTCCAATAGTCATGGTGATGCAAGGGCAATTCCTGCTAAATATGGTCAGTTTGTACTTTTTTCAAATTCCATATTGCCGTACACTGCAGATTATTTGGTTCTTACCAAGAAAAAAACAAACAAACAGATTTTGAAGTGTTAGATAATTTATCTTGTTTTAAAAGTTAATTTCTTATATTAAGTGTTCAGCATGCTTATTTCTGGGTTTAACCATCTTAATTTAAGAATCTTGTCAAGTGAAATTATCATGCTGCATGGACAGATAATTTCACCGGTTTTGAGTACCTTTTCCCTGGGATTTAGGGTTTTTGTCTTGTTTTTAGACACCCCTTTTTTGCAGTGTAGCATTATCTTTGATAATCTTTAACAAGCTTTCTTTCTGTATGTAACCTGCATTAGCCAAAAGTATTTCCAGTGTAGCTTTGCAAAATGTTGTTTTAAGTCTTATTTCAATTGCATGAACTCTTCATTTGAGTATATTTCTTTAACAATATTTGTGTGTTTCTTTTTTTTAAATGAATATGTGGTTTCCATTCTACTCCAAACTTTTGAAAATAAGCTGAGTTAAATTTTCTACAGACTGATATCCATTTTTAAGACACTTAACAGCTTGCACAAAAAAGGTGCATAATATGACCCCTTTAAAGGTATTTTGACCTGTCAGATATGGCACACTTCTTTAATTAGAGTTTTCAGGTTTTTTTTGTTAAATTTGTGCTGACGTGCAGGTACATAGACACCCCATACTGTTTCACTCATGTCTCCACTGGGAGCTCCAGGGCCCCTAATCTGTGCCCGGGGAGAGCTCACCCTTTCTCGCCTCCTGAACTTTGTCTCTGTGCGGGTCACCTTACGGGGGCCGCAGGGGAGGGGCTGCCTCAGCCAGGCCCTAATCCTGGAGAGTCGATAGTTGCTAGCATGGCTGCAGGCCTCAGATCTGCACAGGCGCCCGAGGGAGATCTGCTCATTTCAATAAATGTAAAGTGATGCGGTCCACAAGCAAATATGGAAACCACACACACGTGCGTAAATATACACATGCGCACACATACCCACACATGCACACACGAGCGGGAGCTCATATGTAGGCAGATGTGATGGAGAATTGGCTGTCCTCGGGGCAAAATATGGAGTCGTGATCCAGTGATGTAGTTAAATGACAGGCAAGCAAGTGGAACATTTGCTCGCTTGATGCTGTCGATGCGTCGCTGCTGCCCGATAAGACCTTATTTACATTTGTCAGGGAGGAATTGATTTCTTTTTTGCCCTTTACAGGCTGCACAAACTGCAGAGTGGACGGGAGCTGTGGTGCACACGTCCAATAAAGCTGAAATCGCCTGTCAAATGCCTCAGCTGGAAATGACCTGACAACAAAAAACAAGTTCACAAATGATAAGTGAGACTTTCGTGGACATGCATGTGACAGGGACATGTGTCCACGTTAACCCCCCCATGGAGAACAGGCGGGTGTGCGCGCACGCAGAAGTGGGATCATATGAACGCATGTGTGGGGGGGACAATGAAATGCGTGAATGAGCAGGCTCCTCCCTCCATTAGCGCTGTAAATGGGTGGCCGGAGGTCCCGGTGAGCGCGTGAATGAGGAGAATTCTCCAGGGAGGTGAAGGTTACCGGTTTTTTGATGGGACTGTGTGATTAAGGTCAGACCTGCTACTAATGTGACTGTGTGTGGTGTCGGGATGGATGCCAAACTCTCAAGGGTGAAGTTCATGATTCCCCCCAACCCCATCACCTCCAAACAGGCCAAGGTTAAAATCAGATGCCACGAAAGAAAAACACACAGATTAAATTGTTGGAAGAGAGAAGTGAGAGCAGAAGAGAAAGGACAGTTTATTTAATCACACTTGGGGTCTGAATTATTAAAGGTTTGTGTAAAAACATGTAAAAACACCAAAGCTCCCACACACACACACACAAAAAAAGTGCATGCTGATTTCCTAATGGTGAGCACTGAGGAGTGCATCTTTCAAATATGGAAAAAGTGTATATTGAAATAGTGTGTATTATCCTTTTACCAAACATGCCTTGCTCAATATGCAATTTGCGGCATGTCCACCCGAGTGCACAAAGGTGTGATGTGAACATATACAAATCAGTGAGATTTGACACACAACAGAATTGTTTCTGATTCTGTATATTGTGCATTTGAAACCTGGGTGTTAACTTATTGTACTTGACTGCTGTTTCTACAGATGAGGTGCCGCCGCCATCTCCTAGACAAAGTAATAATAATAATAAAATCATTGTAAAACATCTGGTATATTTAAAGAGCAAACAGAATATGTTGTGCTTGTTGTGTTAAGAACAAATGTCTCCATGTGTAGTAGGTGGACAACAGTTCTGAACTTTTCTCCGCTGTGCACAAATGACATTTTAGTGTGACTGATGATTATTACTGTCATACTATGTACGCTGTGGGAGGTTTTCCTCATCACTGTCACCAGTGTGCTTACACACACACACACACACACAATTGTTGCAGTCACAGTTCAACTTAAATGGATGCCCATCTGAGTTTGATATCTTTGTAGATCTTTGCAGGTTGATGTTTGTGCAAACATGAATCTCTGTCACACCGACACAAATCAGATCTGAATCAGATCAAGTACTGTGTATACCAAGTCTAAGGTGGAAAAAGCCCCCAACCCCCAATTTCAAGGGGAATATAAACAGATTAAGGTCACTTCAGATGGCAGTGTAAATGGAAAACAGACGAAGAAATGTGGTACATACAAAAAAAGAAAAGAAAAGAAACAGAAGAAAAAACTGATTCGGGTCAGTACAAAGGAAATGTGAACATACAGTACGTAGCAACAACTAACGTGAACTCTCCGGTAAAAAAAAAAAAAAAAAAAAAAAAAGTGATCTGGGGTAAAAAAAAGAAAAAGAAAAAATGCTCATGTTTGCTGGGAATGTGGACATAACCTCACATTTGTGCTGTAATTCTCCAAACAAAAACACAGCAGAAGTTTTAGAAAACACAAAACCAAAAACTTTCATCTCCAGCTGTTCGCAGCGTCGGCTGCATCTGCAGCTCATTAAAATTCAATGGGACCTAAACAATGTGATGATATTTTGACAGATCCAAGACAGCCACATCCAATGATATCATCAATAAAACATCATCACTGGATAACTGCATTCCCGGCGGTCCTCACCTACAGCCAATCCAGTGTCACCGTCTGGTTACTCTGACAGCAGACACACCAGCAAATAGATAAATTTGACCTCCAGCACTAAGGGTATTTCACTTATAGCCACCAGACGGGCCCTGCACCCAAAAAAAGTGTTTATTAACAAGCCCCCCCTAAAAAAATAAATTAGAGTTGGCCCTCCCTGTCTATCTCCCTCAAATCAAACTCTAAAAGATTATTCCACATAATTATACTAAAGGGCAATTGGTTGATATGTGGCAGGGTCGGAGGTCGTGGCCTGGTATAAGCAATCTGTAGGCTTTGGTTGGCAGGCGGTAATACGCAGCCGGGCGTCAGACTCTAACCCTATTCCCCAGACTAATTGCTACCTGTCACCTCCCTTCAACTCATGTAAATTGCATCTGGTTTCTGTAGGGGGAAGGTGGCGGGTTGTGCACATGCAGCTCTGTGTGTGTGTAAGTTTGCGCACACGGTCACTTCTCTACCAGTGCTGCCCTGCTGCTGTAGGACAGTAATGGCTTCTTGGGGCAATCAGGAGACGTTTTCTGGACTCATCTCCTGTAAAGGCGTGTCCTCCTCGGGCTAAAATTGAACAGTCTCAATATGGCCTAAGGCAGCCGATAAAAATTCAGCAATTCAGTCGACACAGTGTCATTTTTTGGAGATGGGGAGTGTAATTACGCTGCACTGACACGGCGCGTGCAGTACTATGGTGGGGCATCGTTATCAGGGTGAGGCTTAGAGAATGACCTGCACGACCAGAGCTGGCAATCAGATAGTTGAAAAGCCAATGAGGTGATCGGTTCACCAGATGCGAAAAACAGAAACATGCTTTATTAATTTTTTTCGATATGAAGTCAGATTTCTGCACTGCAGAATAACTCAGTGTGCTTTACATCAGAGAAAATACAAATATAATGGCATTAAAGACATGTATGGTCAAGTTTGCAGTGTTAAACTGGCTCTGCAATGAAATCAACTCTATCATAATGTTAAATCTTAGTAGAATTTATCTCAGAGTTGATCAATACCTTGACACATTGCTTTAACTCTGTGATAGGGTTGATTCAACACTACGTAGTATTTGGAGTGGAACCACATGAACACTTCAGCTTCAAAGTCAGTTTAGGGCTGAAGAACATGTTGCTTACAAAGAAAAAACTAAGAAGATTAAGGTACATAAAAACAATAAAAATCTAAAGTCATAATGCGGATGAGGACAAGGCCGCCCATACCGAGTTCTTAAAGGGTCGAGACAGACTTAAAAATAGTCCATTTTCAAAACGATGAATTTAATTAATATTCAAAAATAAATAATAATAAATAATTTGAAGGGAAGAGGGGATCAGGATCTCAGCTGAAGTCAAATTGAACAGTCTATGACGTCAAAAGCTAGAATGTACACATTCAGAGACAGACTTTTGACAGCGCACAGAGTGGGCTAATATAATATAATAATATGATCATTTTTAAGGATTTTTTTATACTTATTCTAGCCCAAGGCAGAGTCAAGATTGAGCAGAACCACTTTCAGTTCTGAAACCGAGTTAGTGAAAAGGTGGTGTTGAGACCAGGACCGGACTCAAGTACTACACTACGATGATCAAATCCAGGCTTTGAGAGAACCACCTTGCAAAACGTTGATGGACCCAATAAAAATTCAAAAACACATGTTCCCAGTAATAATCATGAACATAATTTAATTCTGGGTACTTTATTATCATTATACTCTACACAACATTTCACAACACAAAAATGTATGAAGAACTTTGAAAATTAATTTGTTAGTCTTTTTTTTCTTTCCTCTACCACATTTGATTGTGGCTTCCTGTTGGAAGGACATTTTTTCAAATGAATTGTTACATTGGAGGACTCAGATGAGGTGCACTACTTGCATTTTGAGGAAACAACAGCGACAATGTTATGATCAAAGGGCACGATTCCCCAAGCATGATCCTGCACACAGGCTCCACCGTCCTTATGGGCCCCAGTGACTGTAAATGGGGACGTGGGTGCACACATACCAGCAGCAGATCCATTGCTGAATTTGGGAAGTGGGAGTGGACCGGTTATCTGCTCCTGTGGTGACATGTGGTTTGTCCATCAGTTCTGACCTGACCTAACTGGGTCAACAGAAAATCAAACTTCAACTCCAAAGTCCTGTTCCAACTAAAATTATGCAAGACATTTTAACTAACTATAGGAAAAAGTTAAGGGGGTAGTATGTGTGTTTCACCTCTGCACAATACCTTAGCTGTTCCTCGTTTTATATATGGGATGCATGTGATTTAACATTCAAAACTGATCAAAGTTACAAAATGATATGTTAAATATTAGATTTTAAAAAATAAAGGTTAAAGGATAAAGGTTTTTTTTTTTTACTGCTTAAACATTTGCACAGGACAGGAGGATTATTGTGCCTGCATATTATTATTGTACATTTTATTCACAACTTAAAAAACCTTGTCTGTATGATTTTCTTATCTCCATAAAAATATTTTTTTACTATGAAGTAAAACATATTATAAATCCTTTAAGTAATCCATATTTCATAGTCAGTACAATTTAATTACACAGCTTTTAATGGCTATAACATAAATCAGGCTACTTATATCTCCATCCATTTCATATATATATACATACACACATACATATATACATGCATATATGCATATACATGCATATATACATGCATATATATATATACATGCATATATACATGCATATATATATATATACATATATACATGCATATATATATATATACATATATACATGCATATATACATATATACATGCATATATATATATATACATATATACATGCATATATACATATATACATGCATATATACATATATACATATATACATGCATATATATATATATATATACATATATACATGCATATATATATATATATATACATATATACATGCATATATATATATATATATACATATATACATGCATATATATATATATATATATACATATATACACATATATACATATACATATATACACATATATATATACATATATACATGCATATATACATATATACATGCATATATACATATATATATATATATATACATATATATATATATATATACATATATATACATGCATATATATACATACATGCATATATATACATACATGCATATATATATATACATGCATATATATACATGCATATATATACATGCATATATATATATACATGCATATATATACATACATATATATATATACATGCATATATATACATACATATATATATATACATGCATATATATACATGCATATATATACATACATATATATATACATATATACATGCATATATATATACATATACACATGCATATATATATGCATATACACATGCATATATATATGCATATACACATGCATATATACATGCATATACATATATACATGCATATATATATATACATGCATATATATATACATGCATATATATATATACATGCATATATATATATATATATATATGCATACATATATATATATATATGCATACATATATATATATATATGCATACATATATATATATATATGCATACATATATATATATATATATGCATACATATATATATATATGCATACATATATATATATATATATATGCATACATATATATATATATATATATGCATACATATATATATATATATATATGCATACATATATATATATATATATATATGTATACATATATATATATATGTATACATATATATATATATATGTATACATATATATATATGTATACATATATATATATATGTATATAGTCAGGTTTTAGAATTCATCATAGTACAGAAACAGCATTAGTGAAGGTTACAAATGATCTTCTTATGGCCTCGGACAGTGGACTCATCTCTGTGCTTGTTCTGTTAGATCTCAGTGCTGCTTTTGATACTGTTGACCATAAAATTTTATTACAGAGATTAGAGCATGCCATAGGTATTAAAGGCACTGCGCTGCGGTGGTTTGAATCATATTTGTCTAATAGATTACAATTTGTTCATGTAAATGGGGAATCTTCTTCACAGACTAAAGTTAATTATGGAGTTCCACAAGGTTCTGTGCTAGGACCAATTTTATTCACTTTATACATGCTTCCCTTAGGCAGTATTATTAGACGGTATTGCTTAAATTTTCATTGTTACGCAGATGATACCCAGCTTTATCTATCCATGAAGCCAGAGGACACACACCAATTAGCTAAACTGCAGGATTGTCTTACAGACATAAAGACATGGATGACCTCTAATTTCCTGCTTTTAAACTCAGATAAAACTGAAGTTATTGTACTTGGCCCCACAAATCTTAGAAACATGGTGTCTAACCAGATCCTTACTCTGGATGGCATTACCCTGACCTCTAGTAATACTGTGAGAAATCTTGGAGTCATTTTTGATCAGGATATGTCATTCAAAGTGCATATTAAACAAATATGTAGGACTGCTTTTTTGCATTTACGCAATATCTCTAAAATCAGAAAGGTCTTGTCTCAGAGTGATGCTGAAAAACTAATTCATGCATTTATTTCCTCTAGGCTGGACTATTGTAATTCATTATTATCAGGTTGTCCTAAAAGTTCCCTAAAAAGCCTTCAGTTAATTCAAAATGCTGCAGCTAGAGTACTGACGGGGACTAGAAGGAGAGAGCATATCTCACCCATATTGGCCTCTCTTCATTGGCTTCCTGTTAATTCTAGAATAGAATTTAAAATTCTTCTTCTTACTTATAAGGTTTTGAATAATCAGGTCCCATCTTATCTTAGGGACCTCGTAGTACCATATTACCCCAATAGAGCGCTTCGCTCTCAGACTGCAGGCTTACTTGTAGTTCCTAGGGTTTGTAAGAGTAGAATGGGAGGCAGAGCCTTCAGCTTTCAGGCTCCTCTCCTGTGGAACCAGCTCCCAATTCAGATCAGGGAGACAGACACCCTCTCTACTTTTAAGATTAGGCTTAAAACTTTCCTTTTTGCTAAAGCTTATAGTTAGGGCTGGATCAGGTGACCCTGAACCATCCCTTAGTTATGCTGCTATAGACGTAGACTGCTGGGGGGTTCCCATGATGCACTGTTTCTTTTTCTTTTTGCTCTGTATGCACCACTCTGCATTTAATCATTAGTGATCGATCTCTGCTCCCCTCCACAGCATGTCTTTTTCCTGGTTCTCTCCCTCAGCCCCAACCAGTCCCAGCAGAAGACTGCCCCTCCCTGAGCCTGGTTCTGCTGGAGGTTTCTTCCTGTTAAAAGGGAGTTTTTCCTTCCCACTGTAGCCAAGTGCTTGCTCACAGGGGGTCGTTTTGACCGTTGGGGTTTTACATAATTATTGTATGGCCTTGCCTTACAATATAAAGCGCCTTGGGGCAACTGTTTGTTGTGATTTGGCGCTATATAAAAAAAAATTGATTGATTGATTGACATATATATGTATATGTATATATATATATACACACATATATATGTATATGTATATATATATATATACACACATATATATGTATATATATATGTATATATATATACACACACACACACACACACACACACACACACACACATACATACATACACACACACACACACACACACCTGTTGCAAAAATAATGAAGTGTGCACGATGTCTAGGTTCTAAATTTGTATAGATTTTTTTCCACTTCTTGTGTCAACCTCAAATTCATGAAAAAAAAACAAAGAAATAATAAATAAATAAATAAATAAAAATCCGGGTCAGCCTGGTGGTGCCAGAATAGTGTTGGAGCATTACTGCAGGAGAGATGAAGATGTCGGCAGCTATTTAGGTCTGTCACTTTTTATACGACATTAGTATGCTCTGGGTTATAAATTCTGGCATGCTAAGATCTCCGACAACGACGACATAAAATTCAATCAATGACGCCTCCTATTGCACCTCGCCTCTCAACCCGGGAGCTCAGGGTGATGATAGTTCCTAAATCAAAGCCAAGCATAATGCATAATGGTGCAGCTGCGGAGGCTCAGGGTCGGGTTGTGGCTTTCAGGAGTTAATGTGAATGACGGCATAAAACACTGCATCATAAAAAAGTACAGCGCTGACATCCTGCCAGAAGGGGTCTGGGTTTATTTATAACGACTGCACGGTGGTCCAGCACATCTAAAATTACTGTTGAATGTTTAAAAATGGAAATCCAAGTGATTCTCCAAGTGATAAGGTACAACTGGTTTCTGTATCCAAAAAGTTGTGAAACCACTGAAGCGGTCGTTCACTTGCAGTGCTATTCAACAAGATGCAATTCTTTTGTGACATCATAACATTCAGGAAAACACATTTCTTTAATCTCCATGTATCTGGCCATTAATATTACCAACATTTAGCTCATACCTAAAATGACAGTCCTTTGAATGTCTCCAAATGTCTTGTTTTTAAGCACATGCTGAAATCTGGACGTTTTTGAGAAATACTGTTGGAGTATTTTTTTTATTATTATTATTATTATTATTTCTAAAACAATTGATTGATGTCATGACAAGATTAGGTTTTCAATGAGTCTTTGGCACAGAGGCAGAATAATTGACAGAAGTATTTTCTTTTATTGTTGTTTATGCACAAATGTACCTATGCACCAATTGTTTATGCACAGAAGTATTTTCTTTTATTGTTGTTTATGCACCAATGATACCAGATCAGTAAAAAAAAAAAAACGTGGTATAAAAGTTCTAATTAATTATTGTTTTTTGCATTGACTGTATATATATTGGACAAACCATCTGATGTCACCTGTTTCCTACGGAGACCTGGAAGAGCAGTTTTGAGGCTCAGAAAGTGAGCCTCTAGGTGTTGCCATGTTGGCTTACTCTGCCATCATCCTTGCTTATCCATAAGTAGCTGAAGATGTGGAGCGTGGGCAAGACCTTGGTTGACGTAGGTGAGATGAACTAAGCCTGAACACACCCCTTACTCCAGGTTACTGAACACGCTTAAAGCTAACAGGCTGCCCTTGGTTTGAGTCGGTTATTAAAGCATATTTTTGGTGTCTGACTGATAGTTTTCATAACTTTTTGCTTGGATGTGTGTGTTGAAAATGATGACCTGCTGATTTTCTCTTTCAAAAGCCAGAGGTTGGGGCTTGGTTTCCTGAAACCAACCATCAATAATATACACAGACCATGCTTATTTATTTATTACTGTTACTGAGACTGTGACCAAACACTTCAATTCTGGAAGAAATTCAGTTCACCATTATTCTTTGCGAAACTAGTGGAGTTGAACTCTATTAGTTGGTTTCCTGGCACATGGTTGAGGTTTTGACCTTAAGAGGGCAATTTCAAAAACTTAATGTCAGCCTGCTTTATCCAACCATCTTTCATGTGTGTTTTGGGTCACTTGGGGGAGGTGATGGTCTAGTGGTTAAGCATTGGGTTTGAGACCAGAAGATCTTTGGTTCAAAAGCCAGCCTGACTGGAAAATCACCAAGGGCTCTTGGGCAAGGTCCTTAATTCCCCAGTTGCTCCCGGTGTGTAGTGAGCGCCTTGTGTGGCAGCACGCTCATGCCGGGGTGAATGTGAGGCATTATTGTAAAGTGCTTTGAGCATCTGATACAGATGGAAAAGCACTATATAAATGCAGTCCATTTACCTTTCATGTATTTTCAATAACTTTGAGTTTCCTTTTTAAAATAGTTTATATATATATTAGCAGCAATCTTGGAACCACGACACAAAACCTATGAAAAATCTGTTTTTTTTGTTGTTGTTTTGTTTTTTTTTTTTAAACATAATTTGTAACTAAATTTGTCATTTGTAACTGAATGAAATGTATTCTTCGACCTGTCTTAAAATCTGCTGCAGAAAACACGCTGTGCTTTGTAGGGGTTCCACAATGTCGTGGCTCTGAGATCATATCGGTACCGCTGTTACCGAGGTCGTTTGTTTCCGAGGTCTCCAGTTACCGTTATTCTGACTGTGGTCTTTGCATGCTGGCGCATATCAATCCATCTGTATGCTGTTGCTCGTCTCCTCACTGATTGCTCTGATTGATCATTATCTGATGGCCTCTTAATTAGAATGCTAATGAGGAGATGGTTTTCTGGCCGGCCCTTCTCCTCTTCTGTGCCTCATCTCTGAAATGAAGCCTAATGGAAATGACACAGGTGATGCACGATAGATGATCACCTAGTTAATAATTCCAATCTGTTAATCAATGGCCTGGTCGAATGGCTCCTGCAAAGCGGAGCGATGCAAACTGCTCGGTGTCAGCACCCTGAGTGAATGGGATTGTGGGAGATGACAGTGATTTCAGGTTGAGTAAACTGGAAGGTTTGTGTTTAATCAAAGTCATTTATTTGTTTTTCTTTTTATGTGATTCGAAATTGATACATAGTGTGCATTTTTCATTTGTGTGTTCAGAAAAAAGAAAAATCATTCTTCTCCTAATATACTGAGATTTGCTGCTTTGTTCACAAGGTTAGATGAGCAGGAATATAAATCCTTTTTTTTCCTGGAGACGGTTGTGGAGCACCAGGGGTGGGTTTGTTTGAGATCAGCCTGTGGAACGAAAATGTATTAACAGCATAATAACAAAAGATTATGTTCATCTGGGGCAAGGCCCTCCGTTTTCTCGCTGCCGCTGACTGTGAAGTCTTTATTCTGTGAGTCGGCAGCACGTTGCACCCTTAAAAAGGTTATTATGTTCCCTCACTGTGGCAGCACCAGCCCACGGAGCACCAATATTGTGACGGGGGTTGTCTGTACCACATTAGAGCCAATAAATGTGCGTTGGCACTTCCTCAATTTAAAGTAAAGCCCCCTTTTCCTTCTCCCGCCCTTCTTCATTCCTAATAGGGTATTCCAGCAACGCATCTAATAATTTGTGGGATATCTGCTGTGGGATAGAGCCTGAATATTTCACTTTTCTATGTCTTGTGTTTTAGCTGTGGGAATGTGTCATCTGGTAGTTCTTACTTTGTATGAAACACTGCTAGTTTGTTTTAGATAATTGGAATTAATTGGAAAAGTACAAATATAGAGACTATATAGTAAACTACACAGGCATAATCAGCCACAGCATGAAGTGGTTACTGGGAAGACTAGTGGAAGCTTGGCTAAAATGAGAGGTGAAGATCTATGAGCAACAATCAGGTTTCATACCAAGGAAAAGCACTACAGATGCAATGTTTGCTCTGAGTGTTGATGGAGGAGTATAAAGAAGGCCACAAAGAAGGCATTGTGTATTTGTGGATTTAGATTAAAGCTGAGAAAGGAGTTGTAGTTTTGTATGAGGAAGGTGGGAGTAGCACACAAGCATGCAATGGTGCTGCAGGATATTTATGAGGACAATGTGACAGCGGTAGTGAGTGGGAATGATGAGTGAGATGGACATGTTCAACGTGTAGGTGGAATTGCGTCAAGATCAGCTCTAAGCCCTTTCTGGTTTGCAATGGTGATGGGCAGGTTGATGTGATCAGATCAGAATCTTCATGGGCTATGTTTGTGGATGGCATAATGACCTGTAGTGAGAGTAGGGACCAGACTGATGCAAGCTTGTAGTGGTGGAGGTACACACTGGAAAGAAGGGGAATAAAAGTGAGCAAGAACATGATTATAAATGAGAGGGAGGGTAGCAGAATGCTATGGCTGCAAGCAATGGAGATGGTGAAGGTAAAGGAGATTAAATATTTGGGATCAACTATTCAAAAATAATGGAGAGAGTGGTTGAGAGGTGAACAAAAGGTGGAGCTAGAGGTGGCAGAACTGATGATGTTCCAAATTTCCTTGGGAATGACAAGAATACAGAGAATTAACAATGAGCACTTCAAAGGGACTACAACATTTTACAATGGTTGTGGAAACATTAAGAATCAACATTTCAGCAATTTATCCCTTAGATCCCTAATGACACTCTCTTGTGTCTTGGTCAACTTTTCATCATGTTGGTATTAAGAGAGCATATTGTTACATAGTTTTATAGGCAAATATGTGTCTCACATTCAGAAACTTAAGATTCTTAGGTATTATTAACCTAATATTTTGATATGGAACACATGGGCATCATAGTCTTCTTGAATATGATGCCACAAGTCTGATGCACCCATGTTATTTTATTGTTGGTTGTATTTATCTTTTGTGGTTTTTAATGTTTTACATGTTTGTTTTGTTTTATTGTTTGTGCAGTAGAATCCCCCTCATGCACCAAGCCAAATTTCTCCTAAAGGAGAAAATTAATAAAGAACTTTGAACCATCTTTGGGCAGTTTTGTCCATTCTTCTTTGCAGCACCTCTCAAGCTCCATCAGGTTGGATGAAGAGCGTCAGTACACAGCCATTTTCAGACTTCTCCAGAGATGTTCAATCAGGTAGGTCTGGGCTCTGGCTGGGCCACTCACGGACATTCACAGAGTTGTCCTGAAGCCACTCCTTTGATATCTTGGCTGTGTGCTTAGGGTCATTGTTCTGCTGAAAGATGAACCGTCACGCCAGTCTGAGGTCAAGAGTACTCTGAAGCAGGTTTTCATCCAGGATTTCATCTGCAATTCTGACTAGTCTCCCAGTTCCTGCTGCTGAAAAACATCCACACAGCCAGTGGTGGACACAGATAACCAAAAAATTAACTTCAATAACAGATAATCAGATAACTGAAAAGTTATCTTTGATAAAGATAAAATGAAAAACCACCCAAAACTGTATCGCAAGTTACAGATAACCGATAACTTCCAGTATTGTCTCTGGTACATTTGCAACTACTAATAAACTGAATTTGAGCTTCAACACCACAATCGCTTCTAGTAGCATTAAAAACGGCAACAGACCCAAACAATGAGCCCACACTTCTGTCTACACTGCTTCCAGCACAGAAGCACCCTGAGAGCAGCCACAAAGCCCAGCTCTCTACCAATCACAACGCTCCATTCAGGCGGAGGTCTTGGAAAATAAAGTCATGCTGACTTATGGTTTGGTGTGAATACTGATAGAATAACTCCATTAATGTCAATTCTGTCATTTGTACAAAGTGTTGAATAATGCACTAATTCTGAGGTTTTGTAACAAACACAGACAGATCTCAAAGGATTCTGGGTAAAAGTGCCTCTGCTAAACACTGATTGGTTCAGTCATTCATTATGTAAACCAACACGTTAATGTGACGTGTGTTGGTATTTACAGATAAATGTGCTTTTGTAAAATATTCCATGTTTTTATTTGTCAAAACAGGCATTTTTACAGAGCCCTGGAAGTGTCATCGCAAAATGTTTTGCATGTGGAGAGAATGTGCGCATGTTTTATGATGTGTGCATGTTTTATTAGATTGTAAAATGTACACTCAGTATTGTCTTCTTGACACATAAATGTTGGCTTTACACTGTGCGAGTTTTGGCCCTTTTTCAGGTTATTTTTCTTTCGTGGGAGAATTTTTTGGACCGAGTTTCAGGTTAATCGCACATCCTGCATCGTGTAGTGTACATGGAGTAACAAGCTGCGTTTAACATCTCACGTCCACCTCCTGATCGCTGATCGTATGGTCGAATGAAAATCAAACCTGTTTGATATTATTCTGGTCAGCCATCGTGAAGGTATCCTGCTGATGAAGAGCTACAAGCGTCCAACCGCTTGCACTGTGCATGTGCAAACACTGCAGAGCTGTCTTGTAATGTTTTTTTTTTTTTGTTATTGTTGTTTTGTTTTTAAACTTTGATGTCTCCCATCAAGAGTTTTTGTAAATTAAGTTTGAAGAAAAGCTTACGTTTTGCTTCTGGAAACATGAGTTTGATGTGTGGTTTTTGAACGTACAATGTGTGTGAGAACACAAATCGTGCGCTCTGAACTTTTACACCGTGCGGTTCTGTGGTACAGTTTGAACTGAAACTGAGTACAGTGATTAAAAATATCATACAGTGTCTGCCGAGCTTCAGGAAGAATACTGCCATGAGCTGCCATGAATACTACTGGCCAGTAGATGGCAGTAGAGGCCTTGAAAACATGCCAAAACAAAGTTCCAGATAATCCGTGTCTGCTACATTTAAGATGCGTGGAATTTAACAAACGCAAATACAACAACATCTATAAACCCAGAGAATATATTCACGAGAGTTTTAGGCACTAGGGTTTAATGCTGTTGTCCGTGGAGCCTGAACAGAGTGTCTGAAATGCATTTGTCCTGTTGTGAACGTACTGAGATTACCCTATCCTACCCATAATGCACTGCTGGGCACAGCATGTGCTCACTAAAACCTTAAAAATTAGCACATTAGTTTAAACGAAAACATATATCTGATATTTTCACTTTATAAAACTTCACACGACAGTAATTTTAGATAACTTGTCCGAAATTAGTTTGGTTAAAATTTGAACCATAAGTTAAAAATGTATGCCTCTGGATGACTTGGGTGATATTGCCAGCATATCAGTATGGTGTTAAAGGAAATGATTCTTTTTTTTTTTTTGTGACCAGTTCCTTTTTGCCTGCAGAGGATAGCGCAGTTTCTCATGGTCTGAGAGTCCTTCAGGTGCCTTTTGGCAAACTCCAGGTGTGCTGCAATGTGCCTTTTACTAAGAGTGGCTTCTGTCTGGCAACTCTATCATACAGGCCTGATTGGTGGATTGCTACAGAGATGGTTGTCCTTCTGGAAGGTTCTCCTGTCTCCACAGAGGAATGCTGGAGGTTTGACAGCTTGACCATCGGGTTTCTTGTGCACCTCCCTGACTAAGGCATCTCTCCCCTGATTGCTCAGTTTAGACAGGTGTCCAGCTCTAGGAAGAGTCCTGGTTGATCTGAAGGTCCTCTATTTATGGATAACTCAGAGGTCTACAGACAATTCCTTTGACTTTGTGCTTTTGTGACATCATATTCAAGAAGACTTGATGCTGTGATTGCTGCCAACGGTGCATCAAGAAAGTATGGATCAAAGGGTGTAAGTGTTTTTGTTTTAGTTTTTGTACTAAATTTGTAAAAAGTACAAAAAAAAATTGTACTGTCATTATGGGGTGCTGTGAGTAGAATTTTGAGGGTGAAAAAAATGAATATACTCCATTTTGGAATAAGGCTGTAACAAAACAAAAAATGTGGAAAAAGTGAGGTGCTGTGAATACTTTCTGGATACACTGTCTGCATTTGAATTTCACAATGTGTGCACAATTGAATTTTAACAATGCTGTGATCACTTGTACTCACACCCATGTCGGAGGTCTAAACTCGTTCTGTCAGGAGCGGTAAATAATTACTCCAACACGAGACACCATCACACTCACCCCACTGAATGTCTGTAAGTAATGAAGAACATTCACCAGCTGCAGGACAAGTACTTTCAATGCCTGATTGGTGATTGATTACCGGCAGAGCACCTCACTGACGGTCACTGTGTGAGGGTTTCCTTTTCATCTTCTCCACTATTACAGAAAAAGATGGAGAGAAAGAGAGGATGAAGGAGCATGAATTCATTAAAAGTGCCAAACCCTTGACTCTAAAATTGATCTTTTTTTCTGAGGCATTGCCTGATCTCATCTGTATTCCAGATCCATTCCCAGATGATGCCACCTCAAACAAGCAGCAACAGAATCATAAATCTCCTTTAAAATATACCCAACTGTAAAACATGTGCAGGTTAGGAACCAATTAGTCAACTCCTTTCGTTAGGAATGTTTGTTTTCCTGCATATTGTGCAATGTTGGAAATGTAGATTTTAGAGGGGGATAAACAGCTTGACAAACTGGATTTGTAACAAGGAAAATTATTCCTATGGTCTGAATCAGTGTGTGTGAAAATAAACTGGATTTAATTGCTGGACTGTTACTGAAATAAAGATTTAAAATACATTTTCTCATTAAAAAAAATATATAAAATGTGTGGTTCTTAAGTAATTTAACTCTGTGAGCTTTGAGTGTTTTTACCCATTTTTTTCCCCCAAAATTGGCACACTTCCCCCCCCCCCCCCCCCCAAAAAAAAAAGCTTATTAGTTTTGAATAAATAATAATTGAGTCAGATAGTTTGCAGCAACTGCCACTCAATGAATTAATAAACAAAATTTTGGAAAATAAGTTTGCATCACATTTACACATTCACAAATTACAGTGATAATAGCTGTAAAATATTTTGGAGAGCAAAAGACTTTATTTCACATTGTATATTTTTCAAAGTGGTTATTTCAAGAACACAAGCCAGTAGTTAAATATATCAGTGAATTTAATATTGATTTATGCCCAGCCTTAATTTTGCTCCATCCACTTTTTTTTTTAGATAAATAGCAATCAAAAAGACACTGGGCATTACTTAGAGAGCACTGCGCCAACGTTGCTCGGATTTAACGGGCAAAAACTGTTTTCTAACTTCAGTATTACTGAAACACCACATGGAGCCATTTCATATAAGATAAATTTCAATAGAGGTGTTTGTGGTCATTTTCATGAGTACTGGGCAAATGGATTAAACAGTAACTTAGGGTCTCTGAGTACTTCAATGCCAAAACTTGCTTTGTAGTATCAGAGATTATTGAGATACAGCTGGGGTCCATTTCATTTAGACTGAAGGTTTAAGACTTAAGGATTTTTGCTTTTTTATGAATATTGCTCAGTTGGATCAAATATAAACTTGGGGACCCTGGGTAATTCAAGCCAAAAGTGAGTGTGTAATTTCAGTAGTTATTGAGATACATCTCGGGTTCGGTTTGTTCATATTGCAAGGTCAAATCACACTTTTCAGAATTTTTTCACCTTCCTTCAGAATAATGGTCAGTTGGATCAAATAGAAACTTGGGATCTCTGGGTAATATGAAGCCAAAAGTTGCTCTGCAACCTCAGTGGTTACTAAGATGCTGCTAGGTTCCAGTTCATTGATAGGGGAGATCAATTCAGACCTTTTAGGATTTATTTATTTATTAATTTATTTTTTAGAATAATAATGTTTAATGGAACTTGGGGTCTCCATAATTTAAGGCTAAAATCTGTTCTGTAACATCTGTATATCACTTTTCGGGTCATGCAGTTAGTCAAGCAATAGCCATCTGCTCTCCTTTCCTTCTATCACCATTCGTTTCAGTTTAAATAGCTCTGCAGAAAGGCTTTAAGTGTACTCCCGTCTGAGTCAATTAACTCAGTGTATGCATTTGTCCCGACTTTGCCAGCATTTTCTTCCTGCAACTGTCCAATGGCAGAACCGCCAGCCTCATCCATCGTGGCATGCCTTTCTTAAACACACATTGATTTAAGGCGTCACCACATTAAACATTAACTAGGAAGGCTGCACTGCTTGTCATGAACATGGGGGCAATTAATAGAGCAGTAATGGCGGGGCGACAGATCACTCAGACTGCGGTGAGTGATGGTCGCTCTGCTACCACCTGTTCAGTGTGGAGGGGAGTGAAGTCGAACCTTGGCACCATGCTGTGAGACGCTGATTGAAATTTACAAGGCTACACGCACGTCTCTGACAGCCATGTCGGATTGGACACCGAGAAGGGCCAGACGTGTGATAAGTAAAACATGTTCAGGACAGAAGGCTGCACAAGGGATGTCGAGTGTCACCGAACGGAGGAAATAACTCATTAGCATCATGACGATTGGTCACAGACTTTGAACACTGTATTTCATTCGAATGCTGGGATAAATTAATGCAAATGTAGTGTTTGATGGAGAGTAGTCTTATCTACTGCTCAGAATAAATAAAACAGTTTCATGCATGCATGATAATTATCCATTAAATCAACAGAAAATAACGTAGTCAATAAATAACGTATCTTTTCAAAAAAGGCTGATCATTGCTGATGCAGATATAAACTAAAAAACTGGCTAAGTAAATGGGGACTGCAATGAGAATAAGTCTGTGCTTTTTGTGCCATCCTCAGCAAGTATATGTATGTATATTGTCCTTGTTATATCATATTATGTATTTTGCCAAATCAATCAATCAATCAATCAGAACTGAAAGCAAACAAAAATGCATCCAAATATTCAAAGAAAACAAAACTGCTGTTAACTGCACAAACACAATTGTCCGTGATCTCACACATATTCTTCATCCACAATAGGCTGTAATACCAATACACCAGCAGCAGGGGCAGTGTTATCAATCAGACCGTAGAGCCTTGAGAGCGAGGAAGTAAAAAGATGACAAAATTACATTGCTGGAACAATAGCAAAATGAAAAGCACAGAATTTTGATGCAAGTTTTAACAATTTTATGGCAATGTGCCTGACAAATGTCACAGAAGCCAACACGATCTCATGAACAAGGATGGTTTATGATGAACCAAAGAGATTTCAAACTGCGAGAACCCATATAGCGCAAATCATGCTATATGAATAAATGAATCATGAAACCCACCACTTCATAGTCTGGAGCCTCACAAAAACTAACTTTAAAAGTAAAAAAGGACATTTTGATTTTTGTTTGTGAACTCTACTTGCATCAAGTCATGACTTTTGGCCACAAAAAGTTCAGATTTTAGCATCTCAAATTAATATTCCAGAGACGCAAGATGTCATCCACAGTTTGTTTATTTACTCAATTATTTTAGATATTCTAGTGGGATGAGCAGGGATTATAATTCCTAGAATTCAATTTTTTTTAATTAAAAAATTTGGGGCATGCGATTTTTGTGGACAAAAACAAAAAAGGAAAAAAAAAATCAGAAAATCTCATTTGACCTTTTTGAAGGTCTCAGAAGAAAATTGGGGGTGGGGGCGGGTGGGGGTTAATAGTCTAGTGGCTAAGGTGTTGGGCTTGAGACCAGAAGATCCTCGGTTCAAATCCTAGCCTGACTGGAAAATCATGAAGGGCCCTTGGGCAAGGTCTTTAATCCCCTATTGCTCCCGGTGTGCAGTGAGCGCCTGGTATGGCAGCACCCTCATATCAGGGTGAATGTGAGGCATTATTTGTAAAGCATATATATATACACTAAAATTTCAAAATATGGTGTGGGTGATATTTTGTGGAGGGATGAATCAGTAAATCAGGGGAAAAAAAAAACAGCTATCAAAAACAAAATTTAGTCAAATTTGTCACAGAAAATAAACAAAACCATGTGCTTTTGCATTTGTGCCAGTTGCTTTCACGGTTTTTGAAATGTAATGATTGGGTGCATAAGCAAGCAATTAAAAAAATAATAACCACAACAATAGTATTACGCTAATAATAATCGTAATAATTGAATGAAAAGAGTATTCCTCCAGTGGTGACATGGTAACCCCATTTTTGAATCACATGTACAGTAGATTAAAATCTTAGCTGTGCAGACCCTCATGTCGTTTTAGCCGATAGCCGTGAAAAAGCCCCTTGTCCTTATTGTCTTCCTTTCTTTTGTCATTTGGTCTCCCTAACAAGGCTTGACAAGCCTAAAGTGGCCCTGTTTGTTCTCCTTTATCAGCTCCTGGCCTCTTGTATTCAACACACACTACAGTGGAACCAGATGTCCTTTTGCCAGCAGCACAACTTTCAAGTTGACAAGGTCCCCCTAGAGAACGGGGGGATGGATTGGTGGCAGGCAGAATTTGTGACTAATAGCCGGGTTGATGTGACAGCGTCCTGCCGTCTGGGGAAATTGAAGCGCTCTCTGTGTCAATACCTTTTGTGTCTCACTCAGTTGTAGGTTATTGTTGGCCTGGCCTTGGGGACCGTGGGCTGGCCAGTTTACATTGCAGACACTACGTGGTCAGCACCAACTTTGTTTTTGTTTCTTTTTTTATTATGGCTATTGATTGATCCCGGCCACCCCACTGTGGCTAATTTGCTTGTTAACATAAATTTGTCAGCGTACAAAGGCGGGGGAGACTTTCATCAGTCTGGAGTGTCCCCACTTCTTCCACACAGAGTCACCTCGCATGATTATTTCCAGCAATCGTTTTCATTTTCCTCCTCGTTCCACTTTAGTGCAGCCTATTTATCAAACACCTAGTTTTTAAGCTGTCATTTAATCAATACAGCTTCCCTACTGTTACTGTCGCTGCTTGGAATTAAACGTGAGTTAAACACAAACCAGGCGTAATGACCTTTTTATGGGACCCAGTCAGCCAATGAAATTAACACCAGAGATTGTCCACTTATACCTATAAACCTTTGTAAGTTATTAACTTAAAAAAATAAAATAATGACAACACATGGGCAGTGGGCGGGGCCACACACTTTCTACTACCACCATGCCCTGGACTTGTTGGAACAATGCTCCGGCTTTCTAACCAACAGCAGGCACAACCAGAGATATCTGAACACGAGAGAAGAGGCAGAAATTTTATATTAAATTCCTTTGACTAATCCAGTTTGCTGTTGGGTCCAGACTGAGTTTAGGCAAAATATTAATAATGCATTGAAAGCAGCTTATTGTCATCCTGCTGGAAAAGGGTTTAAGGGACTCGTACTTTCTCAAGTTATGCATCCTGGTTATTTGTAAGCACCCAATAACGAAGCAGGTGACAGTTCATTTTATGAGATCTTAAGCCCCCCAAAGCCTGAGAACACCTCTGCTTGGATTTCCTTATACAATTGAGAGATGGTATGAAAAGGAGATAATGAATTGGTGGAATATTATCAGCTCCTTTTCCCCCCATCTTTGAATACCACTGCCTGAAGCAGTTCTTTAACCTTTTATAAGCAGTATACAATTCAGTAAACAGCTTCCTATTGTTCTCACCTCATATCAGTCAACTTATGATATGCGAAAGAAGTGAACAACAAGTCCATCAAAATATGCCCTGATCAAACTTTCTACCTCTATAAAGAAGGTGTCCATTAATAGGTTTACCCAAAAGTACATCTGGGTACCTAATCTACAAACACGTTTGTGGATATGTCAGTCTTATCAAGAAGAAGAAGAATTTATGAAAATTT
The DNA here is from genome assembly GCF_902500255.1 of Thalassophryne amazonica. Classification (NCBI taxonomy): domain Eukaryota; kingdom Metazoa; phylum Chordata; class Actinopteri; order Batrachoidiformes; family Batrachoididae; genus Thalassophryne; species Thalassophryne amazonica. Next base: position 71,850,762 of record NC_047113.1, read on the forward strand.
TGGTGCCGAATAAGATCTGGATGTGAATTTTAGTTTTTTTTTTTAAACAATGAGTTTCTTAAGAAATTTTCCACTAATTGCCACAGACGTGGTGGAATCATCGGTTTTTTATCAAAAATAAGTACTTGTTAAAGCTTGGTTTATGGTCTGGATCCAAGTGTGGACTCTGGACCATTTTATTATAAAAAAAAAGTATGTATTTTCATCAATTTCTCATTTTTTTCCTATATATCTCCATCTTTTTTTTTTGTAATCGGTCTAAGCAAAAACAGGAACCCATTATTTTGTTTAACTTTACCAGAATTTTATGTGAGTATGAATTATGGATCCTTATTTATTTAACTGTCATGTAAAACAAGATGGGTATTTTGACATTTCAATCAATTTGAAATATCAAAATGTGGTGGGATCAATCTCATCAAAAGAGGAACCAGTTGAATTTTCAATGTAATCAGGATCCAGGCATGGATTGTGGATCCTTTTTATTCCATGTTTATTTTTAACATTGCGAGATGGTATATTTAACATTTCAGTCAATTGTTCTAAATATTTTCAATCAATCTCCACAAAAATTGATAGAAAAATCAAATTTAAATGCATTAATTGTCTAGTAGCCTGAAACAAACAAATAAACAAAAACAAAAAACAGCAACAAAGAAAATACATTTGTTCGGTATTGTCATGTAGCCTAACATTTTCAGCACAAATTTGGATATTGGGCCTTCTGGAATTTTGTTCAACAGAGCATGTGTGGGCTGCTTTAATCACTGTCAAGCATCAGCTCTCTGTTCTCAATCTATATTATTTAAAACTAGTAGTCTTGATACTATAAACCACACACACACACACACACACACCTCATGGACACTGTAAATCTCTGCAAACCATATAGATTGTTTTGGACAAAATTGCATTCACGAACAATCATCAATTCTAGCTCAGTTGTTTAGAGCAGGGGTGCCCAAGTTTGGTCCTCGAGATCTGCCTTCCTGACACACTTAGTTGTCTCCCTGTTCCAACACACCTGAATCCAATGAATGGCTCAATAAAGCCTGCTAACGAGTCTTTCATTGGATTCAGGTGTGTTGGAACAAGAAGAAAACTAAGAGTGTCAGGAAGGTAGACATCGAGGACCGAACTTGGGCACCCCTGCTTTAGAGCAAACAACTAGGTAAGACATACTTTGATAAGGACTCATCCATAATGGTAGCCATTTTGAAAAAATGTCTCCCGTGACTCTCCCGGACAAAATTTCAGAGGGTTTAATATTCAGATTTGCTCAAAATATATCATGCTACGTGTCTGCAAAATTTGGTGCTTTTAGACTAAACTGAACTGATCTGCAAAAAGATTTTGGCTAATTCTCTTTACATGGGACTTCTGACATTTCCATTGATTAGTCAAAAAGTACAATAAAAAAATATTAATCACAACAAAAATACCCCTTGTACACATGCCATGAGAGACAATCCTATTAATTATGTTTTGACCCAATTTAGCCTCATTGACAAGCACTAAAAACTCGACTTAGTCGAACACTCTTCCACAACCCCAATTCCAATGAAACTGGGACATTGTGTAAAATGTAAATAAAAAAAATACAATGATTTGCAAATCCTCTTCAACCTATATTCAGTTGAATACACCACAAAGACAGGATACTTAATGTTCAAACTGATAAACTGTATTGTTTTTGTGCAAATATTTGCTCATTTTGAAATAGATGCCTGCAACACATTTCACAAAAGCTGGGACAGTGGTATGTTTACCACTGTGTTACATCATCTTTCCTTCTAACAACACTCAATAAGCATTTGGAAACTGAGGACACTAAATGTTGAAGCTTTGTAGGTGGAATTCTTTCCCATTCTTGCTTGATGTACGACTTCAGTTGTTCAACATTCCAGGGTCTCCGTTGTCGTATTTTGTGCTTCATAATGTGCCACACATTTTCAGTGGGCGACAGGTGTGGACTGCTGGCAAAAATTATGGAATCACCGGCCTCGGAGGATGTTCATTCAGTTGTTTAATTTTGTTGAAAAAAAGCAGATCACAGACATGACACAAAACTAAAGTCATTTCAAATGACAACTTTCTGGCTTTAAGAAACACTATAAGAAATCAAGAAAAAAAGATTGTGGCAGTCAGTAACGGTTACTTTTTTAGACCAAGCAGAGGAAAAAAATATGGAATCACTCAATTCTGAGGAAAAAATTATGGAATCACCCTGTAAATTTTCATCCCCAAAACTAACACCTGCATCATATCAGATCTGCTCGTTAGTCTGCATCTAAAAAGGAGTGAACACACCTTGGAGAGCTGTTGCACCAAGTGGACTGACATGAATCATGGCTCCAACACGAGAGATGTCAATTGAACAAAGGAGAGGATTATCAAACTCTTAAAAGAGAGTAAATCATCACGCAATGTTGCAAAAGATGTTGGTTGTTCACAGTCAGCTGTGTCTAAACTCTGGACCAAATACAAACAACATGGGAAGGTTGTTAAAGGCAAACATACTGGTAGACCAAGGAAGACATCAAAGCGTCAAGACAGAAAACTTAAAGCAATATGTCTCAAAAATCGAAAAATGTCCAACAAAACAAATGAGGAACGAATGGGAGGAAACTGGAGTCAACGCCTGTGACCGAACTGTAAGAAACCGCCTAAAGGAAATGGGATTTACATACAGAAAAGCTAAACGAAAGGCATCATTAACACCTAAACAGAAAAAACAAGGTTACAATGGGCTAAGGAAAAGCAATTGTGGACTGTGGATGACTGGATGAAAGTCATATTCAGTGATGAATCTCGAATCTGCATTGGCAAGGTGATGATGCTGGAACTTTTGTTTGGTGCCTTTCCAATGAGATTTATAAAGATGACTGCCTGAAGAGAACATGTAAATTTCCACAGTCATTGATGATATGGGGCTGCATGTCAGGTAAAGGCACTGGGGAGATGGCTGTCATTACATCATCAATAAATGCACAAGTTTATGTTGATATTTTGGACAATTGAAAGGATGTTTGGGGATGATGAAATCATTTTTCAAGATGATAATGCATCTTGCCATAGAGCAAAAACTGCAAAAACATTCCTTGCAAAAAGACACATAGGGTCAATGTCATGGAATAGGGTCAATGTCAATGAGCAGATCTGATTTGATGCAGGTGTTAATTTGGGGGCTGAAAATTTACAGGGTGATTACATAATTTTTTCCTCAGGATTGAGTGATTCCATATTTTTTTCCTCTGCTTGGTCTAAAAAAGTAACCGTTACTGACTGCCACAATCTTTTTTTCTTGATTTCTTATAGTGTTTCTTAAAAGCCAGAAAGTTGCCATTTGAAATGACTTTAGTTTTGTGTCATGTCTGTGATCTGCTTTTTTTCTACAAAATTAAACAACTGAATGAACATCCTCTGAGGCCGGTGATTCCATAATTTTTGCCAGGGGTTGTAGTACCCGCACTCTTTTACTATGAAGCCACGCTGTTGTATCACATGCAGAATGTGGCTTGGCATTGTCTTGTTGAAATAAGCAAGGACATCCCTGAAAAAGATGTTGCTTGGATGGCAGCATGTGTTGCGCCAAAACCTGGTTGTACCTTTCAACATTGATGGTGTCAGCACAGATTTGTAAGTTGCCATACCATGGGCACTAACACACCCACATACTATCACAGATGCTGACATTTGAACTTTGCGCTGGTAACAATCTGGGTAGTCTTTTCCTCTTTTGTCCAGAGGATACAACGTCCATGATTTCCGCAAACAATTTGAAATGTGGTCTCAGACCACAGCACATTTTTCCACTTTGTGTCCATCCATTTCAAATGAGCTTGGGCCCAGAGAAGGCAAAGGCGTTTCTGGATGTTGCTGATGTATGGCTTTCGCTTTGCATGGTAGAGTTTTAATTTGCACTTGTAGATGTAGCGACGAACTGTGTTAACTGACAATGGCTTTCTGAAGTTCCCCTGAGCCCACGCAGTAAGATCCTTTACACAATGATGTCAGTTTTTAATGCAGTGCCGCCTGAGGGATCCAAGGTCATGGGCATTCAATGTTTGTTTTCGGCCTTGCCACTTACATGTAGAAAGTTATCCATATTCTCTGAATCCTCTGATTATATTATGGTCTGTAGATGATGGAATCTCTAAATTCCTTGCAACTGAACACTGAGAAACACTGTTCTTAAGATGTTGGACTATTTTTTTTTTTCATGCAGTTGTTCACAAAGTAGTGGTCCTCGCCCCATCTTTGCTTGTAAACAGCTGAGACTTTTGGGGATGCTCCTTTTATAGCCAGTCAAAAGTCTGGCTGCAGCATTTTGAACCAATTGGACGCCCTAATGCTAGACTGCGGTAAACCAGAAAATAGAACATTGCAGTAGTCCAGTCTTGAAGAGATAAATGCATTGATTGGGGTCTCAGCATCAGCCATAGACAGGATGGGACAAATGTTTACTATATTTTGCAGGTGGAAGAAAGCAGTCCTAGTAATATTTTTAATGTGGAGGTCAAAGGACAATGTAAGATCAAAAATTACCCCAAGGTTCCTCACTTTGTCAGTGTGATGTATGACACACTAGACTAAGCGTTAACTGGTCAAATTGATGCCGATGTCTCACTGGACAAAGACCCATCATTTCAGTCTCATCAGAGTTTAAAAGTAGGAGGTTTCCAGACATCCAACTTCTCATTGATGCAAGGCAATCTTCTAATGATTTTATGTGAATGAGATTACCAGCAGTTGATTCTCACCACATAATCTTTAACCCTTCCTGCACCAGCTTCTGAAAATATACATTTGGTTTTGGGAGCTGTCCTGGGGTACAAGAACTCAACTGAAAGAGCGTGATATGACACACGGTCTGTGCCTCCCCCAGCAATCACACATGTACACACACTCATCTGTGTCATGCAGACGGTGTAAGGTTTCCCATCATGCCACAGCCTCTGAGAAGAGATGAGCAGCAGATGTGGCTGAGAAAGCCAAAAGTGACATCAGCAACAACTGGCGAAAGATACCACAGTAACATTCCCCATCGTTCTTTTGTCAATTATAGTAAATCATATCAGAGTCATAAAGGAAACCACTGAGAATGCTGGAAATCCAAGTACAACCCCAAATCAGAAAACATTCAGATGATATGGAAATAAGCAGTCATTGCAGACAACATGGAACTAACATATTTCATGTTTTGTAAGGCCAACTTAATTTAATTTGTTAATATACATCCATTTCTGCGGTTTAGTCTGGCAACACATTCCACAAAAGCTGGAACAGCGGCAATTAAGGGCTAATAATGAGGTTAAAAAATTAATGATGTTATCTCAAACAGATGATCTGTTTGAGATAACATTCATTTTCAATAGATTATTCTAATCATGATTTGGTAGAAAAACAGTATCCATGAAAGATTAAGTCTTTGAACAAAATTGGCCATAGCATCTCCAGTTTGCCAAGAAATGCATGAGAAAATTGATGAAATGTTTAAAAACAATGTTTGCAAAAGAAAGATGGAAAGGGATTTGAATATTTCTCCCTCCACAATGCATATCAGACCACTGGAGGAATTTCTGAGTAAAGGGCAACAGTACAAGCCTAAGCTAAACATGAATGAATTCAGATCCCACAGACAACACTGTCTCAAGAACAGCCATTCATCAATAGCTGATCTAACCACATGGGCAAGGGATTACTTAGGGAAACCTTTGTCAAGCATAACAGTTACATTCACAAATGTCATGTAAAACTTTACGGTGCAAAAAAGAATCCTTATGTGAATGTTGTCCAGAACCCAGATTCCTGATCTTTTATTGGAAGACATGTACTCTGTGTTCTGAACAAAAGATGAAATGTTCTGTACAAACTGTTACCAGGAAGAAGTCTGAAAGTCAGGGTCTGTCTTGATATGAGATTATGTCAGTACCCTTGACAAAGGTCATTTAGGCTTCTGCAATGGCAGCATTAACACAGAAATTATACACTGAAATTTTACCATATGCTGCCCCCACAACCCAATCTCAGATAAGCATTGAAGATGTATGTATAACATATGCTGCCTTCAAGATGACATCTTTTCTAGGGACGTCCACGTCTTTTTAAACAAGATAATACAAAACCACATTCCAAAGCCATTCCAAAGGAACGGCTGTGAATGGGTACTGGACTGACCTGCCTATATTCCTGACCTGTTCTTAATAGAGAATATGTGGATAATTTTGAAATGAAATTGTTCATTATATCTCAAATATTAAAACTTCACTGATTTTGTTCAAGACTGTTTAATTAATGTACAAAGTGAAAAAAACAAACATGTGCCCTTTAGAATTCAATAATTTTTTTTTTTTTTTTTTTTTACAGAGAGAGAGGGAAAATATAATTTACGGGGCTTGTATCATTTTAAAATTGCTGGCGCTCGAACGACCAGGAAAGGTTTCTGTGTCTCCATGTGTGGCCCTAGAATATGGACTAACCTAACCCCCCCCCCCCACACACACACACACACACACACACACACACACACACACACACACACACACTCCTTTTGGACTAGATTATTTTAGTTTTGGTTAAAGGGGTAGGCGATAATAAGCTTTGCTTCTGTCTATACCCTTTCAGGCACACGGATGCATTGTTAATCCATTTTCTTTCTTCGTAAGTTTTTTATTCTTGTTTTGGGCAGTGTGTACTGAATAAATTCATTCATTCATTCAAAAGAGTCAAACCAAGATGACCCCATACTGTTGCACACCTTAAGACATGTTTCTATGAAGAAAAGGACAAAATAACACCGGACATATTTCATCGCTTGATATTCTCAAAACCAAAACATCAATGTGAGAAGAAATTACAACAATTCAAGGTGGTAAATGTTTTAACGTCCCAACATTTTGGAATCTTCCTGAAATTTAAGAATAGATATTTTCAACATTTTCAATATCATTCCAACTTTTTCTGATTTGGGGTTGTATAATAACCAAAAAAATCCAAAAATCCTGTATCCCATGCACCAGTATAGTTTGATTAATAATTACTCTTTGATTAATGAGAGTATGGTCCTCTATCAGAAAATGGTAGATTGTCTGTGGATCAGGGGAGAGTTATTGCCCCAAGTGGAGGAGTTCAAGTATATTGGGGTCTTGTTACGAGTGGGGGTATGTTTGAGCGTGAGATGGATTAAGCCTGCGATTGATGTTTTCCGACACTATATCGGACAGTCTTGGTGAAAAAAAGCTGAGCCAGAAGGCGGGACTCTTATTTACCAGTCAATTTGCACTCCTACACTCACCTTTGGTCATGAACTTTGGGTAAAGACCAAAAGAATAAGGTTGCAGATTCAAGCAGTGCAAATGAAATCCCTCCATTGGGTATCTGGGCTTGTACTTTGGGACAGGCTGAATAGGCTCAATTATCTGGGATGGACTGAGTAGAGATGCTGCTGCTTCTTCACATCAAAAGGAGACAGCTGATGTGGTTCAGACATTTGGTGAGGAAGCTATCTGGTCATCTCCCTGGGGATGTCTTCCAAGCATGTCCAACTGGGACAAGATGCTGGGGAAGACGCAGGATATGCTGAAGGGACAATATCCCAGGTGAAATGGCCTACTTGGCACACTGCCACCCAGATCCAGACCCAGACCAGCAGCAGAAAATGAATGAATGAATGAATGATAATCACTTTCAATTTCACTCTCATTTTAACATTACATGCCTTTTCATCACTATCTGACAAAGGCATTTGGCCTCATCTGTGACAGCTGAGTCACTTCTGTTGGATGTGGTCATGGGTGTTTTTCCATGAGATTGGGCAATGCTGACTGTCGCCTCTTTTTCATTAGTCACAGATAATGCAGTTTGCTTTTGCAGATATAGCACTTTTGGTCACATTAGCTGGCACACCTCCAACAGGACACAGGTCTAAACAGTTACCACTTAAATGTACCCTAAGGGGGGTGTCAATACTTTGACTTAAACATGATCCCAACCTGGCCATAACCCTGACCTTCAACTGACCATTGACCTCAAAATTAAACCTCAACACCAGCTCACAGCGTGGCCTGCAACCCTTCAATCCGATGGCCTGTGCCTTGGAGGCACATCTGCTTCGGGATTCAGCCTTTGAGCAAGGAGAAGAAAGGCTATGAAATCTGACTCCAAGATGAAATCTGGTCAAATTCTCAGTAATCCGCCACCAAAAGAAGTGTTGATCTTTTGTCAATGAAAAAAAAAAAAAGAAAAAAAAAAAAAAAAAAACACCAGAGTGACTTGCATTTGTCCCTTCCAGACTGCATCATGTTTCAGTTGATGTCTGTGTTCTACATTCCATCACTTAATGCATTTATGCATAATGAGGGAAAAATGGAATTAGACTTTGCAACATTGTCAACATTAAACCATAAAAGTGGGTTTTCATCAATGTACTGCATTGTCTCTGCTGGGCAGGTTGCATTTTTAACTGTGTGGTTTTCTTATTTAATTATTTATCTTATTTTCTTGAAACATGGTGCAGGGCTTCCTATACATTAGCTGCGGGATGTATTTTAACAAAACTGTAGTTCTAATTGTATTTACACATGCTTCATTGCATTTTTCTGCAACCAACTATTACAATTAACAGACACTGGGGGGCAGGTGTTTATTAGGTAATGGGATGCCAGCCAACCCGGTCTGTGCACACCTGATCTTTTCAGATCACAGACGTTCGGCACAGTTGGTTTTGATTCGACTGGGATATCTCTTCGGAACACCGGGGTATGCATGCATTTCTCCACATAGAACTGGAGTTGTGTCAAGAATGGTATCCAGTGTATAGACCTCTGCCAGACCTGCTGTGGTGACCCCCGGCAACTAAATAAGTGGACTAAATAAGCAAATGGGATGCATAATCTGCAATATACATTTATCTAAATGCATGTGTGTCCAAGAGGAATTATGAAATTAATTATATTCTCTATGTTTGCAGAGATGTAGCAGTAAAGACAATGCAACCTGGATGGTAACCAGACAAAGGAGCAGCAGACCCGGGCAAAGACCTGAGAAGGTCAGTTGATCTGCACAAACACAATACAGGATCTCTTGCTTGGGCATTTTTTTTTCCATTTTTTATTTATTAAAGAAAATGTTTTTCCTCCAAACTCCTTTTACCAACGAGTTAAGTTATTGTAGCTATCCCTCACATCTGTTTCAGCATTTTGAATAAAGCAGAGTATTCATATAGTCCAGGTACAGATAGCCAAGTATGACAAGTTGTAATTTAATATATGCATTCAACTGACCAGGCCACATTTCTAATTTCTGCTTTTAGTCATTTGTGAGGACAAGCATCTATCATTTCTTTAAGCGGTCTTTACATTTAACATTTCCCAAAGCAAACACTTCAAAGCCTGCAGGTCTCTCGTGTTGAGCGTTCTGCCATGAAATGGGCTACTGGCTCATCTTGAATGCGGTGGTCTATTTGATACATGATTCCTGTGGAGTGGCCCAAGAGAAAGAAGCAGAAGAATAAATTTTCCTCCCTTTTACCTTCCCCTCCTCTCACGTTCCGTGTCCTCACGACTCCCAGGCTGAAGCTCTACATTTCATTCCACCCTCACAAATACTCCCCTGCGGCTTTGGGCTTTAGTTCCATTGCCATCTAAATCTCTGGACTCCAAAGCTAGCGTGGGCCTGGCCTGAAATAGGTGGTCACCAGTAAAACTAGACTTTCACTACACTGGGAAATACAAGGAAGACGGCTTGCAGTTTTGGGGAGGGGGGCGGGGGTGGTGGGAGGGATACCACCGCATTAAGCAGACATCCTGTTAAAAAAAACCCTTCTTTTTGAATCCAGATGCTCATATTGAATTTGACAGTTGTTGGGAGGTAAAGTTCAGGCTTTTAAAGCGACCAGCTTTCTGTTTTCAGTGTTAGCGTCCTAGACTGTAATGAAAGCAAAACAGTAGAAAATTCCCACATTATTAAATAAAACATGTCAGTAGCCAGAGGCCAAACACTGTCACGCTAAGAAGAGCAGAACGTTCAGTGATACTCCGCTCCGGTTGAAAGACGATGTGCAAAAGTTGTAAATTAATAGCTTCAGCGTCATCATTTTTCAGATGTCTGAAGAAGACAACTGGATTCTTTTCTCTCCTGTGTTGAGGAGGTTGGTGCTCCTGCTTTAACCGTCCAAAAGTGAACTGCTGAATTTCACATGGAGAGAGTCTTGATGATGAGCCAATATGTGGACAACCCGTGAGCACCACCAACGAGTAAAACAGCTACACTGCAGTTGGGTGATAAGGGATGAACCTATTCTGTTAATTTATTTTGGGTAAATTCTGCACACTGTGAGCGCTGAATGTCAAATGTTCATGTTTGTTGGGTGACATGAATTCTGTGCAATCGAACTGTCATGTCAAGAACATGCTTACATCCACACGAATAAACCAATCATGATCTGATTTATGGAGTTACCGTATTATTAAAGTTTTCATGTAAACATCATAATGCGATATGCTTTATCAGTTTCAGGACATTATCAGATTAGGAGAAGTGTGATAAACACACCTTGGTTTTTGAACAATATTCTGTTTTCTTTGGCACATGTACACAGTCTGATTTTTTTTTTTTTATCTGTTTATATCTGTGCATGTAAAAGTGTCAAATCAAAAAAACTGGATGTTTTTTAAAATACAAGTGGATGGAGTTAAGCAAACGTGACTGACAACGTGATCAACAATGGTATAACGCACTTTTGGAGAAGAGGAGACCATTTTTATGCTAAATGAAGTGAAAAACATGTCAATAAATATAAATAATATAATAGCAAATAATAATAGTGTATTATTAATAACATATGATTAAATTAACAATAATTCTATCAATTGATTGATCAAGATTATATAATAATTATTCATTGGTGGCAGCCAAGTGGTTAGTGTGCTTGGTTTTAGTGTGGAAGGTTCCTGGTTCAAACCCCACCCCTGCCACATTTCTCCATGTAATATGGTGTTGTGTCAGGAAGGGCATCCGGCGTAAAACTTGTGCCAAATCAACATGCAGGTCCACCTTGGATCTGCTGTGGCGACCCCGAGTGAAAAACAAGGCAGCAGCCGAAGGGAATTACTTTAATAAAAATATATAGTGATTTATATAATAAATAAAATTTGATACACAGAATGCAAAGGAGATCATTATTTTGCTGGTTTGCAGAGATAACACATCCCACATGAGGACAGGCCTGGCCAGTGGAGACGCCATGACCAGTCCAAGTACCTGACTGAATCAAGTAAACCTGTCTCCAGGATTATTACATTCGGTGTTTCGCAGTTGTGAATCTTGCACCGTCTGGTAGTTTGTAACTCACGCGAAAGGTCGGTTTCAGCAGAGTTCCGATGTCAGGACCTCAACACTCAGTGTAAACACATCTTGTGATGTATGGACAATAAGACAACATCGGGGCACAGCAGAAGTCCATCATAGGCGCAACACCTCTTCTAGATAACCCTCTCAACTTAGGAGAGCGTATGATCATCATAATCGCCCATGAACTCGCTAAATTAACGCCATCCACATCCTCGCTTTGCCATTGTTAACATGCGTTGTGAGACAGCGGAACTCCGCTGGCACCACGGTGCAATTCTGGGAAGCGCAGGTGGCCGCCAGGGGCATTATGGGAAATGCTGAAACACCGAATTACTCAAGTGCATATAAAGACATCAAATCGAATTACAACCATTAAGTTATTGTATTATTGTGGTCATGAAAATTCAGTAAGGTATGTCTTCTATAATACATTCCAATTCTAAGGTAGGACTCTACTAGTGTATACTAAAGTGTATATAAGTATATCTAAATATAAAAAAAAAAAAAGAAGAGTAGAGCCACTTAGGTGCCTGGTCTTGAGAACCAGGGATGGTAGGTTGAAAAGCTTTTTTTTATCCCATGGGAACTCTCCCTACCCACCTAAGCGGCTCAAGAAAATGGACATCATGTACATAAGTGATATTTACACAATCAGGGTAGTAAACAACATATACAAGAAATATAGTTACTACATAATATTATAGGAGTTAGCTTCTAAAACCTAAATATTCATACAGGAGAAGAAAGTAGTATACGTTTACCTAGTCTGTAGACTTGTTGTAAAATGTAATTATAGCTAGTAGGTTAAGCTATAAATATGGTTATTTTATTATAGAAACAGAAGCTATGATGTAATATGTTTTAGGTATCTAAAGTTCACCCTGCCAGCTTACAATAGGAAGACAAAATCCATACTCTACATGCTATCTAATGGAAACCCCAAACTTAGATACTATCTGTGGATATCTATTAAAGGACCCATAAACTAAAGAACCATTAAAAATCTACACTATGTAAAATAAAAGTGTAAATCACGAAAGTAAGCTAACTGTAGCTAGATGGGCTACCGTTAATGTCAATACTGTCATGTCAGTTTAGTCAGTGCAGAATCTGGAACATTTTGAAACAGATTCTGCTAAATTATTTGACCATTTCCATCCATCCATCCATTTTCTTCTGCTTTATCCGGAGTCGGGTCGCGGGGGCAGCAGCTCAAGCAAAGCCGCCCAGACCTCCCGATCCACACACACCTCCCCCAGCTCCTCCGGGGGGACGCCAAGGCGTCCCCAAGGCAGCCAAGAGATGTAGTCCCTCCAGCGTGTCCTGGGTCTTCCCCGGGGCCTCCTCCCAATGGGACGTGCCCGGAACACCTCTCCAGCGAGGCGTCCAGGGGGCATCCGGAAAAGATGCCCGAGCCACCTCAACTGACTCCTTTCGACATATTTGACCATTTCCTATAAGGAATATCAGATTGAGCTCAGTTCAGTGAATGAGACCTCTGTGACATCTGGAAGGATCAGGAAACACTTGAATCCAAAGATGCTCATCAAAGAAAGCATGATGTATATTGCAAATTGAATCATTAATCATGGTAACAGAGGAAAGAATTTTAGCAAATCCTAAGACTTGGTAATATTCTGCCATTAATAAACAGCATTTTTACCCTCCTATTTAGTAGAGTGGGATAAGGAGTTGAGGTAAGTCCCATGTGGGCCACTGAAGCCTGGGTTTCAATTGAGAGTCTACAATGGGATGGGAAGTTAATCTGACACAGGTTTCTTCCCTTGCCAAGGAAAGTACCCATTTACAGCTGGGTGGACTAAGACAATGCAGATGGGTAGCATGACCAGGAACTGAAGCCAGGTCTATATATTAGTCCCCCCTGAGTTGTTATTGGGCTACAATAAGGAGTAGGGTAGTCAATATGTAAACCCTGGTTTGATAATTGATTTTTCTTGAACAAGACACTTCATCTGAACTGTCCCAGCAGTCCACCCAGCTGCACGTGGGCACCAGCCTCAACTAGGGAAGTAACCTGCATCGGACTGGTGAACCATCTGGAGGAAGTTGTAGACTCTCACCCACTTCACATGCCATGGAATCCAGACATACTTCTTTAGTTTTGTAAGAGTCATATTCTACATGGCCCCACGTCAGCAATGACAACGTAACTGATATCTGAAAACAATTATTTTGCTTTCTGTGGAAAAACAACTTTGTTTCCCGCAGCAGTGCTCTCTTTTGTCTCCAGGACCTCTTCCTCTGTCTCCTTATGGCCTTATCACAGGAATCCTGCCCATAATGGAATCCAGATGGAAAGAGACGAGCAAACACAAGACATGGCAAAGATAGAGACATTAATTACCTTTTTGAAATAGCACATTTTCCAAAGGCTGTCTGGATGGATTTGGAATGAAAATAAAAATATCCACCAATCACATCACGTAGAACTGGGCCAGATATAATAATCTAAAGGGAAGGGGATGCTGCTATATTTCAAGTTAAAGTTATCTTTCTTTGACAGATAGCTGCTTTCATCTTCTGTTCCTCAATGTTTGAGGCCTAAATGCAGTAGAATAAGAAGAATCGATGTAAAGGATTTGTAGGATCAGGCTAATCATTTAGTTCTTCGTAATGACTTTCTCAGTTTGTGATGAGATGGTACTAATTCATTCTTTTACTCAAGACATGCTTTGCTTCCTTGTTATAACGTTAGTTTGTAAGAAATGTTTTAAATAAATTCCAACAAGCTGCAGTGGCTTTGGTCACCATTAACAGAGGCTGGAGAAATGACAAAAATGACATAAGTTCATTTCAACCAACATGTAACTTAATGAAAAATCTACACATCTGTGGTGAGAGAGGGAAGAAGTGTCTGCTTCTGCTCCAGCCACAAAAAAGAAAATAATAATCATTCGAGCAGGCAGCAGGGTTGTGTGGAATTGTGATCATGATGCGAAATAAAGTAGATTTAGCTCATTTCTGTAGAAATGGTCTCTCTAAAAAAAAAAAAACACACCTGCTCCTAATACATCATCAACCCAACAATGACTAACCATCCAATAAGTGGCAGACACATCTATGGGATATTTCATAAGCAAGACAGAGTTGTTTTTTGAATTATTCTGATAGTGTTTAGCAAATGTTAATGAGTTTGTACACTGGCTGATAGAAGCCACAACACTCCTCCATGACTTTCCACTGAATTGTGCAACTTTGAAAAGAGTTTGTGCTTGTATGTTGCCAAAATGTGCAGCTGACATGTTATCAAAGTAAATTGTTAAATGTGCTTAAGTGATTGTGTTCCATGTTTGCAAGCATTTTTCAGTTTCTAAAATACTTTTTGATGCATCTACCCATTATTGAACGGACACTTTTTTTTTTCTAAATAAATCATCCATAAAATATTTTCTGCATTTGTTAGTGTCATCTAAATTTGGAAGTATTGTGGCCCCTATACATTTATAGTTATTATGTGCCTTCTTAATTTGGTGAGTTAAAGGATGATAGTATTTTTTGTCTTTGAGTTACTGAGTAAAACTGTGGGGGGGGCATTCATGCACTGCACTTTATAGAGTCCTTGATTTGGAAATCTGTATTCTGAAATCCAAAGTATTAAAAACAGACAAATGAATGCAGTACTTTAAACAAATGCATGAGTTTGGGGTGGGTGTGGGGGTGGGGGGGGACCACACTCAGCTTTCTTCAGTTGCTTTTGTTTCGTATCATCTGTTGCTGGTATCCTCAACACCTTTCTTTGGGATTTAGTGAGAATATGAAAGGACTGAAGCTACATCTGGCTTGACAGACACTGTGCTACTTTATTAAACCTTGTGTGCCAAATACAGAATTGTATTAATATAGAAAAACTGGCAGTGAGAACCAGATTCCTTTGGACAGACATTCTGAAATCCTTGGTATGTCTCAATGCACACCTGAAGCACAGACAGTCCCTTCTGATATTTAGATGTTTTCTGTATTTTTTTTTCCCCTCATCATTGATTTTCAATTGCACATTTCATGCTACTCGCTATAACTTAAATATGGAGTCACCTTACATGTGGGAATTTGTATGGATTTTTTTATTTGGGGGTGGGGGCATATTTGTGCTGTTACTTACAGTTTATGATTGCTCAGTAGACAAGACACCAGTGACCTCTTGACCTCCCTCACTGCTAGACAGATTACCTGATTGGGGATAAAAAAACACATCAAACAAAAAGAGGCGCTCAGAGACTCATGCACATGAATTCTTTATGATATCATCATATGTGACTGTGCGCGGCCTCGACCTTTGACCAATTTCATCTAAAATTGAATTCTTCCACCATGTTTATTCCATACTGGCTTTAAACTGCTCGTCATTGGATGACCTTGAAATGTGACACCTAAGGTCATGTTTGTTTTAACTCGAAGGCCAGCTGACCAATAAAAAACAAACAAACATTATTTATAACTTCATATTAGTGATTAATATCAATTACCTGCATCTTTAACCAATCCCTACATACGAGGGCTGTCCGTAAAGTATAGGTCCTTTTTATTTTTTTCAAAAACTATATGGATTTCATTCATATGTTTTTACGTCAGACATGCTTGAACCCTCGTGCGCATGCGTGAGTTTTTCCACGCCTGTCGGTGACGTCATTCGCCTGTGAGCACTCCTTGTGGGAGGAGTCGTCCAGCCCCTCGTCTTTATTCCTTTGTCTGAGAAGTTGCTGAGAGACTGGCGCTTTGTTTGATCAAAATTTTTTCTAAACCTGTGAGACACATCGAAGTGGACATGGTTCGAAAAATTAAGCTGGTCTTCAGTGAAAATTTTAACAGCTGATGAGAGATTTTGAGGTGATTCTGTCGCTTTAAGGACTTTTCACGGTGCGAGACGTCGCGCAGCGCTCTCAGGCGGCGTCATCAGCCTGTTTCAAGCTTAAAACCTCCACATTTCAGGCTCTGTTGATCCAGGACGTCATGAGAGAACAGAGAAGTTTCAGAAGAAGTCGGTTTCAGCATTTTATCCGGATATTCCACTGTTAAAGGAGATTTTTTTAATGAAAGACGTGCGGGCAGATTGCAGCATCGGCTCGCAGCCGCCGCGACGCTCCGCCACAGGAAAAACACCTCTGCTGGAAGACTTGAGGAAAAGTTGGAACATCTCCAGCTGATAAACAATTTCTCATATACTCACTCCACTGAAAGCCATCAAAAGCCGCCTGGATTTTACAAATGGTTATCAACACGGAGGTGTTTTTCCTGTGCCGCCGCGCCACGTCGGCTGCGTCCCGACGCGCGGACCCGTCCGCACGTCTTTCATTAAAAAAAATCTCCTTAACAGTGGAATATCCGGATAAAATGCTGAAACCGACTTCTTCTGAAACTTCTCTGTTCTCTCACGCGTCCTGGATCCAATAGAGCCTGAAATGTGGAGGTTTTAAGCTTGAAACAGGCTGATGACGCTGCCTGAGAGCGCTGCGAGACGTCTCGCACCGTGAAAAGTCCTTTAAAGCGACAGATACCTCAAAATCTCTCATCAGCTGTTAAAATTTTCACTGAAAAACCAGCTAATTTTTCGAACCATTTCCACTTCGATGTGTCTCACAGGTTTAGAAAAAATTTTGATCAAACAAAGCGCCAGTCTCTCAGCAACTTCTCAGACAAAGGAATTCTGACGAGGGGCTGGACGACTCCTCCACAAGGAGTGTTCACAGGCGAATGACGTCACCGACAGGCATGGAAAAACTCACGCATGCGCACGAGGGTGCAAGCATGTCTGACGTAAAAACATATGAATGAAATCCATATAGTTTTTGAAAAAAATAAAAAGGACCTATACTTTACGGACAGCCCTCGTACAATCATTGGACCCACATTTGACCTGGCCTGTGACCTGAATTTGTCACCATTATTTTCAGAAAATTAAAAGATTTTAACTTATCCTTGAATGAAGTCAATCCTGTATACTTCCTGAGGTCTGTTGATATCCCTGAATTTTGTAGCCTAAACTTGATCAGATTCTACAACTCCTCTTGGATGAAACGCCAGTCTGATGCATGTTACTACCCCAGCTACACTGAGTATCCATTTACAGCTTGGTGGACTGGTACAATGCAGATGATGCGTCTTGTCCAAGGACACAGACAGGAAGTACAACTGGTAATCAATCCTACAAACCAGGTCTATATATTGGTCGCCCAGCTCCGTATCCCAGGAACTACCGAGTCTTTGTCCTTGGTTGACACTCGGTCATTCCACCAAGTTTGATCTAAATTGGATAAAACTCTTGAGTTATTTTGTTCACACACGGATGGACAGACAGGACCAAAAACAGTACTTAGTAATTAATGGGATGACACGCTGTGGCTGATGAAGCAGCAGAATGTTCAGGCTGCTCAGGGGATTAGAGCCATAAAAATAAATAAAACAGTTTGGAAACATACTTAACATAATAAAATGTGACAAACTGCTAAAACATACAGCTGCATGCATCTAATTAAGCAAATACTGTGGGAACAGCATACCGTATGATTAATCTCATTCAATATTATCTGCACTTCCTCTCTGCCTGAGGTGTTACTTTGCAGTTATGTTTGACGTGTGTATAGCTTTTGTGTTAAATTTGTTCAAATAATTATTTTAAATTGAGAACCTTTTTAAATTTATTTAAATTGGACAGGTTGTTAAACTTGTTATTGTTGCAGTTGTTGAAATACACTGCAAATTTTGCCAAAGTCCTTGGCAGAGACAAAAATTTTTAAACCGTATACGAGAGGTTAAAATAAAGGGAAATTACAGTAAATGTGAAAATGAATAGATTTAAGAACTTATGTTGCATTTATGAACTTATTTCAAATTAATTTTTGCATTTGATACAGTGGATCATCATAGCCTACTTGATAGGCTGGAGAATCATTTTGGGATTACTGGGAGTGTCCTTGCATGGCTGACGTCATACTTGACCAATCGTTCTCACTGTTTTGTACAGTAACACTACCTCTAACCTTAGTGACATGAAATTTGGGGTTCCTCAGGGGTCTGTCTTAGGCCCCCTGCTTTTCTCCCTTTATATAGCACCCCTTGGGCACATATTACGGCGTTTTGGGATTACCTTTCACTGCTATGCAGAGGATACTCAGTTATATATGCCGATAACTGCTGGTAATCTCGTTCACATAAAATCCTTAGTAGATTGCTTTGCAGCAGTGAGAAGTTGGATGTCTAGAAACGTCCTACTTTTAACTCTGAAAAGACTGAAATGATGGTTCTGGTCCAGTGAGACATCGGCATCAATTTGATCAGTTAACACTCAGCCTAGGCTCGTGTGTCATACATCACACTGACAAAGTGAGGAACCTTGGGGTAATTTTGATCCTTCGTTGTCCTTGGCCTCCATATTAGAAATATTACTAGGACTGCTTTCTTCCACCTGAGAAATATAGTGAAGATTGATGAGAGTCCCTCCTTCTAGTGTCCGTCAACGTTGGGGGGTGGGGGGAGATTAAATAATTAATTAGAAATAATAATAAATAAAATCCTGACTTATACTCTGAAAAGTACATTAAGTATTTGTCAGGACATTTGTCAGATATTTATATAAAATCCTATTTAAATTAAACTCATCTTCACATGGATGTTCCCGGACTTCAGGGACGGGAAGGCAGGTGGTGTAGAAGTTAAAGCGCTCACCCTTAAGCTATTTTAAATGAAAATAAAATGAATCAGCACAAACAGAATGGACTATGAGAAACAGTCTGGCAAAAAGTGGTATTCTCCCTCTGAGGTGAGACAGCAGGAGACGTCTAGGGACAGTGAGAGGAGCAGAAGCTCCTCCATCCACCCTTTTCCTGCATTTGCTCCTTTCACGCTTTTCCATTTTACTCTCCATCATTCTTTTAACTTTCCCTACTTTTTATACTTCTGGTCACCCCCGTACATCTCTTTCTTGTCCCATTTTCTGCGTCTCACAGTTTGAAAGGCTGAGTGTCTTCCCAGCCACACTTTACGCCCACACATAGAAAAAGAAGCCAGACGAATCACAGTGATGCATTGCTTAATTTAATAAATGAAGCTTGAGAAACCTGATCACACAACACGCTTGTGTCCATGAAGGAGCAAAAAGAAGCACGCTGACTATTGCCAGATGCCGCCGCATGTCTGTGAACAAAGACGACACACATGTAATCCCTTTGGGTTTGAGGCGACACGTCTATTCGGCGGGTGCCAACAGAGTGCTCTCTCTGTGTGACTGATTGTATTTTGACATCACAGGGAGTGGAGGAAAAGATGCTCGCTCTTTATGAAGAGTAAGATGGAAAATCCATTTACTCAAACTGACTCATAACCAGAAAAAAAGGTTGTTTTAGCTTTCAAAAGAAAGCCATGTAGAAAGTGCGCTGCACGTATGGAAATGTGGCGGCCTTGGATTCAGCAGGGGGGAAACGCGATCTGTCACTACTCTGCCGTGCTCCCAGTGAGTTAAAGGGCTCATATTGTACAACTGTTTTCATTGACACTTTCCTCTTATAAATGTTAAAAGGCGCTATAAATGATTTTTCTGCCACTAGATGTCACAGTAACACTACATTTCAGTAGATAAAACATCCCTCCTCAATTTCCCATTGAAGGAACCACAGAAGGAACAGCAGTTGGAGCGTTTTAAGAGGCATAATCATACTCTGTGAGGAAAATCCAGATGTATATACATATGTGTTCTAGTCCAAATATATCCTTGGTGACACATTTTAGCTTCTAATTGTGATTTTTGTAGAGTAACTGATGTCAGCCATCTTGAAAAAAAATCAACACCTATGTGGTGAGTAGTGGGCACTGCTGTTTCTTCATCAATGTAGGGAAAGGGTGACAGCTCGTGGGTCAGGACTCACATGCATTAAATGTGCACACACAACCAAACTGAGAATGTAAATGGGGGTCAGAAAAGCTCAGAGCACAGAGGGAGTGTCACATCATTCCCTGCATAGGACACCCTTAGGCCAGTAAATATCTACTGTATAAAAAAAAGATAGCTCTTGACTGCAGTATTAATGTGTAAAATCTGAGTTACAGCACCTTTAAATATCTTATATGTGTGCATCTACAAAAAACCTGGACATAAGAAAAATCTGACCCTAATATGGCTCTTTTTAAATTCATGTGAAATGTCACAAATATCTAAATCCAGATACCTGAGCACAGATTCCACCTGCACAATACAACCGTACAATCTGTGTTCAGCCATGACATTGTTCCTGCCATCGCTATGCATAGACTTTCTGGCAAAAATGTTATGCTCTATGGTATTTTGTTTCCAACAGGTGTATGTGCTGTACCACAAATTTCAAAGGAAGTCAATTATGGTCCACACTTTAAAATATAAAATCTATTTTGTGAGTGACAAAATTGTGTGTTCTCTGCATCACCTGCATTTCTTTCAATTAGGGAATGAAGGTTGTGTGTGGTGTGTGTGTGTGTGTGGTGTGGTGTGTGGTGTATTTGGTAAATTGATACAAATTTAAAGGGTTATAAACAGAAAAAAAGTAAAAACACAACAATATGCTTTCACTCCAGTGTTCTTGGTTTAATCTGTTTCTGTACCCTTCCCCCAGATTTGTATCTTGATACAGTCCTGTCTCAGAGATCTACAGACAATTTCTTTGACTTCATGCTTGGTTTGTGCTCTTGACATGCACTGTCAACTGTGGGACCTTATATGTGGACAGGTGTGTGCCTTTCCAAATCATGTCCATTCAACTGAGTTTACCCCAGGTGGACTACAGTAAAACTGTAGAAACATCTCAAGGAAGATCAGTGGAAACATGATGCACCTGAGCTTAATTTTGAGCTTTGTGGCAGATGCTGTGAATCCTTACCTACATGTGATTTGTTTTTGTTTTTTCATAAGTTTGCATAAAAATCTAAAAGAAAACAGTTTTCACAGTCATTATGGAGTATTGTGTGTCGAATTTTGAGGAAAAAAATGAATTCCATCCATTTTAGGGTATAACAAATTGTGAAAACCTGAAGCGCTGTGAATACTTTCTGGATGCATTGTACATATACAGTACATACTCCTGTCTTTCGCTATGGTCAGCAGTCTATCATGTCATGGTGATGGAGTGCCCTCTTAAAAGTTGGAAGATGTCACATCTCTATCAGATGCGTTCAAGTCCTTCAATTCTGGAATCTGAATTCTGAGCTTCCCTTTGACCTTTAAGTCCTTCAATTCTGGAATCTGAATTCTGAGCTTCCCTTTGACCTTTAGACTCAAAGTTTGTTAAATCCTGGGTGTTAATTTGGACATACTTCCTTACTAATAAGTCCATATGGTCCAAAACGTCTTAGATTTTTAAGCCTGTCTTTTTCTTAAAAACAAAACAAAACAAGAAGCAGTAGTTCCACATGTACACTTTTACATAGAGCCAAATGTTGCCCAACCTCAAATTATACTTATCTTACATGACATTTAAATCCCGTTGGTTGTTGTCCAACTGAAAATCTGACACTGAAGAAAAGTAAAAGGTGCACTGACACTTGCATGACTTTGATCCACGCACATCATCGTGACAATCCCATCTGCTGTATTCCCAGCTGGATGTCGTGCTTTGTTCCACTGGCTGCCACGGATTGTGCGCTGAACGCTGCATATATTAATGAGGTGGAGAACATATTTGGAGCCGTCTACGAAGGTAATTATTGTAATGTTAATATTGTAATGGCTTGGTAAAACAGTTGCATGTTCATCCCTTCTTGTGTGCAGCTGTAAAAGTATGTTTATGATAGATTTAACATCTCGTTATAATCATTCAGACGAGCTGCACTCTGATGCGTTGCGCTGACGCAATCACACACTCACACGCAGTGTTTTTGACTTGTTTGCGTAATGTTCACATGAAGTTCACATAATTAATGCGCGATGGACATTTTGAATATTCCAAAATTTTCTTTCCACACGGGCATGAAGCTGCGCACAGTTTACACCAGATTATGAGTTTGAGGCGAGTTTACTCTTGTGCATGGCAGAGTGCGTGCAAGTGCGCGGATCAAAGCTGTGCAAGTGTCAGGGGGGCCTTAACAAATCTATTGTGTATATATTTAAATTAAGTTAAATAAAAATAAAGTCAGCATTCTAATTTAACACTTTTTTCAATGGAAAACAAGGAATTATAGGGTTTTGGTAGCTGTGATTCCAGAAAATTTACATACTGTAATGTTTGTCTGTTACTGAGGTTGTGCAGCTTCATGGTGGAACAGCACAGAGAAAGATTTTCATACAAGAAAAAAAAAAAAAATAGATGAAATCCAGGCTGGAGTCTCCCATGTCCATTCTGGCACCCCCCCCCCCCCCCCAAAAAAAAAACAAAAACAAAAAAAACAACAAGCCTGTGCAGTCAAACTATAAGCTTTGGGGGGGGGAGCAATGCAACAAAGTAACAGGACTTCAAAAAACTGCTTCACCTCAGTGTCTGAAGACAGTTTTTTGCTACTTTAGTAAATAAAGTATGTGCGTCTGGAAAAAGAAAGATGTGATGAAATTCCTTTGTCATGGGTGGGGAAGGACGATTATTTATGGTGTTGTTTTTGCTTATGCATTTCCTTTAATTAGACCATATTGGATTCCAAAAGCAATATAAGAAACAAATTGCTTTGGCATGGCTGTGGCAGTTGGAGGACAGACTGCATATTGGCAGATCAAATGAAATGGGATTTGGAGTCTTTGAAAGTACGTTTGTGCTTCAGACTATGGTAATGAGGCCTCGCAGAATGATATCACCATCCCCAAATATTTAGTTTGCTATTTTGTGGTAACAGGCCCCCATGTGCATGTACGTGTGTGTGTGTGTGTGCACTTGTGCTGTAACAGATGCTAGGTATTACTTTTAAACATGTTATAATACTCCGATTACTTTCAAAGCACAAGTCTCATCACAGGTTAAGTTCATGGAGACACAACAATGGAGTTAAACTCTACACTTTAAATATAGAGTGAACTGAAATGATCCAAATCTGATGATGTCATTCCATTATATAGATACATTATTGGAATTCCACATGATTCAATGTTAATCCAGTTTTCTTTTGTAGACATCAATGAATACTTTTGAATATATATATATATATATATATATATATATATATATATAGCTAAACAGTCAGGTGCATAAGTATTTGGACAATGACAATTTTTGGAAATATTTCTGAACACCACCAAAGTCGAGTTTACATATGTGTCCAGAGACTGTCAGCAAGTGTAAGAGTGTTTTTGCACGTTGTCCTCAAACTGTCACTCATTGGTTTTGCTACTGGTGCTGACTGGATGGAGCACACACAGCTGAATACAAGCTAAATTTACTTTCTGACTTACAAAAAAAAAAAAAAAAAATTCATGACTTTCCATGTTGTGACATCACTAAGTGGGAGGTGAGAAGTGTTTGAATGATGCCGTTTCATCGTGCTAAGAAGTGGAACGCCGAGGAGCGCCGTGCTTCATGCTTCAGCCGCACCTACTGTAAATAACTTTGCTCACTGTAAGACAAGACAGTTCTTGTTCCACATAACACCACGACATTAGGAACTACTTTTCGGGTAATTACACGGTGTGTAATTGTGTGCTTTTCAAGTTCGTCTTTGCCAATGCATCTCGGTGCATGTGTCCAACGCCATGTGTGCTCCAGAGAAGGATGGTTCCAATTAGCTAAGTGTGTCACTTCGAGCGGCGGCGACCGTGAGACAGCCTTTCGTCAAACGGCCGCGGGACAAGGTGATAGACTGCAGTGATGAAGTCCCCTTTGAAAAGAAGGCCCTCCCTCCCCGCTCGGACTTTGGAGGGAACATGTGTTTGGCTGTCTCTACTTCTGTCAACAGCCTCAACTACAGTGGCACGGACTAAAGAGAGCTCTGCTCCTCCTGTGCCGAGGAGATGGTGGGTGGTGGGGGGGTTTCTCATCAGGCGGGGCGATATGACGACTCATTTCGCAGCAATGCACTGGTGTGGTTTCTCCATTAACATGTATATGAAAAATGCTTTTTGGGGGAGGCAGAGCAAAATTTTGTGGTGATGACAAAAGTATGACTTAAAGCTTTCTAAAACACAAGCCCCCCCTCTCACTGTGAACACACCAAACCCTCTATCTAAATTGGTTTAGCTTTCTGTTGGGCAGCCAAACTCAACCACTTTGACCTCTAGCTACCCCCAGCTATGAGTCTCCTCTTCTGAGAACACATACTCAAACCAGATGTGTTTAACTGGTACTAAATGTCAAAGGCAATAGCTGACAGTCCACCTGGTACAGTACAGGCAGGGTGACTGACCTAGATCAACACTTTATTTTGTACAAGCCTGTTGGACAAGATGTTTGATTATGCACAGGATTTCCCATAACGTTATTCAACTATTGAATTGCTTTTGTTAGTTTATTGTGGCAGTAAGACCAGGTCATTAGATTTTGTGGATAATGTGTAATTGGATGCAAATTTTCAGTGACTTTGGCTAGAAAGCTTATACTATGTAATGCCACTAGGTGGCACTGTTGCAAAACTGAGAACATACTAAGACATGATGTCTGGCAGTGGTTGTGATATGGATAAGTGCATAGATTATAAGAAATGATCAGTTAGTGATACAAACATCAAATTTGTCACAATTACTTTTCCAAGATGAGCAAAAACAATTTTGTCTCCCCCCCTTTTTCCATTGTTGCACAAGTTATAATTCCAGTTTACAGTGTGAACTCATATGCATTGGGCCATGAATGTCTTATCAGCATTAGTAGAGTATTTATGCATTTCAATGTTTTGTGTATTTAATAAAAGTTATTCGTGGTAGTTGTTGATTATTAGTGTTGGGGTGGAGTTTCAAATGTCAGAGTTAAGCCATTGCTATCACTTAGAGTGATGGCGGTTACTAAATTTAAGTTTTTATATTCATAAATAGACTATATTTCTGACATTTGTAGTTTGTGGAACAGCTGTCATTCAGACAACAAAGTTAGATAAACCCATTGCCATCATCATTACTATTTGTTATAACTGATGCATTGTTTTTTTTTCCAACCAGTGTGTGATTAAAATGAGATTTATGTCTAAAACCAATGATTAAAAATCATCAAAACGAGATGAGTGTATCAAACTTTGTGAAACCATAATAAGCACATAGTAGTTTGCAAAAACGTTTTACTTGGTAACATATGCAACATTTGTAGGGGCATATTCAACAATGTGCAATATTTTGAAATTGTTTTCTTGAATAAAAAGGCTTCCATAGAGTACTCAGGCCAACTGAACAATTCGTACACGTATCTGCTGCAATTAAAGAATTTCACATTGCTTCCTCACAATCAATATTGAGAACTGGAATGGAACATTTTTCAAGCAATTCAGTAAAAGTAAGTGTTTTACTCTTTATGCAGTACATTGCATATTATCAACTAAAACAATTATTGACAGAATTCAAATTCCAGCCTGACAATCCATTTACATAAAAATTATTTTCTCACCATTTGGAGAATAGAACATATGTCCTTGACATCTGGCTACAATATTTAATATTTTTGTCATTATTATTTTTATATTCTATTGCAGCACCAGTTTTGCAATGATCCAATAATCAAGGATTCAAAACTACCTCAATGTTTTCTCTGCAAGTATTTCCTGTGTTTGACACTGTCGACATTTTTTTCTTTTAAAGCTTCATTTGCTGTGTAAATTTAAAATTATTTTCTGAAATTCCAGTAAAGTATGTCTCCGTTTCATGTTGTCAAAAAATTCCATTGTAATTATAGCCCAAGTAACATGTTTTCATGCACTGTGTACATTAAAAAAGCATAACAAATGTCACAACGTTAATTTTCCATGTCACTACTGACAGCCACAAGTGACCCTGAGCTGTTAGAAGATATTGTTTGCAATGCGTGGTTTTCTTTTTTGAGCTCTGACATCATACGTACTGTACATAGTAATCCTCCCATACTGATCAGGAATCCAAGTGTGTTTGAGCCAACACAGAGACCGGCAGGGGAGGCTCGTCCATTCTCTGATGATTGATGATGCTTCTTGTGACACTGACAAAGAGGGATCAACAAAACAACCAACAACTCCTGCATAACTCTGCTCGAGCCAGACGCCAGACGCATTATTGTGTCATAAACGCTGGCACAGTGAGACTCGAGCAAACACATCCACCCACCACCACGGAGTCATTCACTGACATGAGATGATTTATTATTTATGCAGCATATTTTCCCATATATTGAAAATGAATGGTGAAGTTTTTTTTTTTTTGTTTTGTTTTTTTTTGCTCAAGTACTCTCCTATAAAACGATGATTATCTTCTGTTCCATATGGCTTACATTACTCCTGCACTCCCAAGGTCTCAATTTTGGTTGTCTTTTCTCCAAGTCCATCTTGTCACCACCTGTTCTGATGGTAATGAGTGCCTGTGTTCAACCAAGTAGATACTTAGAAGAGGTTTTCTAGGAAATGGTGGTTTTCATATGTGAAAAATATGCACATTCATATCTGGCATGTGTGCATTTACAAGGTGTGCAATACAGTTAGCGTGGACAGTAACATTTTAACGTTAGCAAATGCAGTCATGGGTCATGAGTAATCTGGCAATGCTGCTGCAAATTTGCCAATGAGGCGCCACATATGAGTCATTCTAGGACTGCTGCTGCAAAATTGGTAATGGGTCACCATGATACGGTGCCTTCCAAAAGTATTGGGCCGCTTGATATTTCACACATTTTAATTTCTTTATGCCATTTCAAATACAAAACGAAAATCATGCTTCTCAATATAAAAATTTCTAGAATTAACTTCTTTAAACTCAAAGCAAATCTCTACAACTTGATATAAATTAATAAAACATTTATAAGTCAAGATGATGGATTGCATAAGTAATGGAAAGCTTTGGTATAATACCTGAAAATAATTGGTTTTATTGACAGTTTTCTTCAGACAAGCCAGGGGATGGATACATGAACATTTCCAAGTCACTGAATGTGTCTTGAATTTTACTGATATCAATTACGAAGAAATACAAACAATATGGCACTCTATGGTAAATCTGCATGGAGTAGACAGTTCTCATAAACTGAGTGACTGTGCAAGAAGGAGAAGAGTGAGGAAAGCCACCAAGACACCCAGACAACCCAGAAGAAGTTACAGGCTTCTCTGGCTGTGATTGGAGAATTTGTGCACAGTGTATGTTTTGCATTTTGTATCACCAGTTACAGTAGTGTTCTGAATAATAGTAGTGCTATGTGACTAAAAAGATTTATCCAGGTTTTGAGTATATTTCTTATTGTTACATGGGAAACAAGGTACCAGTAGATTCAGTAGATTCTCACAAATCCAACAAGACCAAGCATTCATGATATGCACATTCTTAAGGCTATGAAATTGGGCTATTAGTAACAAAAAGTAGAAAAGGGGGTGTTCACAATAATAGTACGAGGTCTGTTAGAAAAGTAACGGCCCTTTTTATTTTTTGCAAAAACTATATGGATTTGAATCATGTGTGATTGCATCAAACAAGCTTGAACCTTCGTGCGCATGCATGGGTTTTTTCACGCCTGTTGGTTGCGTCATTCGCCTGTGAGCACGCCTTGTGAGAGGAGTGGTCCAGTCCCCTCGTTGGATTTTCATTGTCAGGAAATTGGCTGATCGACTGCCGCTTTGCTTCATCAAAATTTTTTCAGAAAGTGTGAGAGACAGGCAAGTGGAAACCATTTGGAAAATTCAGATGGCTTTCGGTGCAGATTCAATGGGCATCACACAGATTAAGGAGCATTACAACTGGATTAAAGATGGCGCACAGCGGCGGATGGCGCGCCGCGCACCGAGCGGCGATCGACAGGCTCAAAAAACCAGATCATTTCCAAAGTGAATGCTTTGTTGATCCCGGACATCGTCTGACTACCAGAGAAATGGCAAGACAGCTGGACATACCACTTTTTCAGCACATTCCACTGTTACAGGAGTTTTTGTAATGGAAAGAGGAGCGGAGAAATTCGCCACGGAGCCGCTCATGGCGCGGGACGAAAGCACCTCCATGTTGGTCTCACAGGACAAGCCCTAACATGCCCAGCTCTTGCACCATTCAGAAAATTCAGACGGCTTTCGGTGGCTTTTCAGTCGTGTGACTATCCGAGAAATTCATGACAAAAAACTCCTGTGACAGTGGAATGTGCCGTTCATTTCCAAAGTAAACACTTTGTTGATCCAGGACGTCATCTGACTACCACAGAAATGGCAGAAGAGTTTGACATCAGCACTTTTTCAGCATGAAAAGATGTGCGGAGGACTTCGCGCGTCGGGACGGAGGCGCAGGGCACAGAACAAAAAGCAACGCCGTGATGAAGCCTCACAGGACATGTTGTGGCATGTCCAGCTCATCCACAATTTCTTGGATAGTCACACGACTGAAAAGCCACCGAAAGCCGTCTGAATTTTCCGAATGGTGCAAGAGCTGGGCATGTTAGGGCTTGTCCTGTGAGACAAACACGGAGGTGCTTTCGTCCCGCGCCATGAGCAGCTCTGTGGCGAATTCCTCCGCTCCTCTTTCCATTACAAAAACTCCTGCAACAGTGGAATGTGCCGAAAAAGTGCTATGTCCAGCTGTCTTGCCATTTCTCTGGTAGTCAGACGAAGTCCCAGATCAACAAAGCGTTCACTTTGGAAATAATCTGGTCGTTTGAGCCTGTCGATCGCTGCTCGGTGCACAGCGCACCATCCGCTGCTGTGGGCCGTCTTTAATCCAGTTGTAATGCTCCTTAATCTGTGTGATGCCCATTGAATCTTCACCGAAAGCCATCTGAATTTTCCAAATGGTTTCCACTTGCCTGTCTCTCACACTTTCTGAAAAAAATTTTGATGAAGCAAATCGGCAGTCGATCAGCCAATTTCCTGACAATGAAAATCCAACAAGGGGGCTGGACCACTCCTCCCACAAGGCGTGCTCACAGGCGAATGACGCAACCGACAGGCGTGAAAAACTCATGCATGCGCACGAAGGTTCAAGCTTGGCTGATGCAATCACACATGATTCAAATCCATATAGTTTTTGCAAAAAATAAAAAGGTCTGTTACTTTTCTAACAGACCTCGTAGTGTGGCATTCAGTCAGTGGGTTCGTCAATTTCGTGGAACAAACAGGTGTGAATGAGGTGTCCCCTACGTAAGGATGAAGCCAGCACCTGTTAAACATGCTTTTCTCTTTGAAAGCCTGACGAAAATGAGACGTTCAAGACATTGTTCAGAAGAACAGCGTAGTTTGATTAAAAAGTTGATTAGAGAGGGGAAAACTTATACGCAGGTGCAAAAAATTATAGGCTGTTCATCTGCAATGATCTCCAGTGCTTTAAAATGGACAAAAAAACCCAGAGATGCATGGAAGAAAATGGAAAACAACCATCAAAATGGATAGAAGAATAACCAGAATGGCAAAGGCTCACCCACTGATCAGCTCCAGGATGATCAAAGAAAGTCTGGAGTTACCTGTAAGTGCTGTGACAGTTAGAAGACAACTGTTTGAAGCTAATTTATTTGCAAGAATCCCACGCAAAGTCCCTCTGTTAAATAAAAGACATGTGCAGAAGAGGTTACAGTTTGCCAAAGAACACATCAACTGGCCTAAAGAGAAATGGAGGAATATTTTGTGGACTGATGCAAGTAAAATAGTTCTTTTTGGGTCCAAGGGCCGCAGACAGTTTGTGAGATGACCGCCAAACTCTGAATTCAAGCCATAGTTCACAGTGAAGACAGTGAAGCATAGTGGTGCAAGCATCATGATATGGGCATGTTTCTCCTACTATAGTGTTGGGCCTATATATCGCATACCAGGTATCATGGATCAGTTTGGATATGTCAAAATACTTGACGAGGTCATGTTGCCTTATGCTGAAGAGGACATGCCCTTGAAATGGGTGTTTCAACAAGACAATGACCCCAAGCACACTAGTAAATGAGCAAAATCTTGGTTCCAAACCAACAAAATTAATGCCTCGCAGATGTGAAGAAATCATGAAAAACTGTGGTTATACAACTAAATACTAGTTTAGTGATTCACATGATTGCTAAAAAAGCAGTTTGAACATCTGCGTCAACAGCAGATGCTACTATTATTGTGAACACCGCCTTTTCTACTTTTTTACTAATAGCCCAATTTCATAGCCTTAAGAATGTGCATATCATGAATGCTTGGTCTTGTTGGATTTGTGAGAATCTATTGAATGTACTGGTACCTTGTTTCCCATGTAACAATAAGAAATATACTCAGAACCTGGATTAATCTTTTTAGTCACATAGCACTACTATTATTCTGAACACTACTGTATATAGCTTCATGATGAATTTTCATTTCAGTTCAATTTTATTCAATTTATAAAGTGGCAACCCACAACAGCTTTGCCCCAAGGCACTTCACACAAAATAATTCAAAACAATTTAAATGAATTTTAAAAAAAACACAATAAAGGAGTAAAAATTAAAAGAATTAGAGGAGGGTTTTCTTAAAAAGAAGACCTGAAAGTTCAGCTACAATTTGCCAGAAGGTACATCTGAGATGCAAGCCTAGATAGTGAAAGAAAATCTTCCTGGATTAGCTGGACAAAACAGAAGAACCTGTAAGCAATGGTATAAAAAGTAGCTGAGCTACTTCTTGCCCTAATCCACACAAAGCAATAAATAAATAATTAAATTGGTTGGGTCTGTGCACATACTTGATGGAATTAACAATTTAGATAAAAAGTTTTGGATTTTTGGCCTGGAACAAAATCACAGTTGGTTAGACCTGCAAAAAGCAGAACCCTCACATTTACATATTTAAAAAGAAAAACTATTAGAAGATACTGTGTTTTAGTGTGATCTATCATTTGATTTTGAAAAAAAAAAATGAACCTCAGACAAAGTTATGAAATCTGGTGCAGTGGGTGCCAATAAATCATCATTTTTCATTTGCAGCTGCCAGGATGTGGGTGATTTACACTAATAAAGGGTCACTTTCATTTTATGAAGTTATCAGTTTCTCTGCAGACGTCTAAGAGATTTCTGTGTCCACTCTGTGCGCAGAGAGAGCTGACTCTTAAAGACTGAGCTGTTAACAATATATCCGGTTGCAGTCAGAATGGACCGTTTTATTGCAGACTCCATATCAAATATTTGGCATCTGCTGGCACATGGATGTGAAGTGGGTACACCGAGATCTCTTCCACAGCAAGTGCACCACTTCTACCCTCCTAGGGTCTCTTCTATTTGGCGCCGAATGTACAGTTCCAGAATTCCTCACTTCATTAAAAACTAAATAAAATAAAATCTTGCACGTTCTCAGTCGCTGGTAATCAATACTACCAGCACAGCTGTCGACCCATAAAATAGCCCTTGATTTGGAGACAACGCTGTCCTCCCTGGCAGTGGCTTCTGGCTGTTAGCTAGCTTACCTACACAAGAGTATGGCAGCAACAGGGAAAGAAAATATCCCCTGTTCCTGTGTGCTGCATAAGCAACCGATGATGGCGCCATTGCTGTCAGAGTTAGTTTCCAGTTTCACTTGGAATTAATATGGAATAACGCCTGCAACATCAATTTCAAGTGTGTGTGTGTGTGTGGGGGGGGGGGGGGGGGGGGGGGGTGTCATCTGCTATTTTATGTTTTTATTCATTTATTGTTAACACATGCCAGTGTAGTTTATTGTCTTGCCTGGTGTGGCTCTTTACTTGCTCCAGCCAACCAAACGTCTTATTGAGTCCTGCAAATAATCAATATAGCCAATTAGCCATAATACATTATACAATTATAGCCTTTTGATGAGGTGTACCCGTGATTACGCGAACCTGGTCAGGCCTCGGTGAACCCCATCCTGACCAGGTCTGCATAATCACGGGTACACCAAATCAAAAGTCTATAACTGCTTTATTATATGGTAAACAAGAAAACTGGGAGTTTGTCAAACATACTAAAATTGAAAAATCAATCTCAAGTTTCAGCTCTTTATTATTACTGTCATACTGCACCAACTGACATCCCATCAATCGACTGGAGATGCCTGTTAAGTCCGTGATGAAGAGTCATCAGGCCTGTTTTCTTATAAAGTTCGCCATTCGCCTGTCTAGCTTCCGCGTAAAATCGACCGAGTACTCCGTCAAGCATCCATCTGTCACAAGTTTCAAAGTTGGGCGCATGTCCCTTTTGAGTGACGTACTTGCGAAACAGGTTGGCTGCTGACTGTGTATTTCTGTGGGTGTTCTTTGCATATTTTTCATGTAAAATTCATCAGCGTCGCTAACAGACGCAAACCTATCTTCTGCCATCTTGTCAACAAACTGACAGCCAAAGTAGGCTGTCAGTTTGTTGACAAACTGACAGCCAGTCCAATTAGATATCCAATCAGATATTGCGTTATCTGATTGGTCGTTATCGATAGAAGGCGTCGCTTCATTAGCTAGCGCTACGCTGCATGCGAGGTGTACTTGTTTCGCACGTGCGGTCTACTCGGCTCCACCAGCCGTCAACTCAGCATGTGGTACAGCTCAGAAAGAGGCGAATGGGCCAATCAGAAGTTGGCAAAATCCCATACCATATAATAATTTGTCATACAGCAGGCTATACTCTGAGGATAAAGTGATAATTGGAACTGTTGTAATTTTCATTCATTTTACATTCATGTAACTTGCTGGCATCATGAAAGTCAAAAAAAAAAAAATGATTAAAAAAAAATATATCTGCAGTACTGCGGCTACACCCATGAATGCAAATGAAGGTCGACTACGGCAGTTGCAAAATGGACTATGCTCGTAGACTGGATCTGAAGACCCAATCCCCACCCCCTTCCCCTCCCCTCCCCCTCCCGAACCAACTGGTGCCATCCTGTACATCTGTGTGGACTTAATAATTCTCAAAAGTTTGATGTTCCTCTGTATTGTTAAACAAATGTTTTTTTTTTTTATTCGTATGACCTAAGCAGAGGATCAAACTCAGCCACATGGGGTGTGCAGCCAGTACATTCTGAGTGCCGGTCCCAAATCCGGATAAATGAGGAGGGTTGCGTCAGGAAGGGCATCCGGCGTAAAACAAGCCAACCCAACTATGCAGACTAAGAATCGAGTTTCCATACCGGATCGGTCACAGCCTGGGTTAACAACGTCCGCCACCGGTGCTGTTGCCCAACAGGGTGCCGGTGGAAACTGGGCTACTGCTGAAGACGATGAAGAAGAGGAGGAGTACGTTTCCACAAACAGCGTGAGAAGAAGAAAACTAGAAGGGTGTAAATGAGAGAAAGGACTTTGAATGTTGGTAGTATGACTGGTAAAGGGAGAGAGCTGGCTGATATGATGGAGAGGAGAAAGGTAGCCATATTGTGTGTGCAAGAGACCAAGGGGAAGGGAAGTAAGAGCAGGAGCATCGGCGGTGGGTACAAGATGTTGTACCATGGTGAGGACAGGAAGAGAAATGGTGTAGGGGTCATTTTTAAAGGAAGAGTATGTTAAAAGTGTGTTGGAGGTTAAGCGAGTGTCTGACCGGGTGATGAGTGTGAAGTTGGAAATTGAAGGCGTGATGATGAATATCATCAGTGCATATGCCCCACACGTAGGTTGTGAGATGAAGGAGAAAGAAGATTTCTGGAGTGTGTTAGATGAGGTGGTGGAGAGTGTGCCCAAGCATGAAAGAGTGGTGATAGGAGCAGACTTCAATGACCATGCTGGTGAAGGGAACAGAGGTGATGAGGAAGTAATGGGTAGATATGGTCTCAAGGATAGGAATGGGAAGGACAGATGGTAGTTGATTTTGCAAAAAGGATGGAAATGGCTGTGGTGAATACCTACTTTAAGAAAAGGGAGGAGCACAGGGTAACATATAAGAGTGGAGGAAGGTGCACACAGGTGGACTACATTCTTTATAGGAGGTGCAAGCTAAAAGAAATCAGAGACTGTAAGGTGGTGGCAGGAGAGAGCGTCGTTGGACAGCATAGGATGGTTGTTTGTAGGATGAATTTAGAGGTAAAGAAGAAGAAGAGAGTGAGAGCTCAACAAAGGATCAGATGGTGGAAACTGAAGGAGGAAGACTGTTGTGTGAAATTTAGCAAGCAGGTGAGAGAAGCACTGGTTGGAGGGGAAGCAATTTTGGACAACTGGAAAAGTACTGTAGATGTGGTGAGGGAGACAGCTAGGACAGTACTGGGTATGACATCTGGACAGTGGAAGGAAGACAAATAGACTTGGTGGTAGAATGAAGAAGTCCAGGAAAGCATAAGGAGAAAGAGGTTGGCGAAAAAGTTTTGGGATAGTCGTAGAGATGAAGAAAATAGATGGGAGTACAAGGAGATGCGGTGTAAGGCGAAAAGAGAAGTGGCAAAAGCGAAGGAAAAGGCATATTGTGAGCTGTACAAGAAGTTGAATAGTAAGGAAGGAGAAAAGGACTTGTAGCGATTGGCCAGGCAAAGGGACAGAGCTGGAAAGGATGTGTAGCAGGTTAGGGTGGTAAAAGATGCACGTGGTAATGTGCTGACAAGTGAGGAGTGTGTGCTGAGAAGGTGGAGGGAATATTTTGAAGAGCTGATGAATAAAGAAAATGAGCGAGAGAAAAGGTTGGATGATGTGGTGACAGTAAATCAGGAAGTACAAGAGATTAGTAAGGAAGAAGTGAGGGATGCTATGAATAGGATGAAGAGTGGAAAGGCAGTTGGTCCAGATGACATTCCAGTGGAGGCATGGAAATGTCTAGGAGAGATGGCAGTAGAGTTTCTAACCAGTGTTTAATAAAATCTTGGAAAGCGAGAGGATGCCTGAGGAGTGGAGATGAAGTGTGCTGGTTCCTATTTTCAAGAACAAGGGTGATGTGCAGAGCTGCAGTAACTACAGAGGCATAAAGTTGATCAGCCACAGCATGAAGTTATGGGAAAGAGTAGTACAAGCTAGGCTTAGAAAACAGGTGAAGATCTGTGAGCAGCAATATGGTTTCATGCCGAGAAAGAGCACTACAGATGCAATGTTTGCTCTGAGAATACTGTTGGAGAAGTACAGAGAAGGCCAGAAAGAGTTACACTGTGTGTTTGTGGACTTAGAAAAAGCTTACGATAGGGTGCCAAGAGAAGAGCTGTGGTATTGTATGAGGAAGTCTGGAGTGGCAGAGAAGTATGTTAGGGTAGGGCAGGACATGTACAAGAATAGTGTGACAGCGGTGAGATGCGCAGTCGGAATGACAGACTCATTCAAGGTGGAGGTGGGATTACACCAAGGATCAGCTCTGAGTCCTTTCTTGTTTGCAGTGGTTATGGACAGGTTCACAGATGAGATCAGACAGGAGTCCCCATGGACTATGATGTTTGCAGATGACATTGTGATCTGTAGTGAGAGTAGAGAGCAAGTTGAGTCTAGTCTGGAGAGGTGGAGATATGCTTTGGAGAGAAGGGGAATGAAAGTCAGTAGAAGCAAGACTGAGTATATGTGTGTGAATGGGAGGGAGCCCAGTGGAATAGTGCAGTTACAAGGAGCAGAAGTGGTGAAAGTAGATGAGTTTAAATATTTGGGGTCAACTGTTCAAAGTAATGGAGAGTGTGGTAAAGAGGTGAAGAAGAGAGTGCAGGCAGGGTGGAGTGGGTGGAGAAAGGTGGCAGGAGTGATTTGCGACCGAAGAATATCAGCAAGAGTGAAGGGGAAAGTTTACAAGACAGTAGTGAGACCAGCTATGTTGTACGGCTTAGAGACGGTGGCACTAACAAAAAGACAGAAGGCAGAGCTGGAGGTGGCAGACCTGAAGATGTTGAGATTCTCTTTGGGAGTAACAAGAATGGACAAGTTAGGAATGAACATATCAGAGGGACAGCTCAGGTGGGACAGTTTGGAGAAAGTCAGAGAGGCGCAATTGAGATGGTTTGGACATGTGCAGAGGAGGGACCCAGGATATATAGGGAGAAGGATGCTGAGGATGGAGCCACCAGGCAGGAGGAGAAGAGGGAGGCCAAAGAGGAGGTTTATGGATGTGTGAAGGAGGACATGCAGGTGGTTGGTGTGACAGATAAAGATACAGAGGACAGGGTGAGATGGAAATGATTGATCTGCTGTGGCGACCCCTAACGGGAACAGCCAAAAGACAAAGAAGAAGAAGAAGAAGACCTAAGCAGAGGGTCACCACTTTGAGTATGGTCTGACTGAAGTTTCTTCTTCAAAGTCAGAGGGAGTTTTTCTTTCCTTCCTTGTCACCTGTGTGCTTGCTCCAGGGGTTGGTAAGGTTGGACCTTACTTGGGTGAAGCACCTTGAGGCAGCATTGCTGTGATTTGTTGTTATATAAATGAAATAAATTAAACTAAGTAGTGTTCAATTAACCTAACATACCACCTTTACCTGATCAGAACTCCATGCCGCCTCTCATTTTTAAGTTGAACTCCATATGATTTCAAATCCCACACCAAAGCATGTTTAAATCTGTTTATGCAACCATAATCACCCCGTAGGTCATCTCTTATATGATAAATTTCAGTGTGTTTAGACGCTCAGAAAGGTGACAATAAATGTATCATTATTATTATTATTATTATCATTATTATTATTATCATATGTGATTGTGTTTTGTGATTTGTAGAGTAAATGTACATACATAGAGTACATAGAGTGATTTGTAGAGTAAATGTACAAAACTATTGACCAGCTCTGATGCATGCGACCCATAAAAATTATGAGAACATAATAAATTGATCTCTCAAGTGACCTTCATGAGCCCATTATCAAGTTTATGAGTCATGTTTCATTCATAAAGTATTCCGGTTTGCTCCAGTAAGCATTTATTAGCTTGACAGTGCTTCGATGAATTACATAGCAACAGCAGAAAACAAAAAATAACCTCATTTTCTAAACACCCAAATTGCTAAATCGCATGCGGTGACTTTGGCGGCTGGCAAATAGGGGGTGCTGGGGCACTGCCCTCCCAGATGTGGAGGGGAAAAAATATAAAATACTGTATATATTTTTTAAAAAGTATTATCAATCTCAGTTTTACTTAATAGTATGTGCCTACGTGTAATCTGAATTATTAAAACAACATTTCCACCAACTGACTCTCATTCATAAGTGAATTTCCACTGACAGAAGCACAGAACACATCACTTCTCTTCTTGGGTGCTCACTCAAACAGCCCCTTCAAGTGCAGTGAAATGACCAATTGTGTATGTTGCTAAGGAAAACTAAAATATTTGGCCAATTAGCATTGCCAAATTTAATATCTTGGGGGGTGATAGAATTTTCACCCCTGGACTCATTGGGCCTCATGTATCAACGTTGCGCACTTGTGGCATAAATTTACTGTGTAAATTTGAAGTACACCAAAGTTGCCGTGACGTGTCAAGCAGTGCGCACCTGCACATTTCCAGTGTACACCTGACGTGACCTTGATAAATGCGGCGGGTGAAAACAATCGTAATTATAATAAACACGCCCATAAATATTCAGACTCCGCTTCAGACACACCCTCATTTTACGACATGGAAGCCAGGAAGACAGCAAAGAAAAAGAACTCCACCAATCACGACGCGTGCCAATAGAGCGCCAAAAGCGGCCGTCGTATCAATTGTTTTGTAGTATAATCAAAAAGTGTTACAGTGGTCCCTCGTTTATCACGGGAGTTACGTTCTAAAAATAGCCCGTAATACGCGAAACCGCGAAGTAGTCAGCGTTATTTTTTACAATTATTATAGACGTTTTAAAGCTGTAAAACCACTTTCTACACTTTCTCAATCAGGCATGAACATTTTCTCACTTTTCTCTCATGTGTAAACACTCTCAAAGTTCAAACCTTAGTAGAAAAATAAGACCAAACTGTTTTCAGGCCCAAACATTTGTTTGAGAAATAAAAATAGAACGTTTTCCTATAAATAATTATGATGGCTTTTAGAACTAACAAATTTAGTTTTAACGCTCAACGTACGAGGTTGGACACATAAGAAATTATTAATAGTGACTGACCAGTATTTCACAGTTCCTCTGATCGCGCCTCTGCATCCTGACGCCGCGCCTTTTTCCACTCACACCTCGCTGCAGGTGTCTGTTTCCGAGTGACAAACACAGTAATGAGTAGTTGTTGGCGCTCTTTTTTCTTCTGGGCGAGAAGATTCTTAGAAACAGACACGCAGAACACAGAACACTGTAAAAAAAAAAAAAAAAAAAACGCATGCAAAATTCGACTAAAAACTCCGCGAAACGGCGAGGCCACGAAAGGTGAACCGCGTTATAGCGAGGGACCACT
Organism: Thalassophryne amazonica; assembly: GCF_902500255.1. Taxonomy (NCBI): domain Eukaryota; kingdom Metazoa; phylum Chordata; class Actinopteri; order Batrachoidiformes; family Batrachoididae; genus Thalassophryne; species Thalassophryne amazonica. Next base: position 71,889,333 of record NC_047113.1, read on the forward strand.
GTATTCTCTTTTCACATGTCAATAATTCTTGACATGTGAAACAACTTTCCTTTTTGCTAAAGCTTATAGTTAGGGCTGGATCAGGTGACCCTGAACCATCCCTTAGTTATGCTGCTATAGACTTAGACTGCTGGGGGGTTCCCATGATGCACTGTTTCTTTCTCTTTTTGCTCTGTATGCACCACTCTGCATTTAATCATTAGTGATCGATCTCTGCTCCCCTCCACAGCATGTCTTTTTCCTGGTTCTCTCCCTCAGCCCCAACCAGTCCCAGCAGAAGACTGCCCCTCCCTGAGCCTGGTTCTGCTGGAGGTTTCTTCCTGTTAAAAGGGAGTTTTTCCTTCCCACTGTAGCCAAGTGCTTGCTCACAGGGGGTCGTTTTGACCGTTGGGGTTTTACATAATTATTGTATGGCCTTGCCTTACAATATAAAGCGCCTTGGGGCAACTGTTTGTTGTGATTTGGCGCTATATAAAAAAATTGATTGATTGATTGATTGATTGACATGTGGATATTTGCTCGCTCAGTTAATAAGACACGCCTAATTTTTCAGATTTCTTTATTTTTAAAACGTATTTTTTTATTTTATTGTAACAAACGAATGGAGAAAACAAAACCTGATTGCAGCATGGGCAAAGGGCATGACAACACTACAGTTGTAATTATCAATTTCATTGTCTAAAATGATCACACCACATAAAGTTAAGCTCAGCGCTGCTCTGGCTCCAGGCTCTGGAGAAAAAGGCGAGCAGCGCTTTCTTTGCGGTCAGCGCTGTGGCCACGGATCATACTCGATAGACCAGCAATCCCGCAAAAGCGGGATCTGTATTGATTATTATGTAGTATAATCAGGAAAGTGTTATTTATGTAACATATGCATTGATTTGTATAATGGCACTGTTTATCATGTTGATCATTTTCATTTTTATGTGGATTCCAGCGCTGGTTCATTTTGGTGTATAATTTACGCCACCTCTCGACCTGGTGTATATTTTCAGCGCAGCGTACGCCAACGACCACATTGATAAATGCCAAGTAGCGCAGCCGTTTTGGCGTACACCCCATATACGCTCAAATATCGCCGTACACACGTTGTTACATGAGGCCCATTGCGTGTGGTTGCTAAGGAAATATAATAAATATTTGGCCAATCAGCATCGCCAAATTCAATAACTTGGGGACCATCTAATTTTTGCCCCTGGACCAATTGTGTGTGGTTGCTAAGGAAAAATAATAAATATTTGGCCAAACAGCATCACCAAATTTAATGGCTTTGGTCGACCCTGGATTCATCAAAGTGTTGCTGTTTTTGGCAGAAACAGAAACCCCACCAAAATTTGGGTTAAATTTATTTTTTGTCTCTGTGTATTTTGCCGGAGTAAGTTGAAGAACTTTGGGACTTTATGATTGCCGCATCCTCTTCCTGGTCATTATGTCCTCATGTTTTTTCAACTGCAGATTTGCCTTCGGATCCACTTCAGCTCAGGTGAGCTCACAAGCTGTTAGGATTTACTCCCAAATGTTGCTCCTGGTGTGGAAATGAGGATGAAAATTTAAGATAAACCAAATGAGTGATGTTTGTTTGTTTTAGGGGGTCAAAGCTGTGATCTTTATTGGTACAGCGGTCCAGTTATAATGGTTAGGGGAGACCAGGGCTGTTTATAAAAGTGTTCAAAGCTGCAGCCATGCTGTCATTTTGGTCATAAAATATTGGAGTAGTTTCAACTTGATTTCAGTTTACACGTCATGAGGATCAGCCCACAGAAGTGAAATATTCTTTGGCGTATTCCACCATCTAAAACCAATGCTTTGCTGAGCTTAAAAAAAAAAAAAATAGCAATTTGCATTTTTTAAAGAAATTCTCACAGCCTTATTCAGCCTAATTTCAGTCTTATCAGAGTTTAAAAGTAGGACGTTTCTAGACATCCAACTTCTCACTGCTGCAAGGCAATCTTCTAAGGATTTTATGTGAACGAGATTACCAGCAGTTATCGGCATATATAACTGAGTATCTCTCTCTCTCTCTCTCTCTCTCTCTCTCGAACATTGTCGTATGTACATAATGTTCTTTTGTCAATTGATGTCAGTGTCATTATGAAACCCAGGATGTGTTTGGCTGAGGATAAAGGCAGTGCAGTACAGTTTGGTGTAGTATGTGTGTAATTGGTGTCAAATGGTGTAATGTTCTTTGCTCAAGAACAAGTGTTGTATTGTATTTAATACCAATTCATAATTAATTTATTAGTGTGAAACATGTATACATATGTATATGAAAAGCACACATTAGTACAATGTACATGTCAAAACATATAAAAAGTTAACATAAAACATAAAAACATAAGCACCTCATCTTAGATATGGTTATAATTAGAAGCACACATTGAGCCTCAATTAAAATGACAGTCAAATTGAGGTGGTATAGTACCTATCATAGTTCTTAAAAACATTAACATCAGGTGAGAGTACTGTGTTCAGGAAGGCTGTTCCATAGACATACAACTCTATTACTAAAACTAAACTTTCTAACACCGAGACGTGATCTTTTTACCTCAACAGTAAGTTCATGACCTCTAAGGCCATTATACCTTCTTCTAGTTAATAAAGTAAAGGGGTCGACTGCCTCAAAACCAAGTAAGATCTTGTACATTTCTATTAGGTTGCCCCTAACTCTTTTGTTCTCAAGAGTTGTTAAACTCAGTTCACTTAATCTCTCCTCATAATTCAAATTTTGCAAACCAGGTACTAATTTGGTTGCACGTCTTTGCATCTTCTCTAGTAGCAATTTATCTTTTTCCAGGTAGGGTGACAATACTGGTGTCCATGATATTGTTCCTTTCCAAAGTATAAATGAGGCCTAAAATAGCTGTAAATGTTGATCTTTATCTGTCAAACTGATGATTTTGAGAAGGATATTAAATGATTATTGTGAAATTGTAGTAATTTTATGACTGTTCATTTGAATGCCTGTACAGGACTAGGCAGGAAAATTTGTTTTTTTCACCAGCCGCACTCATTAAGGATAGAATAAGTAGTAATATAAACCCATACCAGTGACAGTGACAATATTAGCTTCCCACATCAATACAGAAAACCAGCTAGCATGTAGCTAGCTAATGCAGGGTGCTAGAAGAGAGAGAACCTACGCCATGGTTGGATAAATCCTTAATTACAAATAACTTAAGGGCACTTAAGCAGCAACAGTTTTAAAGTTCTGCTATGGTTAACGGAAACTGATGGTGTTTCTGCCTTAGCAGTGTAGGCGAAGAGTTTAAGCTGCCAGGTATTAAAGCCAACTACTGCTACTGGTTTAAAGTTAGAACACACACACACACACACAATGTAAGAAATTCATAGACTGGAGAGATTCAGATTTTGCTAATGAAACCTCTGCTTCAATTAATGTTAGCCAACATGGGTGATTTAATGATCAAAACTATTTTAAAAAGGAAACTCAATGTTATTGAAAATACATGAATGGTAAATAGACTGCATTCATATAGTGCTTTTCCATCTGCATCAGACACTCAAAGCGCTTTACAATAATGCCTGACATTCACCCCAATGTCAGGCTGTTGCCATGCAAGGCGCTCACGATACACTTCTATTAGGTTGCCCTCTTAGGTGTCCTTAATCACTTAGGTGATTAAGGACCTTGCCCAAGGGCCCTTAGTGATTTTCTGGTCAGGCTGGGATTTGAACCGAGGATCCTCTGGTCTCAAGCCCAATGCTTAACCTGGAGACCATCACCTCCCTTCATATATGTGTCACTCTCAAGGGTAGTACAGCTTTGACACTGTTTATGTTGCTGAAAGTTTAATTTGGAAAATCCACCTAGGAAGGCCTTGCAGGAGTACCCTCTTTGACGAGTAGTGAAGCTATATGTACCAAGAAAAGGGCACCATTTCCGGCTGCTGTAACGCACCTTAAAGCCATTGCTACTTAAGCTCCTAATTAGGAGTAAAAGATACATAAGTTACTATCAACACTATACGAGTAAAACTAATGTTGTACATGCTTTTTTCCCCCCATCTGCATATATAGTAATGGCAAATGCCACACTGGCAGAACCATTTATGAACATTAATACCCATATATGCAATTTATTCTTGCAAGACAGAAGGTATGTAGTGCGTGAGTGAATGTGGTGTGTGTGTGACCCTCATCCGCCCTTCCTGATCAGCCTACAACATCCTACTCAAAGCCAACTGACAACTTCTATCAGGAAGGGCAGACCACCACAACACCACAAAGACAGACAAGAACTAGAGACAAGTGGTGAAGACCATAACTGTGAAGTGAGACACCGAGGAGACGGGGCCCCAACCATACAACATACCATGACAAACAACCATACATGAACAAACAGTGACAGCAACAGTCTGTTGTCTAATTAGTGAGCATCCATACCCTAATCTAGAACACCGTAGTGTTAATCCCCTTAAGAGCACCCAAAAACTGAACTGTGGTGACGGCCAAAAACACGCAACCATCCACACACAGAGACCCAGATCACAGCTAAATATCCGACCACTACTGTGGCTGGTGTGTTGGGCCAAGACAAGAGTACAGAACCTTAACATATGACATGGACCACTCCAGCACGTCAGAAGCCACACAGCCGGCCGCGAGCACCGACGGGCGCGGGTCCAGGATGCAGGGCCCTGGGGGAACCAGGAGAAAAGGGGCAGCGGAAGGGCACAGGGGCCAGGAAAGGCAGCCCCCAGAGCCACTGGGCAGCACAGCAAACCAACAGGGGAGAGGCCCGACGATGCCGGAACGCACCCCCGACACCACCCCTCTGCATGGAGGCACGGGGAGCAGCCCCATACCCAAGGGAAGCGCAGAGGGCACCGGCATAAACCCACCAATAGGAAAAGCCCAAGAACCACATCACCAGGGCCAAAGCCCCAGAGGGCGGGAGCGAGCGGCGGCAAGGATGGGGGCAAAGGAGCCACTGCAAACAAATCCAAAGCACAAGGTAGGGAACACCGAGCCATACTAGGGCAGGGCCCGGCCCCCAGACAAAAGGTGAGGCCCAACCCTGGGTCCAGGAAGAGCACAAGGCCCCCCAACAGCCGGGCCCCCCAGCGCAGCCAGCAGGGACCCCCAAACCCCCTACCCTCCCAACCCACCCCCACCCCGGATCCCACCCCAAACACCAAAGCCCATGACCAGGAGACCGCCCGAGCGAGAGTGGGGCCCATCCTGCAGAGACCACGGCCCCCATCCCCCCAGCAGCCGCCAACCCCCAGTGCCAACACCCGTACCCCACTACCACCACCCACCCCCCAACAGGCCGCGGGAACCTGGGTCCCACAGGCCCAGAGCAGGGCCACAGGACCACAGCAGAACTGGCAAGGCAGACCCCCCACCCCAGAGCCCCAGACATGCACAGCCACCCGGGGCCAACCCCACATGCCACACTCATCCTACCTACCAACCCCACCATAGATGTTACAATTAATCTCCCTTGCTGTGTACAACCCCCTAAGTGTGGAAAGATAAAGTGTTGCATTAAAATCAGGGCAAGAGACGACAAGTGGCAGACTGCCATGGGTGGCCACGGCACACCGCTGTGCCACAGCCTGCCCTGCAAACCCACCACCGCGTAGTGACCCCGACTCTAAATTGGTGAAAGTATTTACTAAACGTGTAGAAGTAAGGTGTGTGCATTAAAATTGCAAGGCAGGAGTGGCGGATGGAGATTGCAGTGGAAGGCTGTAGCGCACCGCTGCACCACAGACTGCCCCGCAAACCCATCCCCAATGCCCTACCGCAAATCTATGTGAACCCTACAATGTGCTACTTACAACCCAATATGATGTGCGTGCAGGTGCTAACGTGATGAAGTGCATTAAAAGGGTGTGACATGTGAGGCCCAACCCCAAGCAGCAGGCGGAAGGAGAGGCGTGGCGAGGGGAGGAGGCCACATACACCAGCCTCACTGGGCCCCCAGCCCAACCCCAGATCCGGCAGAGGCGCCAGGGAAATCACGGGACGGGGGGAGGCGGGCAACCCTGGAGAAGCAGCAGAGGCCAGGGAGGAGCAAACCAACAGGGGGACAAGGGGCCAGGGAGCCGCAGATGGACAAGCCACCTTGCCCGGAGGTCCCCGAACCAGGGGAGGTGCAGGATGGGACACCGGAGCGGCACGGGCAGCCAAGAAGCTGCCACCACCACCCCCATCGCCGATGGGACCAGAAGCCCCGTGGCGCGGCCCTCGGGTCCCCATCGGCGGGCCGGCCAGCCAGCCAGCCCCCCCACCCCAGGGCACAGAGGCGCACTCACGCCCCGCAAGGGAGGAGCCGAAGGGAGCGCGGGCCAGTACCCGACCCAAACCCCCTGGAAGCCCGCGGTGCCAACCGGCAGCACCGGGAAGCAAGCCCCCCAGATCCCCCAAGCCCCACCCCCAACCCCAAATCCCCCAGCAAGTCCAGGATCCAACACCCAGACACCATACTATCCCGACACAATCTCTCTCCTCCACCAATTCAATCATTTTCAAGAGAAAAATAATAAGAAAAAAAACCCAAAACAAAACACAGTATCAGTCTCTGACAACAAGAGTACCCCAAAGAACTGCAACCTGGATCAGCAGCAGAGAGAAAAGTCAGTAGGTCAACAATAATAGGAAATAGGACAATGGATAATGTTGCAGGATAATGTTGTACATGCTGTTGGAAGTGTGAATACTTTAATATCAACTTGACATTGCAACTTGTATAATATTTGTAGATGTGCATTTATTAATGTAAACTATGTAATCATTATGACAATATGATGTCAAAATTACAATTTGTAAACCTCTTTCGCCTGGACACAGTTTTCTTTCTCAATGGAAGCTCAGCTGTGAAATACTGTACTACACTGCTGCGCTGCAATCCGATATGTTCTGGACGAGACCTTGAAGCAGGCCAGAACCGCATCTATCAGTGACTAAATTTGTCCTTGCATTCTCAGGGAAGACTTTCAAGGATGAAGCAAGTCTTCAAAAGCATCTCTTCTTTTTGATGTAAACGTCTGTGACTGGTTGGGTGCCTCTGCAGCCTCGCCGTCTTTTAATTGATTATGTGAGGCAGAGGGCACTGTATTGTAAATGAGGTGACAGAAAGACCACAACGCTCAGTAGCTTCACCCTCTTGTTTTCTGCTACAGTGGACAAGATGTAAAAGAAAATCTCCATGTGTCATTTAAGAGAAAGGTCATGAGAACATTCAGTACTCTTTTTTTTTTTTTTTTTAAGAAAGATGGACATGTATAGGAACACAGCTGAATAATAGATGTATTAGAAAATTGCTATCGTCAGACTGGATATTGGTTAAATTTTATGTTTATGTGCCACTGAAAAATGTAGGCTTCGAGGAAAAGATCGCTAATGCTATGCCAACCATGACACAAAAATATCAAACACTGACATGCTCAAATTATTTAATAAAAGTCGTGACAAGCTTGATGTCACCTGAAACAGCCACAAAACATTATTTCCTCGCAGACTAGCACCAAAAAGGACATTTTTGAGCCAGCCTCATGTTAAATAGACAAGTTAGCTGATTTAGCTAGCCAGGCCAGCCAGCATATATGCTAAGATAATAACTTGACGGAATGTATTTGCATGATGCAGTTTTTTTCTGTCTGTTGACTGTTTGCTTTGATAGCAGCTGACACTTTACTGGGGCCAAATCTTTGAAAATTGAGAATGTTTTCACATAAGTCAAAATTTTTGGCACGTCAGCCGTTTTACCCATTAGATAGAGGAAACATACATTCTGCTCTTTCCAATGCTGAAAGTTTGCAAAAATGTTGCAAAACTCCACCAAACGACAACTCGCACACTTCATTTGTTTCCGTTGGATAAAATTAGGCTGGATACTTTTTGAATGCACCTCATAGTTAAACAGTTACACAGAATTACATTTGACTAAATTCATAGATTATTTATAAGGTTCGCTGACATCCAAATATCTGCTGGTGACTTTTTTCTTTAAATTCAGTATTTTCAAGTACTGGTCTTTTAACACTTAAAATTTATGTTGAAACTCATAATTTTAATGTTTACTGCAGTTAACAGCTGTCAATGAGACCAGAATGACCGGAACTATTCCAAATGCAAGTTGCATTATGGGTACGTGAAGAACTGAATTGACAAAAGAGAACAGCACTACCAGAAATTGTGAGGGCAGTGTAGCTAAAATTCAAGTCAACTACGATCAGAGGCAAAAGACAATGAAGACACTGAACAAAGGTGGAATATTCTGAAGAGCGTTTTACACACACACACACACACACACACACACACACACACACACACACACACACACACACACACACAAAGTTGCACTAACATACAAGGTGCACTTATTTTTGAAATGTACTGCAAACAGTTGATGCATCAAGAAGCAAAATGGATTTTGCTCCTCATTTTTTGTTTCCATCAGTAGTTTGGGAGGTCCTACGACTTCCACGCTGGTGTGACCTTTATACGGAAAAACCATGCATTCATTATCATAAATTAATAGCCATTTATATGGGCCTTTCCCAGGAACAAATGCATTAAACAAAACAAACAAGGCATAAAAGTACATGACAACAATGCACAAATATCCAAGTTAAACAGCTAAAAATCAATCAAAAAGGACTTCATTTTGTATTGTAACACTTCCAACACTGTGGGTCTGCAATCAGTGTTCATCTGGATCCAACATCATCCAGTATATTGTTCATTGCACCTTTTTTTTTTTTTTTGCATCTTATACATTTTTGGAATTTAAAAGTCCGTATGGCACACACCACAAGGGGAGAGCTTCCTGCATTGTTCCACTGTTCACTTCTCCATCCATGTGCAGTTGATGTTTTCTTTTGTCTAAATTGCATCAAAGGCATCTAATATGTTGTCCAACTCATGTTCATTTGCTTATCTTGCTTATTTTTGGAATTTAAAAGTCCCTATGGTAAATAAAAGCACATGTGTTACACAGAGTTCCTGCCTATTGGTAAACTCGCCCCAAGGGAAACACTGTTAAAATGTGAGTTCCACATGCTGAAAAAAAGGTGACTTTTTTCCCCTCTCTCTCTTCAAGAGGTACATTTTGACAGGTGCAATTTATAATCTGGAAATTATGGTAAAACAAGCAGAGTTGTCGATACTTGCTTTGTTCCCCCCACGGTGGAATAAAATAGCAGCAGTGGAAATAAAATAAATCTTTTGACACTACCTGCAGCGGCACAGGGCACCGTGACATTTGACAGTCTTTTATGGTGCAGTATGAGACATGTTTGAGACTCAGAGAATTCAATTGTGTCTTATTGATTCTCAGCCGTCTGTCATTATTCCCAAGTTGATTGACAGGAAAGAGATTGGTTACGTTAAGTATTTCATATGTTACAGTGCTGACATTTGTTTCCGTGCTGCCTATGTTAATATTGTTGGAGAGATCTGTAGCTTTATGAGATAGCATTATACACTGACTGTGACTTCTGTGTGATGTTCGAGTAGTTTTCCCAACATAATTTAAGTTATATTAAAAAGCAGCTGAATCTTGAGGTGTTTAATGCTGATATTATTGTCTTCCTTCAGGGGATCATGTACTGTATGTTCATAATCAGTGCCAGCTTGAATGTGTACTGCATGCACGCACACAACAAAAATATATTCTGTGCATGCTTTTGGTATTAAACAAGCCAGTGACAGTCAAATGGAGGCATTTTTATTGAACTGTGTCGACATATCGCTTAAGCAGAAAACACGGTGACAGAGTTGGCTCACCTGAACCCGTCTGAGGCATTTCATCCACATTAGAGGCGACATTTCCATTTTTAAATTCCTATTAACCTAAATGGAGTTTTAATGCAACTGAACCAGAAATTTCAGTCTCACAAAGGATCATATTTATAATGTCCTTTTTGCATTCAAAAGCAACTTAGACATTTATTTTCTTTCTTGACTGAAATGACATTTCTGGGATACAAAAACTGTAGTGTGCCAACAAAGTACGTTTTATAAGCAAGAAAAGTTGGCATTCTGATCCATATCATGAAAAACACAACATGAATGATGATGTCACGCAATCTGGGTGCGCACGCTAAATTTGTTGCAGGAGCAGTTTCTACATGCACAGATTAATCATGGAACTAGTAGAACTCTACTAGTGTATATTAAGGTATATCTAAATATCTAAAAAAAGAAGAGGAGAATAGAACAGAGTAGAGCCACTTAGGTGCCTGGTCTTGAGAACCAGGGATAGTAGGTTGAAAAGCTTTTTTATCCCATGGGAACTCTCCCTAGCCACCCTAGCGGCTCAAGAAATTTGACATCATCTATATAAGTGATATTTACACAATAAGGGTAATAAACAACATATACAAGAATTATAGTACTACATAATATATAGGAATTACCTTCTAAAACCTAAATATTCATACAGGAGGAGATTGTATTATACATATACCTAGTCTGTAGACTAGTAGTAAAATAAATTATAGCTAGTAGGCTAAGCTATAAATATGGTTAATTTATTATAGAAACAGAAGCTACAATGTAATATGTTTTAGGTATCTAACTAAAGTTCACCCTACTAGCTTACTATAGGAAGACAAAATACATATTCTATATGCTATCTAATGGAATCCCCAAAATAGGATACTGTATTTTGATATGTATTAAAGAACCCATAAACTGAAGAATATAAAAATCTTCACCATGTAAAATAAATAAGTAAATCACAAAAATAAGCTAACTATAGCTAGATGAGCTACCGTTAAATTAGCCATTAATAAGCTAACCGTACCTTGCTAGCCAACAAGGTAAGCAAAGCCGGTAACAAGTGTATGAAGTACAATAGCATAGTTTAACCTTAAAATAACGGTATTAACAAATACATATAAAAACAAATGTAAACAAAAGTGTGTATTAACGTCAGTTTCCCAAACAGAACAGAGCCGATTATATTGTTAGCTATGATAAACGGTGCTACAGCTGGCTAGATAAGCTAACGTTAGCTGTTAGGTAAAACTAGTTGTACCCCACTCTTCCATTTATAATCATTAATATATATATATATATATATATATATATATATATATATATATATATATATATATATATATATATATACACACACACACACACACACACACACACACACAACAAAAATATAAATGCAACACTTTTGGTTTTGCTCCCATTTTGTATGAGATAAACTCAAAGATCTAACACTTTTTCCACATACACAATATCACCATTTCCCTCAAATATTGTTCACAGACCAGTCTAAATCTGTGATAGTGAGCACTTCTCCTTTGCTGAGATAATCCATCCCACCTCACAGGTGTGCCATACCAAGATGCTGATTAGACACCATGATTAGTGCACAGGTGTGCCTTAGACTGCCCACAATAAAAGGCCACTCTGAAAGGTGCAGTTTTATCACACAGCACAATGCCACAGATGTCGCAAGATTTGATGGAGCGTGCAACTGGCATGCTGACAGCAGGAATGTCAACCAGAGCTGTTGCTCGTGTATTGAATGTTCATTTTTCTACTATAAGCCGTCTCCAAAGGCGTTTCAGAGAATTTGGCAGTACATCCAACCAGCCTCACAACTGCAGACCACATGTAACCACACCAGCCCAGGACCTCCACATCCAGCATGTTCACCTCCAAGATCGTCTGAGACCAGCCACTCGGACAGCTGCTGAAACAATCGGTTTGCATAACCAAAGAATTTCTGCACAAACTGTCAGAAACCGTCTCAGGGAAGCTCATCTGCATGCTCGTCGTCCTCATCTGGGTCTCGACCTGACTCCAGTTCGTCGTCGTAACCGACCTGAGTGGGCAAATGCTCACATTCGCTGGCGTTTGGCACGTTGGAGAGGTGTTCTCTTCACGGATGATGCGAAGGAGATGTGTTGCACTGCATGAGGCAAATGGTGGTCACACCAGATACTGAGTGGTATCCCCCCCCAATAAAACAAAACTGCACCTTTCAGAGTGGCCTTTTATTGTGGGCAGTCTAAGGCACACCTGTGCACTAATCATGGTGTCTAATCAGCATCTTGATATGGCACACCTGTGAGGTGGGATGGATTATCTCAGCAAAGGAGAAGTGCTCACTATCACAAATTTCGACTGGTTTGTGAACAATATTTGAGGGAAATGGTGATATTGTGTATGTGGAAAAAGTTTTAGATCTTTGAGTTCATCTCATACAAAATGGGAGCAAAACCAATAGTGTTGCGTTTATATTTTTGTTTATATATATATATATATATATATATATATATATATATATATAAATAGAAAGTAAAGCGTGCTGAAATGTATATGGAGACATGATATAAGTACCTTAGTGAAAGAAAATAGAGGCGGAACTGCTCCAGGCTAAAGAGAGCTCGGGGTTTGTGGCTGGAGCGACATGTAGGTCAGGTTAGTCCATGTTCACTTGCAGAAAGATATTTGAAAGCATATTTTTTGCACAATGTACAGTATGGAGATGAAACATTTTGTGTCATTATGGGATTTCCAGGTGTGATGCTGCCATTTATTTTGACATCTTTACATCAACATGGAGTGTTTGATGACTGATGGGGAGATCAAGAAAGAGTCAGAGATCCTGCCACCCACTCTGCACACCACTCACAGTACTTCTGTACAGGCAACTGATGATGTCCAGCAACTTCTTGAGGATCCCGCAAATTTTCACAATGTCCAGAAAAGCGACCTGGTCAACCAAACCAAATGCTTTGCGAAAAGTCAACAGACAGCTGATGTTCATAGTCAAGTTGAGCAAGAATTTGCAAACCAAGGACTGGTGACCTCATGATTGAGGAACTCTGTGCAACAAAAACCAAATACATTTATCATTAGCAAATCCAGTCACATTATCTAAGTTTATTTGATATATCTGCTGAACTACAAAGCTCAAGACACATTTTTACGATCACACATGAGGATCATTTATCTCCGAGAAACATTTTAGAAACAACAACAAACAATGCTAGCTGTAGGCATCTTGCAAAGGACTCAGTGCTCATCATGTCCGCCAAGGACGTAATAAAATATCAACATTTATTTATTTATTTGTCTGTCTGTCTGTTAGCAGGATTTCGTCAAAACTACTGCACAGATTTTGACAAAATTTTCACCACAGATAGATATTTGGCCATGGAAGACTCTTAAATTTTGGAGGTGATCTGGATCAGGATTACAATTTATATAGGCTTTGAAGGATTATGTCAAAACTACTTCACAGATTCTCAACAGATTTGCACCACAGATAGATATTAGGGCATGGAAGACTCCACTGATTTTTGGAGGTGATCCGCATCTGGATTCTGGCTCAGGATTTAACTTCATGGGTGATTCTTAGACTACGGGCACTTATGTCCTTTGATCATATTGTATGAAAAACAGAAAAAAGGGGAAATTTCACACTTTTATAGTTATCTTTACAATGAAAGTGTGTTAAGAAATTTGTTCTAGTAGTCTATGATGACTTTTTCACCTTTTTTCAGCATCATTATATGCAAATATTGCCGTTTTGTGCTTGTCCCACACCCAGACTTTTGATCTTCAATGATAAAAATGAATGGTAAAGAAATGTTTTTTCTAATGTTTTAAAATATCTCTGAATAAAATATCAGTAAAATAATCAAAACATAATTGGGGTATTCAATGTCATACAACTGTTGTGATTTTTTAAACAAAATGTAGTTGTCCCACACTATTGCCGACACTGTAATGTCCCTTTAAACAGTTTGTATGAAAGATTGTTTGGGTAGTTTCTATGGAGATAAACAGTGACATCAGAGCACATGTATATAGCGCCAAATCACAACAAACAGTTGCCCCAAGGCGCTTTATATTGTAAGGCAATGGTGTGGTGGAAATTACATTTACAAGGCCAATAGTGCCCGTAGTTAAAGAATCACCCTCATATGCTTTTAAGGATTATGTCAAAAACTACTGCACGGATTTAGATGAAATTCTCACCACAGATAGATATTAGACCATGGAAGACTCCATTAAATTTTCGAGTGAATTGGAATCAAGATCCCGCTTCTGGATCATTTCTTAAATTTTCACCATTTCGAGGCTCATCTCAAGTCTGCTTAATGGATCTTGACAAAATTTAAATCACATGTGGCTATTGTACAAAGGATGACCCGGTTAGTGTTGGATGTTGGGAGTGATCCCGATCAATATGCAGGTTCTGCAGCAGAAACAGTGGACATCACGACATAAAACCAAGATCAGCAAGACACCATTTTGTTTCAGCTTGTGAATTAAATATCAGATTGCAACATCTTGATCAGTCAGAACATTCTGAATCAGTATGAAATTATTGCATTGTGTTGTGCAATCTGGATTCAGGCAAAGTCCGGGTCACGATGTGAATCACATATCTTTATTTTGAGTCCTCGTCAACCCTTGGCAAATGTCAGAAATCTCAGATTGCTCTTGTTAGCAGTGCTGCAGCACCGGAGGACAAACATGAAGTTAACGTAATTGTTGGCTGGTATCACCTTCCAAGTAATTATTTTCTTCTGAAGAAGTGCCAACCAGAAACGTTTATTGTACTATTGTCAAGCCACTACTTGTACATGTTGAAGGAAATAGCTCAAAGGTTAACGGAACTAATGCTGCCACACCACATCAATGTAGAGCAAGAAGGAATAGAAAAGATTTGTATGCAGGTGTTTAAATAGTGTACATCATGCAACTGTGAAATTCGTTCAATTCAAACAATACGACAGAACATTATTCATTATGTGTACCATCTATGATACCCACAGTTATAGTGAAAACACAAAAGCAAAAGGCCCTTAAGCGACATTGACAGATGCTCTGTCCGTACAGGGTCTCAGTCCTGGGTCAACATAAGCTGGACTGAACAGTTGGTGAGGGCAGTGGATCAATATTCCCACCATGCATCTACAGTATAACAAAGTTTTATGTGTAAAAATATATGTTAATATAGCAACAATTTCATTGTTGCTCTTCCCCCCGCTTGTACATTTAGGGAGGGTAATGTTCTTAGGAAATCTTATTTTTGCAGCGGTTCGTGTTTCGCCCGGAGCCACTCCTGTTCGGTTTCACATTAATCTGTTTTCTTCTTGTTTGCATCACCAGGTGTCTTTGTGGCTTAAGGGCGCAGCATTGTGCCTGTTTGTGTGTCTAGTTGAAGACATTACTTTGTAAGCGCAAATTACAGACCTCTTTTCATCCATTGTAATTTTGCACTTAATGCTTTGATATTTATTCATCATGACAAGTGCGGTAGATATAAATCAGAAACTTCATATAATTAAATGTTACCGTTATAGGATTCTGGTGTATCTTTTGACAGTCCCTCCAGGAATTTATGTTGCCAAGAAAATATGCAATTAAGTCAACAAATAATTTAACCAATATACATGTTTGTACATAGAGAGATACAGTTGTATGCAAAAGTTTGGGCACCCCTGATATTTTTCATGATTTTCCTTTATAAATCATTGGCTGTCTGGATCAGAAATTTCAGTAAAGTATATTATATAGGAGACAAACACACTGATATTTGAGAAGTAAAATGAAGTTTCAAGTATTTACAGAAAGTGTGCAATAATTATTTAAACAAAATTGGGCAGGTGCACCCTTGTCATTTTATTGTTTTTAATACATTTAGCACTAATTATTGGAACAAAATTGGTTTGGTAAGCTCATTGACTCTTGACCTCCTTACACAGGTGAATCCAATCATGAGAAAGTGTATTTAAGGTGGTCATTTGCAAATGTTTCTCCTCTTTGCATCTCTTCTAATGAGTGGCAACATGGGAGCCTCTAAACAACATGGGAGCCTCTAAACAACTCTCAAATGACCTGAAAACAAAGATTGTTCAACATCATGGTTTAGGAGAAGGATACAAAAAGCTATCTCAGAGAATTCAGCTGTCATTTTCCACTGTGAGGAACATAGTGAGGAAATGGAAGACCACAAGCACAGTACTAGTTAAGGCCCGAGGTGGCAGGCCAGGAAAAATCTCAGATAAGCTGAAGCGAAGGATGTTGAGAACAGTCATCTTCAACCCACAGACCTGCTCCAAAGACCTACAACATGATCTTGCTGCAGATAGTGTCTCTGTGCATCGTTCAACTATACAGCGCACTTTGCACAAGGCTTCTTCTGTAATGCAGATGAAGCCTTCTCTGCGTACATGCCACAAACAGAGTCACTTGACATATGCTAAAGACAGTGGTGGGCACAGATAACCAAAAAATTAACTTCGATAACAGATAATCAGATAACCGAAAAGTTATTTTTGATAAAGATAAAGCACCCAAAAATGTATCGGAAGTTACCGATAAATTCCAGTATCATCTCTGGTACATTTGCAACTAGTAATAAACTGAATTTGAGTTAACACCAGGATCGCTTCTGGTAGCATCAGAAGTGACAACAGACCTAAACAATGAGCCCACACTTCTTGTTTACTACATGGCTTCCAGCACAGAAGCTAGCTGAGCACAGCCAAAGTCCAGCTCTCTACCCAATCACAATGCTCCGGTCAGGCAGAGGTCTTGGAAAATAAAGCAGTGCTGACTTATGGTTTTGATTTAGAAATAACATTAACACAGATAAAATAACTCCATTAATGTCAATTCTGTCATTTGTACAAAGTTAAAATATAACATATCTTTTAATGTTGAATAATGCGCTAATTCTGAGGTTTTGTAACAAACACAGTCAGATCGCAAAGGATTCTGGGTAAAATGTGCCTCTGCTAAACACTGATTGATTCAGTCATTCATTATGTAAACCAACACATTAATGTGACATGTGTTGGTGTTTACAGATAAATGGGCTTTTGTAAAATATTCAGTTTATTTGTTAAAAACAGGCATTTTTACGGAGCCCTGGAAGTGTCATCGCAAAATGTTTTGCATGTGGAGAGAATGTGCGCTCATTTTATTATATTGTGTCATGCGCACATTTTATAATGTTGTACGCATTTTTATTATATAACTGTGCACACGTTTTATTATATTGTAAAACGTGCACTCAATATTGCCTGGACGAATACTGCCATGAATACTACTGGCCAGTAGATGGCAGTAGAGACTGTGGAAACTTGCCAAAACAAAATTCCAGATAATGCATGTCTGCTACATTTAAGATGCGTGGAATTTAACAAACGCAAATACAATAATAACATCTGTAAACCCAGAGAATATATTCACGAGAGATTTAGGCACTAGAGTTTAATGCCGTTGTCCGTGGAGCCTGAACAGAGTGTCTGAAATGCATTTGTCCTGTCATGAACGTACTGAGATTACCCTATCCTACCCATAATGCACTGCTAGGCACAGCATGTGCTCACTAAAACCTTAAAAATTAGAGCATTACTTTAAAACTAAAACATATACCTGATATTTTCAATTTATAAAACTTCAGATGTGACAGTAATTTTAAATAACTTGTCCAAAATTAGTTTGGTTAAAATTTGAACCACAAGTTAAAAATGTATGCCTCTGGATGACTTGGGTGTTATTGCTAGCGTATCAGTATGGGGTTAAATGAAATGTTTTTTTGTTTTTTGGGGGGGGACCAGTTCTCCTTTGCTTGCAGAGGATAGAGCAGTTTCTCATTGAAGCAGCTCTCTTCTGTTTGCAGAGGGTAGAACTATACATTTGTTAGGAAACTTAACAGGTAGGTGCCCATGATTTTAAATTTTAAAAATGTTTGTCGCTGTTCAGCTTTGTTTACTACACTACCGGTTTAAAAGTTATCGGACAAAAATTTATCGCAAGATAATTAGTCCAATAATGGTTTTTAAAGTTATCTAAAAAGATAATCCAATAATGAAAACATTATCTTCGATAATTATCTGTTATCTGAACTGTGCCCACCACTGGCTAAAGCACATTTGGACAAGCCAGCTTCATTTTGGAATAAGGTGCTGTGGACTGATGAAACTAAAACTGAGTTATTTGGACATAACAAGGGGCAGTATGCATGGCTGAAAAAGAACACAGCATTCCAAGAAAAACGCTTGCTACCTACAGCAAAATTTGGAGATGGTTCCATCATGCTGTGTGACTGTGTGGCCAGTGCAGGTACTGGGAATCTTATATCAGCAGATTCTTGAGAACAATGTTCATGAATCTGGATCTTTCAACAAGACAACGACCCTAAACAATGCTCAAAATCTACTAAGGCATTCATGCAAAGAAACAAGTACAATGTTCTGAATGGCCATCTCAGTCCCCAGACCTGAATATTATTGAAAATCTGTGGTGTGATTTTAAGTGGACTGTCCATGCTTGGAAACAACAAACCTGAGATGTTTTGTGAAGAAGAATGGTCCAAAATACCTTCAACCAGAATCCAGACTCTCACTGGAAACTATATGAAGTGTTTAGAGGCTGTTATTTCTGCAAAAGGAGGATCTACTAATAATGTATTTTTTTCTGTTGGGGTGCCCAAATTTATGCACCTGCCTAATTTTGTTTAAAGAATTATTGCACACTTTCTGTAAATCCTATAAACTTAATTTCTCAATTATCACTGTCTTCTTCTGCTATATGATATATTTAACTGAAATTTCTGATCCAGACAACCAATGAATTATAAAGGAAAATCAGGAAAATTATCAGGGGTGCCCAAACTTTTGCATACAACTGCAGATGACTATATCTATGTATAGAGATAGATGTATTGGTTGAATTATCTATCAGTATCTGCATGACTGTTTTCTGCATTTCATTCACATTGACTGCAGAAAACAGTCATATTCGTCATTAAAGCAAAATTACTGTCTTCTGCAGACTGCTGTCATTTTTCTGTGTTAACAAGACATACAATAATTAATTTAATTTAAAGACAGTTTTGTTGTTTTGCACAATGTTATGTTAAAAATTTGGCTTTAATGGGTGCTCAAACAGTTGTGTGACGTTGCAGTGTAATTTCGCTCCTTAATGTCGCAAATATATTGCCATTTACCAGATTTTAAAAACCGATTGGGTTTGAGAGGAGCAGAACTACCATGGTCTGATTTCTGGTCACACTATCCATCTGTGAGACACTATCTGTATTGTCTCAGTCCAGCTAGCTGTAAATGGGTTAGAATGGCATCCTCTCTCTCTCTCTCTCTCTCTCTCTCTCTCTCTCTGACTTTCAGTGGTGTTTTACGTAACCTCTGCCAAAGAGCCCTGTTTGGTTGATTATTAACAGAAGTAGCCAGTCCTATATAGGCCCTCTTGCACATTGGTGTCCATGTTTATCTGCAGATTCTTTCACATGAAGTGGACCAGAGTTTAAGACTTCCACTGGATGGGATGCCAGTCTGATGCAGGTTACTTTCTCAGCAAAGGCTGGTACCAATTTACAGCTTGGTGGACTGGGACAATGCAGATGAAGCGTCTTGTTCAAGGACAGGCAGACTGGTAGCATCAGCAGAATTCAAACCCAGGACAACGTATTAGAAGGTCAGCTCCTTATCCACTGAACTACTTGCTCCACATTGTTACAAAGTTATCTGAAAAAGACATAAATGCAAAATTTTCATAATCTTTCCCATTGATAAACAGTGGATTACTGGACCTTGGTGAAAGTATACACTCCAAATAACAAAAGGCACAAAATGTGTGTGTGTACGTACAAAATAAAACTGAGTTACCATTAACGTGTAATTTATAATCCACTGCTGATTTCAAAAATTGCAGTCGGAAATTTCAACGTGAAAAGAACTTGGCTCGTGCTGAAGAATATCATTCCATATTAGACATGGTTTTGTCAAACTCCAACAAGCACAGTCACCTCCTTCAATTTAAATCAATTTTAGAGTCAGAAAAGCGAACAGATTCTCATATTAAACATTTAAAATTACAGTGAAATGTAAAACAAAGCATCAGTAAAAGTTGCCTTTACTTTGTAACTTGCTTTAAATAGTGTGATGATCGCATATGATGACTGGACATCAGGCCTGTTTTGGCTCGGGGCATATTAAAGATTCATGTGTGCCTGTGGGATATGACAGCCTCTGAGCTGGATTGTCATTACTACTCTGTGAATTCTGGGAAACCTTAAGTAGGTAAATGTATTTCATGTAATCCAGGGATTAGCATAGCAACCAGCTAATGGCCAGGAATGGATGACCTTCTCTCAGGTTTTGTGACCATTTAACCTGAGGCAACATGGTGGGTAGTTAGAGAGGGGCACGCTTAGACCACCAGCTGCTGCACAGCTCCTTTAGAAGATGAGATGGGCAAACACTTATGCGTGTTAGGACCTGTTCCTCTTGTACGCACACCATACAGCCATTGTTCAGAGACACACAACAACAACAAGAACTAAAATGAAATCAGACAAATGCATTTGTTTTAAAGCCATTTGCCATTCCAGAAGCTCTGAACTCTGGAGTCTAAAACCATGTTCAACCTAGCAAATGCGTTTTTTAGAAAAGTATGATCTGGGCAAAAGCAACACATATGACCATATTTACTGAAATACAATTTAAAGTCTAAACCACAAATAATTAGATTTTTTTTTTTTTTTTTTTGGTAACTGTGCAAAGTGGAAATGCATGAAATGCCTTTTCTTAAATGGAATGAAAAGCTTTACAATGATTCAAAATAAAAAGTGCCTATGAGATTGTATATCTCCACAGTTTATAAACCATTAAGATTTGAATTCTCAAGCTTCCTGCAAAGGCAATGATTAAAATATAATTTGTCACGGCATCTCTTGGCGAGACCAAAGGACTACTTTGACTTGCTTCACTCGTTACCTCGCTGCTACACTTACAGGAGAGTGCACCCAACTTTTTTTTAAATTTTATTATGTAAGTTCTTGAATAAACTACTTTTATATGAAACACATGAAGGAGACAGAGGGCACAGTTACAGCCTCCTACATAGACACACTCTCAGATAAACAGGCAGAAGAGACTATTTTTTTGAAAGGTGCCAAAGTCTTAGAAACCTAAACTTTATCGACTCCTGCTCCTGTGTTTATTTTGAGATGGTTGACTTGTGTTGTACTGGTGTTAAAGTTTGTTTCTATTTTTGCAATGTGATTTTGAGCTAATTTTCTGATGATGCGCTGCACTTTGTGTGGTATTAAAGTGCTATATAAATAAAATTGCTGTTATTAATGCTGCTACAATAATGACGGTTTACATAGCAGTTTATTTCACAGCCATAAGTCCAGTAATTGCCTCAAATGTTTCATCTCTGCACAACTACTCAACTCATCTCTCACAACTCTTGTCATGTGAAGACCGGAGACCATAAATCTTCCCTTCTCTGAAGGAGCTTTGGCTGACAGAACTGATTACTCATTTTATCTTTACAAAGTAGCACTTTTGAAATTGAAACAGAAGCAGGTGAATCAGTTCTGCCCTTACCATGGGAAAAGCATCAGACCAATACTGGACTGGTACTTATGAAAGTAAATTTAAACTCCACTGGGAATTTGTTGCACAGAGACACTAAAATTGTTTATTGGCAAAAATATGCATACTACAGGTTAATTATAACAGATGTACTGTGGCATCAGCTCTACGGACATTTAAAATAGACTATTGCAAAAACATGACCTCCGGGTATGGCTTGAAACATTGATAGATTTAGCATAACCTGTCATTAATACATATATTACAGCTCATGTATAGGCTAATGCACTACAGCACTATAACAATGTGTTGTATAAATAGAGGCATGCTTCAAACCCGGGAATCTGGTGATTTCCAAACCAACAAATTCTGCCTTAAATGCGGATTCTGGAATAGTGTAGTTTATCCCTTAAGGCCCCTTCACACATAACACGATTGAAGCCGACGAGAGCACAAAGGAGGAACTGCCATTCGTGAAAAATCGGAGCTGCCTCAAAAACCTCGTACACCTGTCGCTACAACCATTTGTGCACACAAGCGGCAGAAAGAAGGCAAATGCCCAATCCCCCTCTTGGCAGGTGTCACACATGAACATCTAACACCGCTCACTGCACACTTAGAAAAGGCGGGGCTATTCGCTATCCTGGTATGATAGTAGACAGCAGGTGACCACATTTGACCTGTCTGTGAAACCTGTCAAAGTGCAACACGAATGTGGCATCACCTAGCAACACACATGGGGGTGATTCTTAGACTACGGGCACTTATGTCCCTTGATCATATTTTATGAAAAAAAGAAAAAAGGGGAAATTTCACACTTCTATAGTTATCTTTACAATGAAAGTGTTTGAAGAAATTTGTCCTAGTAGTCTATGATGACTTTTTCACCTTTTTTCAGCATCATTATATGCAAATATTGCCGTTTTGTGCTTGTCCCACACCCAGACTTATGATCTTCAATGATAAAAATGAATAGTAAACAAATGTTTTTTCTAATGTTTTAAAATATCTCTGAATAAAATATCAGTAAAATAATCAAAACATAACTGGGGTATTCAATGTCATACAACTGTTGTGATTTTTTTTAAAGAAAATGTAGTTGTCCCACACTATTGCCGTAATTTTCACCACAACAATAATGTCCCTTTAAAAAGTTTGTATGAAAGAGTGTGTGGGTAGTTTCTATGGAGATAAACAGTAACATCAGAGCACATGTATATAGCGCCAAATCACAACAAACAGTTGCCCCAAGGCACTTTATATTGTAAGGCAATGGTGTGGTGGAAATTACATTTACAAGGCCAATAGTGCCCGTAGTTAAAGAATCACCCATGGGTGTAACTTTGCCGAAACCAAACCCCCCCAACACAAATGGCTTGTGGAGTGTGCCACCAACACACACACACACACACACACACACACACACACACACACACACACACACACACACACACACACACACACACACACACACACACACACCATGAATCCAACATTGTCACCTGTGGCTGACAGTGTTGGGATTTCCCCATATTGTAACAATTAAAACACAGATCACATTTGCAGCAGATCACTGCACGATGAACACGCCATACTGGCTGTATGTGTTCACAATGCGAGAGCCCAGCTCTTCATGAGACGGGAGCTGACCCTTCATGACACAGGAGCCGGCCGGCTCGAGCGCATCAGGTTGTTGTTGTTGTTGTCATCGTCCATTCGGCTGCTCCCTTTTTGTTCAGGGTCGCCACAGCAGATAGAACCAGATCTGCACTGGTATTTGGCACAAGTTTTATGCTGGATGCCCTTCCTGGCGCAACTCCAGTTTTACCTGGAGAAACACACAGCCGCTGGTGTTCCAAAGGTCTCCCATCCAAGTACTAACCAGATGTTGCACTGCTTAGCTTCTGAGATCTGACGGGATCGGGCTTAGACAGAGTAGACCGGCTGCGCCTCGAGCGCATCAGGTAATTCATGTAAAACATGAAAGAACAGTAATCCACGTCATTTCATTACTTCCTGGTGTACGTCTTGGTGAAGGCAAAATCTGCTCTTTATAATAGATATTAAGCATTATAAATTGTGGTGTTTTATTAATTTTTTGCTCCGCTGCTGAGTACGTGACTTTCCACATGCTTGCACTGTGTTTGTGCACACCTGTTTGACCGTACGCCACTCCTGACAGCAGGTGGAATATTTCCTGGTTCCCCATTTCATTTTTGGTTTGTGGATTTTCTTTCAGTTTCTGCATCTTTTGTGTTATGTTTGAAGGGGCCCTTAATTTTTAATGGTTTTTTTTTTTTTTAAACTTTGTTTTGCCATCTTACAGAATACACCTCAGTAAAAGTCATTTTTACCCGAAGCCATCAAATTTGGCCATCAGGTATTGCGTAGGCTTTGCGTCCATCCAGCTGTGCTCAGCATCAGTCCAGTCCTATTAATGCCAAAGTCTTCAAATTCACAGGGAACATTCTTGGGACTCAGACCTTGGAAAAGTTCAAAGATGGCTAACCTTAACCTATTTTAAGAGGTTAAAAAGTCTCATTTTGTTCCCATCTGTTTAGTTTTGTTTTTGAGTGGTGGCCATGACAGCCAATATGAGTAGAGCTACACCATGATGTCAGTGGCCGGTCTCTCCAAAATCGCTTTGTTTTGTGTGTTTATATACATGTTCCTCATAAATTATGTAAAACTTAGTGAGAAATAAACACTTCTAAAACTGAAAACACTTTTTTGAACCTAATAATGCCTCTGAACATATTTACAAGACATTTTGCAGACATTAGCATGTTGACATCACAGGCTGGTAGCTAGCAAAAAACTCCATTTTGTGTGTGTGTAAATATATCCTCTTTGTCATATATTATGTAAAAGCTAGCCAGAAAAGAACACTTTTAAAACTGAAAATGCTGTTTATGTAACCTGATAACATCTCTGGAGTGATTTGCAAGACATTTTGCAGATGTTAGTATCCACACTAATGTCTGCTAACTCAAAGCTAACTTTCTGTGGAGTTGCATTTGTCTCATTAATACCTGCAAATGCACAGAGGCTGATCTACAAATATTAATTGATTTGCACAACTTCTGCTCTTAAACATGGGCGCAATTTGGTGGGGGATAGGGGGGACATGTCCCCCTCCACCTTTTCAACCAGGGGGGACAGAATATGGTATGACCCCCCCCACCTTCTGACATATGTGTGTACTTGAAACATGCTATGCCAGTCTTATGTGCAAACCATGTCAGAATAGTATGTTTGTTTCTGCAAGTTTGTATTTTTAGCAGCATTGACTTGTTGACAACACCTGTTTCTTGTTTGTCACATTCAGAATTTTCTGGGACTGCATTTCCCCAGATTTGAAACCAAAAATAGTTGCCTCTAGGGACTAGTGTCTACACATAAATATCAATGGACCATATGCTAATTTACTAATTCTGAAAGTTAGAAAAGGAAATCAGAAAAGCTATCTGGGACCTCAGAAAGCCCATCTGCAATTATTGCTTGATCTCCAAAATCAGTCTATGCAACCGAAATTATGTTCAGTATGAGTGTTGTCATTAGTGCCACTTCAAAAATTAAATTCATGATAAGTAATTTATCCTACACTTATGATCTGTTTTTTCAAACTTATGCAAAAACAAATCTTGAGGAAAAAAAAATACAGTATGCGATAGTTAATAATTATTAAGAGCCTGTTCTTTCATATTTATGAATATATTTTAGCACATTGCAGTTGTTTTTTTTAAATGAGAACTCAACCTATCATTCTTTTTGAGTTCTACACATGTGGTCATACCTTATTTACACCAGGATGTTAATAAAATCAATGCTGGCCATTCTCAGAATAAAGTACTTATGTCCACAGTTTCAAATTGTATAAGTCAAATGGTGTCCACTTTATGGTCTTCTCAAAACATTAAAATTACTGTTCTGTATGCTCAGAATGCATCTGAGCTTCTCTACAAACCGTTGGTTTCTGGGGCCCCCAGACCCCCGGCCTATGGGCTTCGGCCCTGCGGGCCTCGCACTTTGTCCCCCCAATTTCTAGTTCTAAATTGCGCCCTTGCTCTTAAAACATAAATTTTGTTTTGATCGATTTATAGAGGGGCTTTATTGAACATGTACGAATTGTACGCAAGACAACAGGATCTTAATAATTAATTAAACAAGTGCAAAATATAAAGAACACAGTGCTCATATGGCCGAGGGTATTTTTGTATTGCATTGCATTAATATGCGGACATGAACGAGCAAAGCTCATCAGCGTCTCTCCATGTCATTTAGGTCCTTCAGACTTTATTTTGAGTAAATGCTTCAAGGAAGCATTAGTATGGCAAAAACCTTTCAGCTGTCTGAGGGGGCTCTCGCCTCCCCGCCGTTTTAAGCATTTTTTCTTTATTTGCCTGCCACATGCCTGGAAAAGCTCCTCGCCATCTAACCATGTCCTTTAGGTCCTTCAGACTTTCAGTAAAATTGTTCTTGGGAGGATGAGCATGACTAAAACCTTTCAGCTTCTGGGGGGGGGGGGGGGGGGGGGGGGGGGGGCTCTGCCCACTATACTCCCAACCTTTTTAAGCATTTTTCTTTTTTGCTTTTCAGCTGACCCCCCAATTACAGCCCTCTTAACCCCTTGCCACTTTAAGCATTTTTTTTTTTATTGTAGATGTAAATTAATATTCAAAGTTTTCAGCGAGTTGACAATAGGGCTGTACAATATGGTACAAAATGGCCAAATTATGGTATCAATATTGTCATAAATTGTCATGTAAATGTCACATATACATGCTGTCCATATTCTTGAGCCACTTAAGTGGGTAGGGAGAGTTCCCATGGGATAAAAAAAAAGCTTTTCAACCTACCATCCCTGGTTCTCAAGACCAGACACCTAAGTGGCTCTACTTTCTCTTTCTTAAAAAAAAAAAAAAAAAAAAAAAAAAAAGATATTTATGTGTACCTTAGTAAACACTAGTAGAGTTCCACTTTAGCTTTGGAATGTATAATAGAAGATATACCTTACTGAATTTTCATATCAATATCATATGACTATGATTTGACACAAAGTGCAGCAACAGTGAAAATTAAACATTCTTAAATAAAACTAATAATACCACATTCATTTTGCACTCATCATAAGGTTAGGATATTGTGCCCTCCAAAAGTATTGGAACACTTTCACACATTTTAATTTGTTTATGCCATTGTAAATACTAGAAATACAAAAAAAGAAAAAAGAATTACAATTTCTAAAATTATCTTCCTTAAACTGAAAGCAAATCTCAAAACTTGATAAAACCTGTAAATAATAATCAGTTTTATTGCCAGTTTTCTTTAGACAAGTCAAGGGATGGAAACATGAGCAATATGTCTTGGACTTTATTTACATAAATTATGAAGAAATACAAAAGTTTCTTTCACCAAAACATCAAATCTAGGCTTCCATCTCAAATGTACTTTCTGTCAAATTGTAGCTGAACTTTCAGGTCTTCTTTTTAAGAAAATCCTCCTCTACACCACTTCATCAAGAAGCTGGATTTTAGATTTTTAATTCATTTCTATCAAGTTGTATAGATTTGCTTTCAGTTTGAGTTAAGGAAGATAATTTTAGAAAAATAAGTATTTGAAATAGAATAAACAAATTAAAATGTGTGAAATAAGTGTTCTGATACTTTTGAGGGAAAATGAAAAACAGTGAGGAGCAGAATCTTATATCTCATATATAGTGCAGCAGATAAGAGAATATTTAGAGTGGAATCCTGCAAATGTGATACAAGCATCAAATTTGGTACAAATAATCCATAAATGTTAACTCTTTTAAAAAAAAACTGATTGACCACTTGAATTTTCAATAGGCAGCCAGGTAGAGATCAATTGAAGAATTACACAGGGATCAAAATCAGGTTTTCTTTGCAGCCACTGACTCCACCAGGTGATTTCACTGATTAACTGATTCCATCTGCTCAAAGTGATATTAATCAGTGAAATCACGTGGTGGAGTCAGTGGCTGCAAAGAAAACCTGCACCCTCTTGGCCCTTTCTGGAACAAGTTGCCCACCCCAGGCCTAAATTAAAAGATGCTCCAATCACATAGAAAACTACACCACATTATTTTCCTGATCATAAAGATTCCAAAAAAGGTATAGTTTGGACAATGTGTGACTGAATGTTCTGGAGTTAAGAGGTGACAAAGGTCAGTTTCAGTTTGTACAGGAGTCAAAAGTTAAAAGTGGCTCCATTAATTTTGCTCCAGCTGCATTTGTACTGAATTTGATGCTTGTATCACCATTTGAAGGATTATTTCAGTTATCTGCTGCACTAATCAATCAATCAATTTTTTTTATATAGCGCCAAATCACAACAAACAGTTGCCCCAAGGCGCTTTATATTGTAAGGCAAGGCCATACAATAATTATGTAAAACCCCAACGGTCAAAACGACCCCCTGTGAGCAAGCACTTGGCTACAGTGGGAAGGAAAAACTCCCTTTTAACAGGAAGAAACCTCCAGCAGAACCAGGCTCAGGGAGGGGCAGTCTTCTGCTGGGACTGGTTGGGGCTGAGGGAGAGAACCAAAAAAAAGACATGCTGTGGAGGGGAGCAGAGATCAATCACTAATGATTAAATGCAGAGTGGTGCATACAGAGCAAAAAGAGAAAGAAACAGTGCATCATGGGAACCCCCCAGCAGTCTACGTCTATAGCAGCATAACTAAGGGATGGTTCAGGGTCACCTGATCCAGCCCTAACTATAAGCTTTAGCAAAAAGGAAAGTTTTAAGCCTAATCTTAAAAGTAGAGAGGGTGTCTGTCTCCCTGATCCAAATTGGGAGCTGGTTCCACAGGAGAGGAGCCTGAAAGCTGAAGGCTCTGCCTCCCATTCTACTCTTACAAACCCTAGGAACTACAAGTAAGCCTGCAGTCTGAGAGCGAAGCGCTCTATTGGGGTGATATGGTACTACGAGGTCCCTAAGATAAGATGGGACCTGATTATTCAAAACCTTATAAGTAAGAAGAAGAATTTTAAATTCTATTCTAGAATTAACAAGAAGCCAATGAAGAGAGGCCAATATGGGTGAGATATGCTCTCTCCTTCTAGTCCCCGTCAGTACTCTAGCTGCAGCATTTTGAATTAACTGAAGGCTTTTTAGGGAACTTTTAGGACAACCTGATAATAATGAATTACAATAGGCCAGCCTAGAGGAAATAAATGCATGAATTAGTTTTTCAGCATCACTCTGAGACAAGACCTTTCTGATTTTAGAGATATTGCGTAAATGCAAAAAAAACAGTCCTACATATTTGTTTAATATGCGCTTTGAATGACATATCCTGATCAAAAATGACTCCAAGATTTCTCACAGTATTACTAGAGGTCAGGGTAATGCCATCCAGAGTAAGGATCTGGTTAGACACCATGTTTCTAAGATTTGTGGGGCCAAGTACAATAACTTCAGTTTTATCTGAGTTTAAAAGCAGGAAATTAGAGATCATCCATGTCTTTATGTCTGTAAGACAATCCTGCAGTTTAGCTAATTGGTGTGTGTCCTCTGGCTTCATGGATAGATAAAGCTGGGTATCATCTGCGTAACAATGAAAATTTAAGCAATACCGTCTAATAATACTGCCTAAGGGAAGCATGTATAAAGT
Source organism: Thalassophryne amazonica (assembly GCF_902500255.1). NCBI lineage: Eukaryota > Metazoa > Chordata > Actinopteri > Batrachoidiformes > Batrachoididae > Thalassophryne > Thalassophryne amazonica. The sequence continues at coordinate 71,918,341 of NC_047113.1, forward strand.
GAATAAAATTGGTCCTAGCACAGAACCTTGTGGAACTCCATAATTAACTTTAGTCTGTGAAGAAGATTCCCCATTTACATGAACAAATTGTAATCTATTAGACAAATATGATTCAAACCACCGCAGCGCAGTGCCTTTAATACCTATGGCATGCTGTATTCTCTGTAATAAAATTTTATGGTCAACAGTATCAAAAGCAGCACTGAGGTCTAACAGAACAAGCACAGAGATGAGTCCACTGTCCGAGGCCATAAGAAGATCATTTGTAACCTTCACTAATGCTGTTTCTGTACTATGATGAATTCTAAAACCTGACTGAAACTCTTCAAATAGACCATTCCTCTGCAGATGATCAGTTAGCTGTTTTACAACTACCCTTTCAAGAATTTTTGAAAGAAAAGGAAGGTTGGAGATTGGCCTATAATTAGCTAAGATAGCTGGGTCAAGTGATGGCTTTTTAAGTAATGGTTTAATTACTGCCACCTTAAAAGCCTGTGGTACATAGCCAACTAACAAAGATAGATTGATCATATTTAAGATCGAAGCATTAAATAATGGTAGGGCTTCCTTGAGCAGCCTGGTAGGAATGGGGTCTAATAAACATGTTGATGGTTTGGATGAAGTAACTAATGAAAATAACTCAGACAGAACAATCGGAGAGAAAGAGTCTAACCAAATACTGGCATCACTGAAAGCAGCCAAAGATAACGATACGTCTTTGGGATGGTTATGAGTAATTTTTTCTCTAATAGTTAAAATTTTGTTAGCAAAGAAAGTCATGAAGTCATTACTAGTTAAAGTTAATGGAATACTCAGCTCAATAGAGCTCTGACTCTTTGTCAGCCTGGCTACAGTGCTGAAAAGAAACCTGGGGTTGTTCTTATTTTCTTCAATTAGTGATGAGTAGAAAGATGTCCTAGCTTTACAGAGGGCTTTTTTATAGAGCAACAGACTCTTTTTCCAGGCTAAGTGAAGATCTTCTAAATTAGTGAGACGCCATTTCCTCTCCAACTTACGGGTTATCTGCTTTAAGCTACGAGTTTGTGAGTTATACCACGGAGTCAGGCACTTCTGATTTAAAGCTCTCTTTTTTAGAGGAGCTACAGCATCCAAAGTTGTCTTCAATGAGGATGTAAAACTACTGACGAGATACTCTATCTCACTTACAGAGTTTAGGTAGCTACTCTGCACTGTGTTGGTATATGGCATTAGAGAACATAAAGAAGGAATCATATCCTTAAACCTAGTTACAGCGCTTTCTGAAAGACTTCTAGTGTAATGAAACTTATTCCCCACTGCTGGGTAGTCCATCAGAGTAAATGTAAATGTTATTAAGAAATGATCAGACAGAAGGGAGTTTTCAGGGAATACTGTTAAGTCTTCTATTTCCATACCATAAGTCAGAACAAGATCTAAGATATGATTAAAGTGGTGGGTGGACTCATTTACTTTTTGAGCAAAGCCAATAGAGTCTAATAATAGATTAAATGCAGTGTTGAGGCTGTCATTCTCAGCATCTGTGTGGATGTTAAAATCGCCCACTATAATTATCTTATCTGAGCTAAGCACTAAGTCAGACAAAAGGTCTGAAAATTCACAGAGAGACTCACAGTAATGACCAGGTGGACAATAGATAATAACAAATAAAACTGGTTTTTGGGACTTCCAATATGGATGGACAAGACTAAGAGTCAAGCTTTCAAATGAATTAAAGCTCTGTCTGGGTTTTTGATTAATTAATAAGATGGAATGGAAGATTGCTGCTAATCCTCCGCCCCGGCCCGTGCTACGAGCATTCTGACAGTTAGTGTGACTTGGGGGTGTTGACTCATTTAAACTAACATATTCATCCTGCTGTAACCAGGTTTCTGTAAGGCAGAATAAATCAATATGTTGATCAATTATTATATCGTTTACCAACAGGGACTTAGAAGAGAGAGACCTAATGTTTAATAGACCACATTTAACTGTTTTAGTCTGTGGTGCAGTTGAAGGTGCTATATTATTTTTTCTTTTTGAATTTTTATGCTTAAATAGATTTTTGCTGGTTATTGGTAGTCTGGGAGCAGGCACCGTCTCTACGGGGATGGGGTAATGAGGGGATGGCAGGGGGAGAGAAGCTGCAGAGAGGTGTGTAAGACTACAACTCTGCTTCCTGGTCCCAACCCTGGATAGTCACGGTTTGGAGGATTTAAGAAAATTGGCCAGATTTCTAGAAATGAGAGCTGCTCCATCCAAAGTGGGATGGATGCCGTCTCTCCTAACAAGACCAGGTTTTCCCCAGAAGCTTTGCCAATTATCTATGAAGCCCACCTCATTTTTTGGACACCACTCAGACAGCCAGCAATTCAAGGAGAACATGCGGCTAAACATGTCACTCCCGGTCTGATTGGGGAGGGGCCCAGAGAAAACTACAGAGTCCGACATTGTTTTTGCAAAGTTACACACCGATTTAATGTTAATTTTAGTGACCTCCAATTGGCGTAACCGGGTGTCATTACTGCCGACGTGAATTACAATCTTACCAAATTTACGCTTAGCCTTAGCCAGCAGTTTCAAATTTCCTTCAATGTCGCCTGCTCTGGCCCCCGGAAGACAATTGACTATGGTTGCTGGTGTCGCTAACTTCACATTTCGCAAAACAGAGTCGCCAATAACCAGAGTTTGATCCTCGGCGGGTGTGTCGTCGAGTGGGGAAAAACGGTTAGAGATGTGAACGGGTTGGCGGTGTACACGGGGCTTCTGTTTAGGACTACGCTTCCTCCTCACAGTCACCCAGTCGGCCTGCTTTCCCGGCTGCTCGGGATCTGCCAGAGGGAAACTAACGGCGGCTAAGCTACCTTGGTCCGCACCGACTACAGGGGCCTGGCTAGCTGTAGAATTTTCCACGGTGCGGAGCCGAGTCTCCAATTCGCCCAGCCTGGCCTCCAAAGCTATGAATAAGCTACACTTATTACAAGTACTGTTACTGCTAAAGGAGGCCGAGGAATAACTAAACATTTCACACCCAGAGCAGAAAAGTGCGGGAGAGACAGGAGAAGCCGCCATGCTAAATCGGCTAAGAGCTAGTAGCTGCGCTAAGCTAGCGGATTCCTAAAAACACGCAAAGTGAATAATGTGTAAATAATTTAGAGGTGATTCAGCAGAAGGAGTGCTTTAGTTAAGGCACGTAAAGATTACACTGGGAAACAAATCGTAATCTAGATAACTAGATCAATCTAACTGCGCAGATTAAACAGCTAACAGATACAGAAAAACACCGCTGTGCTCCGGAACAGGAAGTGATACAATACCGCAGTGAGAGCCAACCACCAGTAGAGGCAAGCAAACATTCCACCCTAATAAGCCAACATGAACAAGCTGCTGTATTAGTTTAAAAATGTGTACATGAGGCAACCTGAATTAAAGAAGAAATGCTGCTTTTAACAACCTGGAACTCATTTCTGTCATAAAATGTGGTCGTTTACTCACCAATATAAGTTTGGTGTGATTCGAAGTCCATAGCTCAAACGACATGTTCAGTTCAAATCTGGAGCAAAGATTTTTCTTCTAAGGTGGATTAGAACCTTTTGTGGTACACAGCATCAACTACTGGACAGGAGGAACCTAGCAGTCAATGTGACTCTCTGATTTGAAAATGAAGCTCTTTTTTTACCAGATGTGTGGTGCCGTGACATGTCAATCATCTGTGTCCAATCAGATTTCAGGAGAGTCCAGTGAAACCCCGGCCTCCGCTCTAGCTCCACCCATGCCAGGAAGTGTTTGACATTTGAACATTTCCTGTTTTACTGTGGATTAGAAAATTGGCACTTCCTGTTTAGGACGTCCCGTACCATGAGCGAGCTTCGCGGCGCTTCGCTCATATTATTTTCTTTACTTTCTCCTCGCATGCATTTCTGCATTCAGTTCAAACATTCCAGAAAGTAATCAGATTGTTACCTCACTTTTGTTCCAAGAATTATATTGCAGATTACAGTAAAACAGCTTATTAGTAACTTTTACACATTTATGAATTAACAGTCTTGTCTGTTGCTGTACCTACAGTAATTCTTATCAAACCCATTTGTCTTCATAGCAGCGGTCAAACCCTTCTCTGGTCCAACACCGTGTTACAGAACACACAAATAAGTGCTACTCAACACATTCACATAAAACCAAATGCTTTTTTTTTTTTTTTGATTGGGAATAACAGTTTGGTCTAAGCCATTGACAAACGAGGCCTTGAGGCTTAAACATGCGAGTTCAACAGAGCGTAAAATGTCAGATGGAGCTTCCAGGGAACGTTTGTTGGCAGGACAAAGTGGAAACGCAGATTCATATGAATGAAAGGCACAGGACATTTGGTTTGTACTGTGCAGTTTGCGGACAGCTCAGTGTTCCTCCTCAAATGTCATCCAAGACAGTTGTGCAACACTCCGACCAGAACCAGTAGTTGGAGTCTATATTTTGGTGATTATTTATGTACCTGCCACGGAGTTTCGCGAAGGCTCACTGTGTCTCGAAACCTCCCACTTACTTTTCCCCAAAACTCAGATGGAACAAGGCGGAGAAACCGCAAAACATCATACTCTCAAGATTCCCCTTTTTGCAAGTTATGATTTCACCATATGGTGTGCAAAAATTACTTTTAAATACTAAAGCAAAGATTTGTTTGTGGAAAGTGAGAAGAAATGAAGAGTTCAGATGCAAAATGCTATAAATTTAAAACCACAAATATTTAGTTGAGGCCAACATGAGCCGGGCTGCTTAGGTCACAATCACTCTGCAATGTATTCAAGAATATCAACACCATTTTCATTTAATTTATGTAAATCTGTGCATTTTCCAATGTGATTTAATGTGAATTCACCTTTTCAACTGTATTTTTCTCCATAAAGCTGTACGGCCTTTGAGTTTTTTTAAGATTTAAGTCATAAAAGAATTTTCTTTGGTACCGCTATAGTTGTATTTTTTTAGCATGTAAATATGGCATTCATAATGATATTGCCAGTGTGATCAAAATTTGTGCCGTCTACAAACTATTTAGAATTTATCCCCCTGAAGGGATTAAAAAAAAAAAAATTCTAGTGTGCCATCAGATGCCACAGAGTACATTTATTAGCACCATCCTCAGATCTGCACAAGGTATGCTAGGAAGGACAGGATGAAAGGCAACGTGATGTCAGCTGGTTGCTCGTGCAAATAAAATAAACCAAGATGGTGGAAAACACTCTGAAAAAGCTTATTTTTATATTAATCAAATGTTTCTCATATATTTTAGAAATGTTAGCAAGAAATTACCACTTTAAAATCTAACAATGTTGTTTCTGAAACCAGATAACATCTCTAAATTGATTTACAAGACATCTTACGGATGTTAGCATGCACGCCCCAGAAAATGCACACCATGCAACTGGGTCAGGTCAAAGGTAATTTCAAAACATCCCACACATGTTCATGCGTTCATCTGCAAGAAAGAGGCAATATTCACCTTGGAATTCCCCCCAGATAAATATCTCCTCTTCATTAAAATGAACTGTAATTTTGCAACATCTTACAAAAAGTAACCTGCATTATAATGCTTGGATTTTAGGAGAAACTAAATTTTGTCAGTTTTGTGAAATTTGAAAGGCCATAAAGCTTTAGGCAAAAGGATGTTAAAGATTTTTGCATCTAACCTTTTTGAATGAAATGCTTCCTTATTAGACCATTTCAAACTTACTGGATAGTTTGCTTCATTTAAAAAAAAAAAAAGTTTTGCAGTTTAGAGATACTCGTATAATTGCTCATGACATGATTATGATTATGTTTTATTTTCTATTTTCCGTTTCTTCATCTTTGTAAAACATTGTAAAAACCATGTAACTGTTAGAATGGCCCAAGCAGAGGGTCACCCCTTTGAGTCTGGTCTGCTTGAGGTTTCTTCCTCAATATCACCTTACCACTGTCGCCTGTGTGCTTGCTCTAGGGGTTGGTAAGGTTACTTGTGTGATGCGCCTTGAGGCAGTTTTGTTGTGATTTGGCGCTATATAAATGAAATAAATGATAGTTGTTTAAGGTACACATTTTTGTGCAGCATACAGTGGTACATAATCTGTAAAGATATCCCTTTAAAAAATTATTAATTATTATTCATTTCAAGCCCCGTATCTTTCCAACAGTTTCTTGTTCAGCAAAGCGATCCACCATTGTGAAAACACTCCATCACTGACAGAGAAAGCCTAATCCAGTGATTGGTTTTACCTTATCACACAACTTAAGGAGTGTACACTTCTAAGCTGACGGATTGAACCTCTGTTCGATACAGGTTTGCAAAACTGAATCTGTTGAGCCTCCAAGATTTGATATGGGTATTTAAAGCTCTGCGTGGCATTAACCGCAGAGCACAACAAATAGCCTGCCTTTTAACAGGGCTACAGAATCCCGGGGCCAGTTGGGATGCAAATTGAAATGATCCAAGAGTGGATTGAGAAGGTGAGGGTGGGCTTGGATGGGGGCTGTTGAGGGTGGATGTGGGAATGACGGGGCTGTGGGAATGAGACGCGGCGGTCTATGAGGCTTGTGGCAAGCTTCTGAGGCGTTAGCCGTGATTAGCCTTAAAGACTGACTTTTGACTGGAGTGACAACAGTATGGTAACAAATAGCAGCAGAGACCACGCCGCCGCTGCCCCGCCTTCCTCCCCTCGCTGAGGGTGACAGTCATTCAGTCGGTAAATAGCGGATCACTGCTCAGATCTCCTCTGTTGATGGGTGTGCCGCTTGAACTGTCAACATTTCAAGAGGGGCGAGACATTCATGGGTTGATCTGGAATTACACAAAATCAGGAACATGAGAACTGTTGATAAGGCGGCTGTGAGATGTTGCCTTTGTGATGCGACGAGACCCGATTTTTCTAAACTGCTGCTGATGGTAAAGTCACTGCGGCAGTGGATATTCCTGTGCAGACAGACTGAATTGAAAGCATGCTGGCAAACGGGAGTGAGCGAGTCTAAATGATACGTGATAATCAAAACCATGCAGAGACTTGGCCAGAAGAAACGGCAGCATTAGCCCAGCGAATCTATGGAATACTCCAAGTTCTTCACGCTTAACTTCATGAAGCCTGCAGTCCACCGAGCAAAACCTCTGACACCACTAAAACAAATAGGATTAGTCAGATTCAAAACTGTCGTCATGTTGGCACCTGAACCGCGAACGCCGCACTGACAATAAACGCCAACTCGCATTCAGTGTGAGTTCTCCTGCAGCAGTTTGACGTCCACTGAGGACGTGCATGTTAACACAACTGCCCTCACACACCTGAACCAGTTAACACAAAATGTGGCCCATTAGCAGTGGTGCTTGCAGTTTATACTACACATTGTTGACCTTGCGTGTTGTTAGTGCTCCTATAGGCTGTACCTTGCTAGCTGTTAGCACTAGCCTATGAAGACACAAACTTCATGCAGTTTTTACATCTACCTCATATGCAACGTCAAATGCTACCACATGACAGCATGTGCTAGTGCCAGCAGCAGCTAGTGCAGTCTGGCAATCATCAAACATGCTATACCAGTGCAATAATGTCTAGAATAAACAGCGACATCCAGAAATCCAGTAATTCCCAAAACACAAATTAATCCCAGGTGGCGAAAACACCAGGTATAACCTCGAAATGAGACTACTAAATTATGGAGCACAATTAGATGTTGTTGAATAATTTTAAGTCACACTGAAGAGACCTATGTTGTATAATTTTCCCCCACACAGACTAATTCACAGTTCCTGATTGCTCTTCAGAATACAAGTATTGCTCAACCCAGTGTCACGGCAGTTTGTGGGACTGGGTCACGAAAAGTACATTAATCTATGGGTTTGTGACGGGGGTACGAAAATGTGGCATTTTTCGAAACTGGCACAAATTCATTTTGTGACAAGGGCATAAAATGTGGGGTGAAAAGGGGTGTCTGGGGGGTGTCATGGTTAACGTTTGGGGAGGGTACACAAGGATGCTATGGTTACAGTTAGAGTTAGGAGAAGGGGAAGATTCTAAATAGCAAAATTAAAAAAAACCCATCATGAAAAGCATCGCTTTTCATGACGGGGGCATGGAAAATAAAAGTGAGAGCAGGCTTGAATATGGGTGTTTAAACTAAAATCACAGATGTGGCAGTTTTTTAAATGACAAATACATTTTCTGATGGAACAAATTAGATTTTCTGATGTGCAAACATCTCTAAAGGCGCTGTTTGGGTTTATTTGACTTGTTTAGTCTGAACACCTGGAGCTAAAATCAGCTCTCCAATTTTGCCAAGGTTAGCACAGTTTCTCACCATAAAGGTCTGAACTACAACTATGCACACCTCCACCGATTTCCCCAAGCAGGGCTCACCTGATAGCATTCGTCCACCATCCAGGCACACCACTCGGCAAAAGTCAGTTTAGACGGGTTTCCAGCTCGAGGAAGAGTCCTGGTGGATCCAAACTACTACTACTTCCATTTACGGACGATCGAGACCACTGTGCTCATTGGGACATTCAAAGCAGCAGAAATGTTTCTGTACCCTTCCCCAGATTTGTGCCCCGATACAATCCAGTTTCAGAGGTCCACAGACAATTACCTTAGACATCATGCTTGGTTTGTGCTCTGACATACACTGTCAACTGTGAGACCTTATGGGTGATTGTTAGACTACGGGCACTTATTATGTCCTTTGATCATATTGTATGAAAAACAGAAAAAAGGGGAAATTTCACACTTTTATAGTTATCTTTACAATGAAAGTGTGTTAAGAACTTTGTTCTAGTAGTCTATGATGACTTTTTCACCTGTTTTCAGCATCATTATATGCAAATATTGCCATTTTGTGCTTGTCCCACACCCAGACTTTTGATCTTCAATGATAAAAATGAATGGTAAAGAAACATTTTTTGTAATGTTTTAAAATATCTCTGAATAAAATATCAGTAAAATAATCAAAACATAATTGGGGTATTCACTGTCATACAACTGTTGTGTTTTTTTTTTTTTAACAAAATGTAGTTGTCCCACACTATTGCCGTAATTTCCACCACAACACTGTAATGTCCATTTAAACAGTTTGTATAAAAGATTGTTTGGGTAGTTTCTATGGAGATAAACAGTGACATCAGAGCACATGTATATAGCGCTAAATCACAACAAACAGTTGCCCCAAGGTGCTTTATATTGTAAGGCAATGGTGTGGTGGAAATTACATTTACAAGGCCAATAGTGCCCATAGTTAAAGAATCACCCTTATACCTTTCTGTATCATGTCCAATTAACTGAATTTACCCCAGGTGGACTCCAATTAAGCTGTAGAAACAGGATGCACCTGAGCTCAAGTTTGAGCTTCACTGCAAAAACTGTGAATACTTATGTATATGTGATTTCTTAAGTTTTTTATTATTATTTTGAATAAATTTTCAAAAACCTCAGGTTTTTTGTCATTATGGGGTATTGTGGGTAGAAGTTTGAAGAAAAAAAAAATTTCATCCATTTTGGAATAAGGCTGTAACCTAACAAAATGTGGAAAAAGTGAAGTGCTGTGAATACTTTCCGGATGTACTGTACATGAAATTAAAGTTTGTTTGCTCTTTTAATACCACAGATAAAAGGGAATTATCAAGTGCATGCTGCACCATTTGAAATGTTAACAAAATAAGGTGCTTGCAAGTATGGTGGTTTTATATTTGTTTGCACTCCAGAGATATTCTGTCCCTGCCAGTTATTTAAACATCCCTGGATCAGCGATGGCATCTTTGTAGTAGGTCAGTTTTTCATCTGTGAGGTAAAGTACCCCCCCCCCACACACACACACACACACAGATGTATATTATGTATGAACTAAAAGCTAGTGGTCTGTCTGGACTCAGGAGTCAATATGGGAACACTTTAACTGAATGGGATGCATTATAAAAAAGCATTTTTAGAACCTTGTAAAATTCACGTATGAAGAACTCCACTTATGGTCTAGGCTTTATTAGACTGCTTTACATTTTAAAAGAATTATCTGAATCATTTCCACATGGTGAGCTTTATTTGTTTTATCTTCCATGTGCACAGTAAAAAAAAAAAATAAAGCTCTACACAAAAATTTTATTTTAATGTAAATTGCCTTTAAATTATAAATGTTATATAAATTCTGCAACAAATTCAGAAGTTGTATGTCCAGGATTTATTTATTTATTGATTTAATAAATTGTGCACAGACTGCACTCATCTAAGGAGAATAACTAAAGAATTTGCTGCAGGGTTAAGAATATTATTGCAAGTTGACTCATTTGTGACATATACATAATGTGTAATATAGAGACAGTAAATTTATATTTTACTGGAGCAATCAACCAATATGGAGCAACGTTTTTTTTATTTGGTACTTTATGTGATTTACAAGAAGGCATCACTATCTTCAGTTCATTTTTATGAAATTGATTAAAATCTCAAAACTCTATGTATCAATAAAATCAAAACAGATGAAGACTGAAAGCTCCTTAATCCCCCACGTTACTGCTAGTTGGCAGTTGAATGCCTTTGTATGGCATAGGTGAATGTGAGGCATCATTGGAAAGCGCTCCAAGCATCCACTTCAGACAGAAATGTGGCAAAGAAATGCACTCCGTTTTTTGCCGATGGGATCTCAATCATCACAACATCTGCTTGATCGTAGTGACCATCCTGCCAAATACAACTGTAAAGTTTTTGAGAAGTTGGTCACTATGTTAGTTTGAAGAAGAGAAACAGGCGGTTACACCTGATTCAATTGATAATTTATCCAGCAGCCATATAACTACCTAGTTGGAGGTGATTATAATTAAATATTCTGACTTGGCGATGTGGAGGGTGGGGGAGCTTGGCCGATGTATGCACCCTAATGAATACTTTTCAAGCTGTACCTGCACACCAGCTTTCTGCTGATAAGCAGCCACTGATTTGGTAAGAGAGTGTAAACCTGCTAGTTTCTCCAGATTGGAATTAAAAAGGAATAAATTTTAAATTAAAAGCCCCCCCACCTCCAACTGACCCTGTTAATCTACACTGGAATGATCAGCCTAACTGGGATTTAATTGCCCTGCGCTGTGCTCTTCCAGCAATAATTTGGTTTGCACTGACCACGCAGCGTGGCCACTAAAGTAAGCCGAGCCCCGCTGGCCCATTAAGAGCGAAGGCACTCAGTTTAGGTGAAAGGGGTGGGGGGGAATTGGACGGGGTGATGGCAACACACGCAGGGTGACTCACGATCAGGAGTCCATGGAAGTCGGTTGAAGACTATAAAGAAAGCAGCTTCCCTCTCTGGGGTGTGGTGAGCTTTAAGGGCTTTCACGTACAACTTTAAAGAGCCAAAGTTTTAAATCTGAGGATATACTGTTAAGTCACATGGGAGGCTTATTGTTTTCAAGGCTTCACATATAAGCACCGTTAACCCCCCCAAACGCCACTGAAACCAGGCCCACGTATGCTCATTATAGAGCATGAGCAATCATCAGCAGGGCAGGTGTGAGTGAAATGTGTCTTTGTTCCAGCACGCATTTCATGTCACTCTACCACGTTTCCAGTTATTATCCAGTATCAAATTACATTCTGCTAAATAAGTGACGCGGGCCCCGCTCAACCCTCTGCCTCCATCGCATGCATGTGCACAGGCGTAGCTGGAGGGGATTTTGGGTTTAAGTCCCTCCTGAATTATTTTGCAGAAAGCGAAAGTTGATACTCTCGACCAAATTAATCAGTTGCTTCAGAAGATGATGCACCATTTCAAAATGCTTCAAAAGTCAAGTGAAACAACTGCTTCAGAAAATAATTCTGCTTTGAAAACCTCCCGACAGTAAACAGTCCTACTTATAAAAGAAAAGTGGTGCAAAATGTGTTAAATGCACAGCTGCTTCACAAAAATCATTCAACATTTCAGACTGTGCCAAAACACTACCAGAGTGACAAAACGGAGAGTGGCAATTCCTTAGTTCAGGGTAAGAAAAAAAATAAGATTCAGTCTTTCAAAACAATTTTATTTTAAAACCACTTAAGAAAATAGGGTGAAAAACTTAAGAAAATGATTCATCATCTCAAAATACTTGTATTGTATATTACTTTTATGCAGGATTCAGTTTGAAAATCTAAAACAATACTTTCGTAAAATTATTGTTTCAACAGGCTAAATGAACCAATTGCTTTAGCAAATAGCTGTTTCAGATGCTCAAAATACTGTATGGGCAACTGTTTTCACTCATTATTCAGTTTTTAAAAAGTTGAAATTGTCAATGAAACAATAGCTTCATAAAAAGCATTGTTTCAAAAGGCTAAATGAACTAATTGCTTGAGGATGCAAAGTCACCGATGGTCTCAAAAGGCTCAAAAAGAAAAATAACCAATGGCTCTTGCAAATGTTTCAAATGCTCAAAGTACAATGTGTACAACTGCTTTTGCCCATGATTAAGATGTAAAAAAAAAAAAAAAGTTAAAAATTGAAGAAAAAACCTCAGATAATTGTTCATTTCAAAAGACTTATAATGTGAAAAGAATCAGTTGATTGAGCAAATTAGTCACCATTTCAAAATGTTCAACACAATACTGTGATGATATCTAGTTGTCAGCAGGGATTTCCCGGTTGACAATCTCATTTAGTCTTTTGAATGCTTAAAAATGAACAACTGCAGTTAAAACTGAACCAAGTGCTTGTGAAAGAGACTCAGTTTCAAAAGATGCAAAACTGTAAATGAACCAAGTGATTCAGTGTTTTGAAATACTTACAGTGCTGAAACAAAACAGCCGCTTCAAATTATTGACCACTGGGAAACGCTCGGAACACTACAGCGTTGACATGTCATTAAACAGCTGAAAAACTAAATGAAAAAATTTCTTTAAAAAGCAAACAACATTTGAAACAGTTAATAGTAAATGGTTCATTGCATATTTTGAAACAATGACTAAACCTATTAGAAAAAAGATTCAGCGTTCTAAATTGCTGGAAACACTATGATGGCAGTATCCAGTGGGGGGGGGGGGGGGGGGGGGGGGGGGGATTTCTGGCCACGTCCCTTTTGCATATTTCCAATTATGCAAGCATTTGTAAAGCCGCACCAGTCTGCTGCATTTTTTCCTTCATGCTGAGCAATCAGATATGTGGTTGCAAATATTCTGAATGGATGTGCAAGAAAAAATTGGTTTAAGACATTAAGGCACAAAGCATGAAAATACTGTACATTAACTTATTCACATGTGACCCCCCGTTTGCTCTCTATAAAAACAAAAAAGCTTTTATTTAAAGCAAAAACTGTTAAATTTCATTGTAGTTGAACGACCGTTCGGGCTCTATGTCTAATATCGACAAACTCGTCAGTTACGATGGTGAACGTCGCTCACTTGTGATGACATTTGACAGTAAACGCTAAACTTTTATTTTTCTCCTCCTTTTCATTGACCCTGTGCGGTTGGTGCTGCCGACAGCAGGGCGTGCTGAGACAGTTTCCAGAGATATGACTGTATTGTCAGGTATCGATCCTGCAGTCGGCTCCGCTGGCTGGTATTGATTTCTCAAATGGGTGCAGAAGGCCTGAAATTGGTCCTTGCAGTGAATTTCAGCTGCGCAGTGTTTTTATTTGTCAAAGAAAACATTCATGCACTGCCCAGCCGTGTCAGCATCACCTGCTTGGCTGCTATTTTTTCATTATTTTTTTTTAATTTATCTGTGTTGTCTCGTTGAAGTCTATGAATTCGATTTCTACAAAATATATTCAGGGATGACATACTCTGCTAAGTGTGATGCGTATAAATTATTCATCTTGTACTAAATGCACATACAGATCAATAAAAATAGAAATGACCGATTTTGGGCTTTAGACATTTTGCATTCCAGTTTAAAGGTTCCAGAATCTGCCTCTGCAGAGATGTTTAGCTAATTTCATGCTGACGATTTTGAGCGAATGAGAACTAGAAGAATAAAACCATCGTCTGCACTTTAAGTATTTTTTTCTCTCCCTCCCCTCTGATGGGGTAAGCGATTTGGGCTGTTCTGGTTTTCCAGTATGTGGCACGCATACATCACTTTACTTTTCATTTCACTGGAAAATATGACTCTCTTGCAGAAATCTGTCCATCTAAAAAAGCTCAAATGCTGCAGCATCACTCAGTCGAATCACTTTTTATGGCAGATTTTGGGAAGGATTTTAGGCATCGACCAGCTGTTGTGAAGATTCAGATTTCAGTCAACTGCACTCAAACACTAATTGAAATATGAAACACTGGAACTGCTCATTTGCACAGGAATAAACAAGCACATTATTTTTGCTTTTACTTATTTCCTCAGAATGGTGTTATCTTAGAAAGGGTTTGCATGACCGGTTGCACACATATAATCCTTGTATGCAGTCATCGAGGTCGTGATGAAATGCATTCAGTGCCGCCAATGTACCTGAACACACACAGCGTGACCCCCGCTCGCTCTAATGAAGTGACTAATTTAATATGCCACTGTGCTTTGGTGGCAATAGATTCAAAATCTAATCTGGGCCAAAAGTGATTAGGCCTATTAAGTGGTAATGGAGCGAGGGCCACTTAGCATGCTGGGAGGTTAAGCACCTTCACCTAAAGGTGTGGCTGCTCTTTTGTTGTCAGGTTAAGATGATTGTGTGGCTGCCACCACCTGCTTACTTGATGTGCACAGAGGTTCAGTCTTAAAAAAAAAAAAAAAAAAAAAATTAAATAAAAATAAATTACAAAATTATGGTGTCCTTTTTCCTTAACATTTAGAATGAAATCTGGTGTAATCTTTTCAGTACATTCCTGAAAAATAATTTGATCTATATGCTTACTTTAACAATTAAATATTTGCCTAAATATTTAACATTGAGTAGGTCCTTTCAGTTTTGTTTAAATATGTACCTACATATTGATTATTATGTAGATAAAATACTTCAGTATTTTGATGCATCTAAATATGGAGCCTAATGTTTAATTAAATGTCATTAAAAATCATTTTTATTCAACATTTAGCTGAATGTTTATTCACATAGCTGCATATTGATTTAAATATTTAGATAGACTGTTTAAATATTTAGTCATATGTATTTGATTTTAAATAGACATTTCCAAAATATTTAATTAAAGATTTAGTTAAATGTGCATCTATTTAATTAAATATTTAGCGAAACATTTGTCTGCATAGTTACATTTATCAAAAATATTTAAATGTTTTGATTGTTTCATTTAAATATTTTGGTTAATGTATCTAAATATTTAGCAATGTGTAATTAAATATTGAAATTCTAAATATGTGGTTAAACGTGCATTTATTCAATATCCTGTCTGCTGAATTGAGTATTCATCTACTTACTGACACATTGATCTCATTATTTTGATGGATTTATTGAAATATTTTGGCAAGTGTGTGATTAAATATTTAGCTCAGCATCAGGTTAAGCATCAAATCCCTAACTGTAGCCAAATATGTACTTAAACATTTGTCTATGCAATTCAGTATTAAGTAAACATTTAAAACACGGTCACACACACTGATCAAATGATTCAAATATTTTGACACGTCTCAATAAAAGTATCTAAATACTGACCTACATTTGTAAACCAATTCATTAAATGCAAATCATTTAGCTCAACATTTAGGAATCCAGACTTAAATGCCAAGACCAAAAACATGTGAACTAACACCCCCACCCAGGGGTGGATCCAGAAATTTTTGGTTGGGGAGGGGGTTTCAATTCATCGTAATTGGGTAAGCCACCTCATTCATGGAATGACAGTGCAATATGGTCACAGATATTATATATATATATATATATATATATATATATATATATATAGTGGTATTAAGTAACTCTTTCCATTATGAATTCTATCATGAAGAACATAAAGCTAAATATTTTTTTTTATTTATTGTAAACCACATCTTTCAGTCCCTTGTACAAGACAGTATTATACAATGGAGTATTGGTAGTTTTTGTGATGGCTACGAGTTAAGCCAACAGACAGGCACATCTTCAACAAGCATGAACAATTAAAAAAAAAGTCAGAAACATCATCAAGTAACCTGAAGAAACTGTGTCAAAAGTCAAGAAAAATGTTTATTTCCTTTTTTCTTCATATAGTTTTTCTTTGCATCTTCTCTCTTTTATGGCTGGTGTGGAGGATGGACCCCCCCCCCCCCAGATCCATCCCATGTCATTTTGACTAATTGTTCAAAAACTGTACCAATACATTTTTGCATGTATTAATTTGCATGTGGATCCTGTAGGAACATTGAATTCACTGCATTATATGAAAGAATATATATATATATATATATATATATATATATATATATATATATATATATATATATATAAAGGGGGTGGGGGGGGGGGGGAGTCAGACCAGACTGCCATCTTTTGTCTAATCAAATGTCAGCAGGAGCTATAAGTCATGAAAGCCTGCAGTGGTTATGGCCTATTGTGTAATATTAAAGTCTATGAGCTTTCAGCGTCTTTTGATGTGTGACTGATGTGCCGTTGAACATTCCTGATCATGAGTGCCGACTGTAGAGCTTTCTTGTTTGCCAGCTGAACGCCCACTGCCACGGCACGTTTTTTGTCTCATGCCCACAAAAGCCTTGACACTTTGCTGGCACGTATGAAGGATGGATCACACGGCATATAAAAAGACAACGTCCTGCAGTGTTGAAAATTTATTGCTGGACAGCTTTGCCTCCGTCCATATGTTAAAGGGAGAAGATGATGCCACGGGTGACACTACACTCACATACATCTCAATCTGTACCTTAAAAAAAAAAAATGGTGTGCAATGATGCAACAACAACAACAACAAAAAAAACTATAACATTGCATGCAAAGCTTTAAAGAAAATAAGAGCTTCAAATAAGGCAAGGAAGTGCCAGTCTAACTATACTGAATATATGATTGGAAAATTAGAGATTGAATTCTGTGTCAACACACAAAATCTCATTCTTAGTCTGTTTTTAAAATCATGAACAAAATGTTTTAATCGTGTTCATGTCAACAACCTATGAGAAGACGTTGTGTGACGATCAGTTATTAGGAATCCTGCAGATTACAGTTGACTGAGGAGAAAACTGTTCCTGCATCTAAAGCAGGCAGCAGACGCCATCTACCGGCCGATGATGTCACTGCAGCCTGCACAGAACTGCACGTGCTGCATGCATTCCTGCACAACACTGCATTTGGAGGTTATGGCCAATTTAGCAGCATTTAATGCAAAGTGGAAGCCTAAATCTGACATTTAGGGATAAAATAACCCGCATCGTATTTTGTGAAGCGAAATAAGATTTCGCTACTAATCTGAAAATGTTTCCAGCTGAAGCAGAAGTGTTGCAGCAGAGGAAAATCGCTCAAGAAAATGGCAGAAAGGAGCATGTAGTACTGTTAACATGGTGCACCAGCCCCAGCAGTCTAATTCTCTGAAGCTTTTAAGGCTGAAACCTCAGACGCAGAAGCAGCTGAGCACCGTGCTGTGGCTCCGTGCACCGTGTGACACCCCGGCCTGGCTTCCCAGATGGCCGCTGTCTGTCCGTCTGTCTGTCGCCCTCTCATGGCTCCCACCAGCCGCATGGGCGCTTTCTCTCGTGTGTGTCAGAGCGTGAGGGGTTCAAACTTGTGTTTGCCTTCACATGTTTTCTCCAGAGGTTTCGAAATGGCCAATTCCAATCTAATTTTTGTTTTAAAGCTGCTGGCTCTGATATTCCTTTCATGTTCTTCAAAAGTGATGTTTGCATGCGAGAAAAGGTCCCCCCCCCCCCCCCCTTTATAAATTTGATGGAGGTGTGGGAGGGGGAAGCATCACATGACACTAAGATTCTACATCCAAACTAATAAAAATTCTTTTGAAGACTCAAGCTGCTCTTTGAGGCCGAATAACTCAAAGGGGAAGCCCCGTTTGAACACCACCTTTTAGAAACTAGACGTTCTTACTGGGCTAGTTTCACATTTCTGGCTAAAGTGACCTGAATGTCATTTTATTGAAGTCCTCATCACTGAAACATTAAATTTTAAAATAGTAAACATATTTGAAGTAAAAGATCTAGTGGGATCATGGCTTCCTGCATTGAGAATAAAGCAATGCTCCCTATGTTTGTGCTGTAATCTGAGCTTTTCTGTTGCTTATTTTCATAGAGGATTGGAAGCATGTCCACGTTGACTGTATGCAAGTCCTGCCCCGTGTAACGGTTTCCCCTCCCCATATTGATAAGGAGACAGCTGACCACCCACCTAAGACCATGAGTGCAAGATGGGGAAGAGTGGCAACTTTCCAGACACCCCCCCCCCCCCCCCCCACTTCAAAGAACACGGTCAGGGTTTTTCCTGAAGACAGCCATTTATAATGCTAAAGGGGATGTGGGGAAGCATGGAGTGGCCAAAGGGAAGTCTTTGTTTTGGTCTGAGATGCTTGTACTGTAGTGTGACATCTAGTGGCACTAAATCTTATAGTACCTTTAAAAAAATCCTATTTGATTCCGAATCCATATGGGTTGCAAATGCAACCAGATTAGAATTTGTGTGTTCTACTCAACATCATCACCATAATTCAGTGTTGGCACTTTGTAGCGGAACATGGAAGACTACAACGGCAGCGTTCACGGAGGACAATGCTGAAAAGAAAAGGCGGGTTAATATTTTGAAAGTTTCTGTGAAGAAATTTCCTTTCAAGCTAAACTACAGGGAATATATTGTAAGCAAGGAGTGTTTGAAGAAATTGCACAAGAAGCCAGACAGCAAATATGATCTGGCCCAGATCTTACACAAGTGGTCTGGATGTGGATTAGCACTGGGAGTGAACATTTTGTTGTCTGGGAAATAGCAGAACAGAGTTGTGAGAGAACTTGGTCACAATGATGATGCAATAAAATAATGAAATAAAAAATATTCAACATCCGACAACAACACACATTTAATCTTTTAAAGCAGTGCTCTGTTCCTATGCAAGCTGCAACAGGTTATGAGAATTCCCGAGGATATTGGCATTTGCAGCTAGACCGGCATCCTGGTGGAGTTACGACAATAAGACACAGGTTTTCATTCACACAGTTAGCATAACTGTAACACTGAACTATGGCAACATCATCTAAATGTTGCAGTTTGAGATGACTTTACTGTAGTCAGTCATAACTGTAGCAGAACATCGGCCTCAGCACAAACTGGGAAACCACCTGGCATTCTCACACATGATAGAAATATTAATGTCTACTATCCAGATTATTAAAAAAAAAAAATCTAAAGGTATGGCCAGATAGAACCTTAGCTACAATGAATAAATAATTCACATGCAGGTCACTCTAAGCAGTAACGTGAATGCACAGCAAATGTCCTCTCAGTTAATCACATTAATGATTAGTACTGTAGTTACTACCATGAATGTTTATCTACAAAATAACTGAAATAGGCAAATTTTCTCCGAAAATTGGTAGGAATTCTTTATTGCCTCCAGATGATTTTGGACCAGAATAGACCTTGAGGCAGCATTGTTGTGATTTGGTGCTATATAAATAAAATTAATGGAATTAAGTTGAATTGCGGAAAGAAAAAAACCCTGATTCACTCATTTTTCAGGACATCTCTGCAGCCAGTGGGACTAGAGCGATGCTCAAACATATTTCAGTCAGTAAATCATTTGCTTTCAAATGACATCCCTATAAACATTACGATAATGTGCAAAACACATTGGCTTCTAGCAGGTTTCGCAGCTATAGATTTTAGCACAAAGCTAGGGATTTTCTGACACAGACTCAAAAAGATCATCAAGATTATTGGCTCTGTCCCGGGGCTTGAGCTAGAGTCTGTGGTGAGGGTGTCAGAGAGGAGGATGTTGAGGAAACTGCTCAGCATCCAGAACAGCACCTCCCACCCCGTGTGCCACACTAATGTCCTATCAGAGCACACAGCCACAGACCGAGACCACCGAGGTGCACCACAGAATGCCTTTCCTACCTGTGGCAATCACACTGTATAATTCCTCCCCCCTCTGCAGAATGAATACGTAATGAACAGAGTTATTCAGAGTTTTTTTTTTAGTTACTCGGAGTTATGGACTATAACTCAGAGTTGTGGAATATTGTTGAACATCTTGTGCAAATGTCTTAAAAAACTTTGTTCACTGTCACTGTTTTGGTACTCTGGCAAAATAATTTCCTTCGGTATAAATAAAGTTGATCTTATTCATCATGTGCTACCTCTGAAATAACATTACCCCACAAACAATAACAGAAAACTTTATAATCCTCACACAAAGTTAAAAGCTTGTTGCAAAGCCAGTAACAGGTAATCAAGCTGGCTGACTTTAAACTGACATGCTAGAGATACAAACAAGATAAATTAAAAATATATATATATTTGATGATGATGCTTTTGTAATATCAGTCTCATGTTAAGCTGACTGCAAACTTCAGCAATATGTTCATGTTACAGCTGAGCATAAAAAAAGCTTGTATCACAGCGGATAATATTGAATTTGATGCAAAATAACTGCCAAAAACCTTTTGTGACATAATTTTAAGGCAGGTTTTAAAATCAGGAAACATTCTACAGTAGAATGTTGTGAAACAAGAACAAAGCAGCTGCTTGTGTATTTTATGAAATTATTGAAGTTAATATTAGGGTAATAATTAAATCTTATGAGTGTCTTTTATTTACTTTTTAACAGTTCATTTTATGTTGGGCCAGTTTTGTAGTGATGCTGTCTTGAAGGGGGAGAAAAAACAAAAACAATGCACACTCAGGTGGGCGTTGTCCCACATAGACCACGCCCCCAACATGGAGGCTCTCCTTCGAGTCATGTTTTTAGCGTTTCTGGACTTAAGCGTAGGCCACTTTACTACCTAAGCTTTCGGAGTGATCATTCCATTTATCTGGGATTATTGCAGTGAATTTACTGTTTGGTCTTCTTCCAGGCCTAAAATGTCAAGTCCAAAGTCATGTATGCAGTAGCTTTATTCAGTAAGACCTTCGTAGATCCGTCCAAAGCTGGTAGCAGTTGATCTTTGGATAGAGCATGAAATAAATAAATCCTCTTTAGCAGATCAATATTCATCCTATTTAATGCTGGATGTGAAACTGCTGGATTTGAGGTGGTAATGCTGATGTACAGCTAATCGTTGGAAAATAAGCAGCGGGGCTTTGCCATTCTCCAACAGATAGTTTAAACAGGAAGACAGATGAGTAAATGCCAATTGTCTTGGCAGCGCAAAACCTGGTAGTGATTATTTGTAAATTATATCTTCCAATTAATAGGCTGAGTGTCTCCTGTGAAGCGGCAGACGATGGAGCCGTGTTATTGAAGCTGCCGACATTTTCTTACCGTTTCACAGTCGTGATAATGTACACTAATGACATTAGTGTACATCGCTTGTACAAACAGAGAGGGGAAATGAGTTGTTACAGCGGTGGGATGTGGTGCTTTTTTTATTATTATTGCTGCTACTACTATCTGTCTTTGTATAAGAAGAGTGGACGTGACCTCTGTCTGGATTGGATTTTGGTACGAGGGAGGCTCCGACTCATCCTCTGGGTGTAAATTCACTCTGTGGTTGCAGCACTAAAGCACCTGTGACAGACCGCGACAGCCTTGCAGGTCCTCAACTCGCTATACGAGGATGGTTCCCATAGCATAAGATACATTAAAACATCAAGAAGACGGGCGGTATAATTTACGGCTGGGCTCTGTTCCGTGCGTTGAAACACTCCACCCACACAGACTTTCGACCTCTCGGGCATTGATTTACATCAGATGTAGCTACTACTATGAACTTTGCGTGCCGACTTTGTCAGTGTAACGGTACCTTTGTTGCAGCCACTTCAAGTACACAGACACAAATGCAAATGTTTGGGTAGTTCCGGAAAAATACATTTTTAATGATTTGACATTTAAAAGGATATATCAGTGTAAATAATATACAACATCAAAGGCATCAGACGGCTGATGCATACCCTGGACATTCGACATGCCACAATATTAATGTACAACTAAGTATAATACTGTGTGACGGTAATGGCGTTCTTGACTATGCATTCCTCATATGGCTCGTGGGTGCCTTCATTTTGAACTCCTCCATATCAGTCACTCACAAATAATGCTGTAGATCACCGATCGAGGCTGCTTGTTGTTGAGATACGCACAAAAAAATACTAGTCCAATGTCTAATCACCTCTATATATCCAGCCAACATTCTCGCCAAGTTTGAAGGAAATTATTTTTGTGCTATTTTGTCCCCAGATATTCACACACATGAAAAAGATATCCTGCTAGGTCTTCTTCACCAACGCAGAAGGCAGTAAAGCCATTTGAAATCAAGAAATGGAACAAAATATTGGATTACAGGAGTATTTGTCGCTCCAATTATCACTTTTACAGCCAGTTGCATGACTTGGGCTGAATTCAAGAGCATTTCCAAGACACGGGATACCACTTAGAGCTGGACTGAACTCAATTTGTTCCTTTAAAATTTATATATATATATATATATATATATATATATATATATATATATATAAAAATAAAAGAAGCTCAATTTTTATTTGTATTTTTTTTAAATTCCCATATCCCCATGACAAAATAATAATAATAATAATAATAATTCTCAAAGATGTGGATCCTGTTGATCAAACTTAATGGCTTTATCACCTTGATGGAAATTATTCCACATTTCTTGGAGATCAGCCAGAAAGTTTGAGGAATCCAAACAAACAAACAGCTATAATAACATAATCCCACTGGTGGCAGTAAAGTAAGGTGGTACAAAATCTGTTAACTTTACTGCATTGTAACATTCATTGTTGTATAATATGCAAATGAAAGTGCCATATACTTTAGTTTGATGCAGATATTTAATAATGACATGCTTTTGGTCAATTCACCCTCATCAGAGCACCAAGACCATGACTAAAAATAGCCCCCTGCCCCCAACAAAGTAACTTTTATTGTTGTAGTCTTCTATAAGTCCTTGAACCAGACATATTTTGTGGTCTAACTGTTGTGTGGGCCGCCATAAGAGGAGGTACTGCTGGCCCACCACCAGAGGGCGCCCTGCCTGAAGTGCGGGCTTCAGGCACGAGAGGGCGCTGCCGCCATGGACACAGCCGGGGGTGACAACTGTCGCTCATTACCTCTTGACAGCTGTCACCCATCTACTCAACATCATCTCACTCCATAAAGACCAGACGTCATCTCCACCTCGTTGCCGAGATATCATACTTCATAGGAGGTAATATCATCAGCCTTTTGTAAATCTGTTTATTGTGAGTGTTTGCAGGAGAACCGGTCGTTTTTGAGGAGGCTGTGCAAGACGGCGCTCCTTTTCAGCTGAGACCGCTGCAAGTATTGAGTGAGAGGTGGAGGTGGCATTCCCACCGTTGTTGTTACTGGGTGTACACACACCCACACTTTGTTCTTCGCCAGCAGTACCAGATCCGACAGTCGGGGACGGTGATCACCTGTGAATTCGGGACTTGGCGGCTCCAGTATTCACCAGGTTCTGGGGCGGCGGAAATCGTGTGGTTCCGGCTCTTCTCAGGACAGACGTCTTCTATCCTCGAGCCTGCCCACACGTCACCTCTGTGTATTGACTGTTATGATATTCTGTGATTGTCTGTATGTTCGTTGTGCACATTCACAACATTAAATTGTTACTTTTTGGCTCATCTATTGACCGTTCATTTGCGCCCCCTGTTGTGGGTCCGTGTCACTACACTTTCCCAACAGGATATCTCGGCCAGCGTCATGGACTCCGAGGGGCGTCACCCGGCTGTTGAACGACCAATGGGAGAGCAGGGAGCGCAGGCGTCTGCAGGAGACGTGATTGGTGAGCTGCAGCACATTCTCACTGCCTTTACGGCTTGGTTGGATCAAATGACTGAGCAAAACATCCTCCTGAACCGCAGGGTGGAGGCTCTCTCTGCACAGATGGCGGCGAGCGCTCAGGGTGCTGCTGCAGCTCGTCCTCCTGTCGACCCTGTGCAGTATATGAACGTTCCAGTGGTGGTTCAACAACCCCTCCCACCATCCCCTGAAGCATGCATAAGCCCTCCTGAGCCATACGGAGGTTGTGTGGAGACATGCGCGGACTTTCTTATGCAGTGTTCGCTCATCTTCGCACAACGTCCCGTCATGTACGCGTCAGATGCTAGTAAAATAGCTTATGTGATTGCTCTGCTTCGGGGTAAAGCACGCGCCTGGGCTACGGCGCTCTGGGAACAGAACTCACGGTTGTTATCAGCATACACTGGGTTTGTGGGGGAGTTCAGAACAGTGTTTGATCACCCTAACAGAGGAGAGACCGCTTCAACCGTGCTGCTGTCAATGAGACAGGGACGCGAGAGCGCAGCCGCTTATGCAGTCAACTTCCGCATCGCGGCTGCGAGGTCCGGCTGGAATAACGTTGCGCTCCGCGCCGCCTTCGTAAACGGACTGTTGTTGGTTCTGAAGGAGCAGCTGGTAGCTAAGGAGGAACCGCGGGATTTAGATGGGCTTATCGATCTCGTTATACGGCTAGACAATCGGTTGGAGGAACGCCGTCGGGAGCGAGGCGAAGGACGTGACCGGATACGCGCCGCCCCTCTCCCTTCCGGGTTCGATAAGGCGCCGCCCTCCCCACGCTCCACAGCCGCAGCGCTTTGTGGGGCAACAGCTCCCCCTGCTGACGTTGTTAGGGAAACGCACAGGGCCAAAATGGGGAGGCTGATCCGTGGAGAGTGTTTTTTCTGCAGCTCAACTGAGCACACACACAGAAACTGCCCCAAACGGCCAAAACGACAACAACCGCCCTTAGAGACTGGGCTAAGGAGGGGTCAAACCATTCAAGTGAGACACACACAAATTGCCACACGACTCCCAGTCACAATCCTGAGCGGGGATTTAACCCTTCAAGCCCGAGCACTGGTGGACACGGGGTCAGAAGGGAATCTGCTAGACAGCAGATGGGCAAGGGAGGTAGGGCTCCCTCTGGTGGCGCTTCCTTCGCCATTGCAGGTGCGGGCACTAGATGGCGCCCTCCTCCCTTTACTCACACACAAGACAACCAGTAACTCTGGTAGTGTCTGGAAACCATCGGGAGGAGATTGAGTTTTTTGTGACTCCTTCTACCTCCCGCGTGATTTTGGGCATCCCATGGATGTTGAAGCACAATCCCCGGATTGATTGGCCGTCTGGGGTGGTGGTTCAGTGGAGCGAAACCTGCCATCGGGGGTGTTTAGGATCCTCGGTTCCTCCCGGTTCACAGGCTAAGGAGGAGGTCAAAGTCCCTCCCAATCTGACGGCAGTGCCGGTTGAGTACCACGATCTTGCTGACGTCTTCAGCAAGGGTCTGGCACTCACCCTTCCCCTGCACCGTCCGTACGATTGTGCCATTGATTTGGTTCCAGGCGCTGAGTTCCCGTCCAGCAGGCTGTACAACCTCTCACGACCTGAGCGCGAATCAATGGAGACCTACATCCGGGTCTCATTAGCTGCCGGGCTGATCCGGAACTCCACCTCCCCGATGGGGGCAGGTTTCTTTTTTGTGGGCAAGAAAGATGGCGGACTTCGTCCATGTATTGATTACAGGGGGCTGAATGAGATTACGGTTCGCAACCGATACCCGTTGCCATTGTTAGATTCCGTGTTCACCCCCCTGCATGGAGCCAAAATCTTTACTAAGCTGGATCTTAGGAATGCATATCACCTGGTTCGGATCCGGAAGGGAGACGAATGGAAGACGGCATTTAACACCCCGTTAGGTCACTTTGAGTACCTGGTCATGCCGTTCGGCCTCACCAACGCCCCCGCGACGTTCCAAGCCTTGGTTAACGACGTCTTGCGGGACTTCCTGCACCGATTCGTCTTCGTATATCTGGACAATATTCTCATCTTTTCTCCGGATCCTGAGAACCATGTCCAGCATGTACGTCAGGTCCTGCAGCGGTTGTTAGAGAACCGACTGTTTGTGAAGGGCGAGAAGTGCGAGTTTCACCGCGCGTCTTTGTCCTTCCTGGGGTTTATAATCTCCTCCAACTCCGTCGCCCCTGATCCGGCCAAGGTTGCGGCGGTGAGATTGGCCCCAACCAACAAGCCGTAGGAAGCTGCAACAGTTCCTCGGCTTTGCTAATTTCTATAGGAGGTTCATTAAGGGCTACAGTCAGGTAGTTAGCCCCCTGACCGCCCTGACCTCTCCAAAAGTCCCCTTCACCTGGTCGGATCGGTGCGAAGCCGCGTTCAAGGAGTTGAAACGACGGTTCTCTACTGCGCCAGTTTTGGTGCAGCCCGACCCTAGCCGCCAGTTCATGGTTGAAGTGGACGCCTCTGACTCAGGGATAGGAGCCGTGCTGTCCCAGAGCGGAGAGACCGATAAGGTTCTTCACCCGTGTGCCTACTTTTCCCGCAGGTTGACCCCGGCTGAACGGAACTATGACGTCGGCAATCGAGAACTCCTTGCGGTGAAAGAGGCTCTTGAGGAGTGGAGACACCTGTTGGAGGGAGCGTCTGTGCCATTCACGGTCTTCACTGACCATCGGAACCTGGAGTATATCAGGACCGCCAAGCGGCTGAACCTCAGGCAAGCCCGCTGGTCACTGTTCTTCGGGCGTTTTGACTTCCGGATCACCTATCACCCCGGGACCAAGAACCAGAGATCGGATGCCTTGTCCCGGGTACACGAAGACGAAGTCAAAACAGAGCTGTCGGATCCACCGGAGCCCATCATTCCGGAGTCCACTATCGTGGCCACCCTCACCTGGGACGTGGAGAAGACCGTCCGGGAGGCCCTGGCACGGAGCCCGGACCCTGGAACTGGTCCGAAGGACCGTCAGTACGTCCCACCAGAGGCCAGAGCTGCAGTCTTGGACTTCTGTCACGGTTCCAAGCTCTCCTGTCATCCAGGGGTGCGAAGGACCGTGGCAGTTGTCCGGCAGCGCTTCTGGTGGGCGTCTATGGAGGCCGACATCTGGGAATATATCCAGGCCTGCACCACCTGTGCCAGGGGCAAGGCAGTACATAAGAAGGCCCAAGGACTCCTCCAGCCGCTGCCGGTGCCTCATCGCCCCTGGTCCCACATCGGCCTGGATTTCGTCACAGGCCTCCCGCCGTCCCAGGGCAACACCACCATCTTCACGATAGTGGACCGATTCTCCAAGGCGGCCCACTTCGTGGCCCTCCCGAAGCTCCCAACAGCCCAGGAGACAGCAGACCTCCTGGTCCACCACGTCGTCCGTCTGCATGGGATACCCTCCGACATCGTCTCTGATCGTGGTCCCCAGTTCTCCTCACACGTCTGGAGGAGCTTCTGCAGGGAATTGGGGGCCACCGTGAGCCTCTCGTCCGGGTACCATCCACAGACGAACGGACAGGCAGAGCGGGCCAACCAGGACTTGGAACAGACCCTCCGTTGCGTCACATCCACGCACCCGACGGCCTGGAGTAACCATCTGGCCTGGATCGAGTATGCGCATAACAGCCAGGTGTCTTCTGCCACCGGCCTCTCCCCATTTGAGGTGTGTTTGGGGTATCAGCCCCCGTTGTTTCCCGTGGTGGAGGGAGAGGTCGGTGTGCCCTCGGTCCAGGCCCACCTGCGGAAGTGCCGTCGGGTGTGGCGCTGCGCCCGTTCTGCCTTGTTGAAGGCCCGGACGAGGGCGAAGACCCATGCAGACCGCCGGCGATCCCCGGCCCCTGCTTACCAGCCCGGGCAGGAGGTGTGGCTTTCCACAAAGGACATCCCCCTCCAGGTGGACTCCCCAAAACTTCAGGACCAGTACATTGCCCCCTTCAGGATCCTCAAAGTCCTCAGCTCCAACTCCCGGCTTCACTGCGGATCCATCCGGTTTTCCACGTGTCCCGCATCAAACCTCACCCCTCTGTGCTCCCGGACCGGTGCCGCCTCCTGCTCGGATCATCGACGGGGAGCCGGCTTGGACGGTGCGCCGGCTCCTGGACGTCCGTCGGATGGGTCGGGGGTTCCAGTACTTGGTGGACTGGGAGGGGTATGGACCCGAAGAACGCTCCTGGGTGAAGAGGAGCTTCATCCTGGATCCGGCCCTCCTGGCCGACTTCTACCGCCGACACCCCGACAAACCTGGTCGGGCGCCAGGAGGCGCCCGTTGAGGGGGGGGTCCTGTTCTGTGGGCCGCCAGAAGAGGAGGTACTGCTGGCCCACCACCAGAGGGCGCCCTGCCTGAAGTGCGGGCTTCAGGCACGAGAGGGCGCTGCCGCCATGGACACAGCCGGGGGTGATAGCTGTCGCTCATTACCTCTTGACAGCTGTCACCCATCTACTCAACATCATCTCACTCCATAAAGACCAGACGTCATCTCCACCTCGTTGCCGAGATATCAATCAATCAATTTTTTTTATATAGCGCCAAATCACAACAAACAGTTGCCCCAAGGCGCTTTATATTGTAAGGCAAGGCCATACAATAATTATGTAAAACCCCAACGGTCAAAACGACCCCCTGTGAGCAAGCACTTGGCTACAGTGGGAAGGAAAAACTCCCTTTTAACAGGAAGAAACCTCCAGCAGAACCAGGCTCAGGGAGGGGCAGTCTTCTGCTGGGACTGGTTGGGGCTGAGGGAGAGAACCAGGAAAAAGACATGCTGTGGAGGGGAGCAGAGATCGATCACTAATGATTAAATGCAGAGTGGTGCATACAGAGCAAAAAGAGAAAGAAACAGTGCATCATGGGAACCCCCCAGCAGTCTACGTCTATAGCAGCATAACTAAGGGATGGTTCAGGGTCACCTGATCCAGCCCTAACTATAAGCTTTAGCAAAAAGGAAAGTTTTAAGCCTAATCTTAAAAGTAGAGAGGGTGTCTGTCTCCCTGATCTGAATTGGGAGCTGGTTCCACAGGAGAGGAGCCTGAAAGCTGAAGGCTCTGCCTCCCATTCTACTCTTATAAACCCTAGGAACTACAAGTAAGCCTGCAGTCTGAGAGCGAAGCGCTCTATTGGGGTGATATGGTACTACGAGGTCCCTAAGATAAGATGGGACCTGATTATTCAAAACCTTATAAGTAAGAAGAATTTTAAATTCTATTCTAGAATTAACAGGAAGCCAATGAAGAGAGGCCAATATGGGTGAGATATGCTCTCTCCTTCTAGTCCCCGTCAGTACTCTAGCTGCAGCATTTTGAATTAACTGAAGGCTTTTTAGGGAACTTTTAGGACAACCTGATAATAATGAATTACAATAGTCCAGCCTAGAGGAAATAAATGCATGAATTAGTTTTTCAGCATCACTGAGACAAGACCTTTCTGATTTTAGAGATATTGCGTAAATGCAAAAAAGCAGTCCTACATATTTGTTTAATATGCGCTTTGAATGACATATCCTGATCAAAAATGACTCCAAGATTTCTCACAGTATTACTAGAGGTCAGGGTAATGCCATCCAGAGTAAGGATCTGGTTAGACACGTTTCTAAGATTTGTGGGGCCAAGTACAATAACTTCAGTTTTATCCGAGTTTAAAAGCAGGAAATTAGAGGTCATCCATGTCTTTATGTCTGTAAGACAATCCTGCAGTTTAGCTAATTGGTGTGTGTCCTCTGGCTCCATGGATAGATAAAGCTGGGTATCATCTGCGTAACAATGAAAATTTAAGCAATACCGTCTAATAATACTGCCTAAGGGAAGCATGTATAAAGTGAATAAAATTGGTCCTAGCACAGAACCTTGTGGAACTCCATAATTAACTTTAGTCTGTGAAGAAGATTCCCCATTTACATGAACAAATTGTAATCTATTAGACAAATATGATTCAAACCACCGCAGCGCAGTGCCTTTAATACCTATGGCATGCTCTAATCTCATTCCTCTGCAGATGATCAGTTAGCTGTTTTACAACTACCCTTTCAAGAATTTTTGAGAGAAAAGGAAGGTTGGAGATTGGCCTATAATTAGCTAAGATAGCTGGGTCAAGTGATGGCTTTTTAAGTAATGGTTTAATTACTGCCACCTTAAAAGCCTGTGGTACATAGCCAACTAACAAAGATAGATTGATCATATTTAAGATCGAAGCATTAAATAATGGTAGGGCTTCCTTGAGCAGCCTGGTAGGAATGGGGTCTAATAAACATGTTGATGGTTTGGATGAAGTAACTAATGAAAATAACTCAGACAGAACAATCGGAGAGAAAGAGTCTAACCAAATACCGGCATCACTGAAAGCAGCCAAAGATAACGATACGTCTTTGGGATGGTTATGAGTAATTTTTTCTCTAATAGTTAAAATTTTGTTAGCAAAGAAAGTCATGAAGTCATTACTAGTTAAAGTTAATGGAATACTCAGCTCAATAGAGCTCTGACTCTTTGTCAGCCTGGCTACAGTGCTGAAAAGAAACCTGGGGTTGTTCTTATTTTCTTCAATTAGTGATGAGTAGAAAGATGTCCTAGCTTTACGGAGGGCTTTTTTTATAGAGCAACAGACTCTTTTTCCAGGCTAAGTGAAGATCTTCTTAATTAGTGAGACGCCATTTCCTCTCCAACTTATGGGTTATCTGCTTTAAGCTACGAGTTTGTGAGTTATACCATGGAGTCAGGCACTTCTGATTTAAAGCTCTCTTTTTTAGAGGAGCTACAGCATCCAAAGTTGTCTTCAATGAGGATGTAAAACTATTGATGAGATACTCTATCTCACTTACAGAGTTTAGG
Source organism: Thalassophryne amazonica (assembly GCF_902500255.1). NCBI lineage: Eukaryota > Metazoa > Chordata > Actinopteri > Batrachoidiformes > Batrachoididae > Thalassophryne > Thalassophryne amazonica. The sequence continues at coordinate 71,948,950 of NC_047113.1, forward strand.
TAGCTACTCTGCACTGTGTTGGTATATGGCATTAGAGAACATAAAGAGATATCATACTTCATAGGAGGTAATTATCATCAGCCTTTTGTAAATCTGTTTATTGTGAGTGTTTGCAGGAGAACCGGTCGTTTTTGAGGAGGCTGTGCAAGACGGCGCTCCTTTTCAGCTGAGACCGCTGCAAGTATTGAGTGAGAGGTGGAGGTGGCATTCCCACCGTTGTTGTTACTGGGTGTACACACACCCACACTTTGTTCTTCGCCAGCAGTACCAGATCCGACAGTCGGGGACGGTGATCACCTGGGAATTCGGGACTTGGCGGCTCCAGTATTCACCAGGTTCTGGGGCGGCGGAAATCGTGTGGTTCCGCCTCTTCTCAGGACAGACGTCTTCTATCCTCGAGCCTGCCCACACGTCACCTCTGTGTATTGACTGTTATGATATTCTGTGATTGTCTGTATGTTCGTTGTGCACATTCACAACATTAAATTGTTACTTTTTGGCTCATCTATTGACCATTCATTTGCGCCCCCTGTTGTGGGTCCGTGTCACTACACTTTCCCAACACTAACTTAAAATTTTATTGGATATTTGTAATGAAATGCTAAATACTGAATGTGAATCATGAAATCAGTCTTTATTAGGATGTGCAGGATTTAACGGTGTTTCTTTCATAATGCTGAATGTACTGAAGGCCCCCCTCAGACACCATCATACCCTACCAACTTTATTTATAAAGCACCTTAAAACAGCCAGCACTGACACAAGGTGCTGTACACTACAAATACAAATTAAAACAATATCAGAAAAAAGAACCACAAAATAAAACTAAAATGCAATTAAAAAGTTATCAAACTAAGCCTTGTTGTTGTCAAAAACCAAGGAAAAAAGATGAGTTTTTAAACGAACTTTAAAAATAACCAATGAAGGTGCCTCCCTACCACCCAGAGGCAACTGTTCCAAAGTTTGGGAGCAGAAAAAGCCCTGTGCCCCATCAGCATCAGGACTAGTGCTGCCTCCACCAATCACTAAAGATTTAGTGGAAATGTCAGTTGACAGTCTCCCAATGGGGACATTCCATTTTGACTGGAAAGGTAATAGATGTTGAGGCCCAGTAGCTCAGTGGGACAGGAGTTGGGTGACCAGTATGTAGACCTGAGTGGAATTCATCTGCACCATCCCAGTCCACCCAGCCTGCCTTGGGTGGAGAAATAACATGCCTTAGACTGGTGTCTAAGGCAAGACTGGTGGGGGGAGTTGTAGACTCATCTTCACACTTCTGTATTCAGGGATACGTATCAGCATCACTATTCCTCTTGGCCTGTACAGGACTTAACCAAAAACCGCCAATGGTGTTGTGGCTAACCTTCCAAAATAAACTGAAGGCCTACATGATGAGCTAGACTGCTGAAGAAGTTACCAATTTAGACAATTCCAAGCACAATTAGAGGAGCATCTTAAAGAACATCATGCAGTTTTGCCTTTTTCATGTTGGACTTGCTACAAACAAGAGATCACAGTTCAGACAGCACGAGGGGTTCTGCTACAAAGCAGCTGAGCCGGGATGTTTACCGAGGATTTTTGGCTCGGGAAGCTGAAGGGCTGCACGTGAAAAGAACGCGAAGACGAAAGGGGAAGAGGAAGAAAGAAAGATAGATATTTGGCATTTCTGACTTCTCCTCAGCAAACACCCCCAGGCTCTAAAGAGTCTCATTTAAATAAACAAAACCAAGGGGGTTGGATCAATTTGCGGACAATGAGCTTTGCCTCTGGGCCTCGTGCTCTGACAAGCTTCGAAAGTGGCGCCGGACTGCGTCCCGCTGAGTCAGAGGTAGAAATCCCATCCTTCAACAAGTCGTCGTGAGTTGAAGTTCACAGACTTCTCTGGTGGCCTCACCCTCGGCTGGAAAACTTTGAAGTTGGTGCAAGCAGACTCCATCTGTGAACAGGCAAATATCCATGTTAAAAATGGCTGTCTGCCACAAAACTGGGTAACAGCACTGGCGGGGGCGGAAAAGAAGAAGGAGGGGGGAGCTCTTGGCTGTGGAAAGTTAAAGTTGGCACAAAACTACCACCAGATGTTGGGTTTAGTAAAGTGACTGCGGCACCTGCAGCCTCCAAGAGCCAGGTCAATGGCCTTGACCCTTCCAAAGTTCATGACCTTTGGAGAAAAATAAGGAAGTTTGTCATGTTTCAGTGTCAGGCCCTGCAAAAAAACAAAAAAACAAAAAACAAAAACAGAAATACTGATCATGGTAGTTACCGTATTTGACCAGCAGAGGGGGACCATGGCACAAAGAAACCCCACAGGATCTGCTTCCAACCAAGGTTTAAAGAGAAGAAAATCTACAGCTCTTGTTGCTTAATATTGATTTTAGTCTGTATACTAAGACGTATCTATTCAGTAGTCATTTAATTTTGACACTAACTTTCATACTACCCTTAAAACAAGAAATTTTTTTGTATGTTATTCCACAGTGCTTGAATAAATACAGACATTATTGATGAAAAGGAAATTTAAACCCAACACCTGCAAGTAGGGAAATCTTACATCTTTTGTATTTAATTGATTACCACAGTGCACACTTTAAAAAAGTTGTAAGTTATAAAAAATAAAGTAAGTGCAGCGGGTCAGGTGTCATGTGTTTGCTGCACCACTAGAGTCTGAACTACATCTACAGAAGAACCTCTCACTTCACCCTCCCAAAAATAAACTTTTTAGAAAATACTGCCATTGAATGCGTAAAAGTCGAGCCACAAAACATTTTCTTATTGTCTTTGCTATGCAACTTTAAAAACTTGATCAGCTTTCATTTATCCACATTGGCAATCCTTCATTTGCCGAGACATTAAATCCAGATATTATACCGTGTAGGACACTTAACAGGAAAGCCAGGCAGGACTTCACGCGCCGAGTGTTGGGGTACATGCCACATGTAGAAGTCAAACCTGACACTCGAGCCCCGTTCTCACATTGACAGATTTGCATCCTGGAAGGACGCATTCTATAACCGTGACAGCACGTGAAGACCTTCGACTGCCCGCGAAGGAGATCTAGAGTGTTGATTGATGATGCAACGTGTCAATGTAGTGTGTGCGCGTGGGGCTTGTACAATGTGATGTGTGCAAAACTAACCGCAGCAGAACTGTAGACGCTGTAGCACACACGTCATATCATTTTAGCACAACTGTGGTGGTTTGTGAGTTCCTCAAGGTGATGCTATGCCATCTATGACAATGTTACAGCATCCACAGAAAGATGAGGGATTACCAAAGTATGCCAAAGTCATGACAGCAGAAAATAAAAATAATAAAATTCAAACATTTTGAAAATTCAGCCATGGTTAAAACAAGACTAGGGCACAATGACAGAAAATACCAGTTCACCACAAACACTTTTTTTTTCAAACCGTGAGGTTTTTGGATACACATCCATGAGAATTTGGTTTTATATTTTTTGCATTGTTGGAAGTTACCAGTAAATCAGCAAAAATAAATGCCCGAAAATGATAGCAACCATCATATTGCCAAGCTGTGTAATTTAATGTTCAAACAGTTCTATCCAACTGAAATATAAAATTTAAAAACAGTCAGTTTGAGGCAGTTGTACAAATACACATCATTATCATTATCACTGGAGTAGCATTTTGCAACTACCAGCGCATCATAATCCATCTTTGTGGTGTTCCACCATCAGTGGCTGTCATGAGCTAGCTATGGTACCTTTTCAAATTTAGACATTTATTTTCCACTAAAATGTAATAAAGCTAGCTTGATGTAGTCAGTACAAATATGCCCCCTTTGCATAATGGTAATTTATTACTGGGAGTAGTATTTTCTATCTACGAGTTCATTGTAATTTAGCTTTGTGGTGTTCCACCGTCAGTGGCTGTCATGAGCTAGCTGTGCTACCTAATCATATTTGTAAATTTCTGTCCCACTAAAATGTAGACAGCATGATGTAGTTTGTAATCAGTAGAAATACACCGCATTTTGTCTAAATGGTTATTTACTGTACCTCCTAGCTCATCGTAATCTAGCTTTATCAGTGGCTATCGTGGAGGGTCCACTAATGCTACGGTCCGCTAATGCTAGGATCCACTCGTTCTAATCTCTTTATATTATTTGATGGTGTATATTACAACCCCAAACTGATTATAAAGTTCACAAATAAATGTAATACTTTTAAATAGCTGACAAACTGGATCCTGTTTTGCTCAATTTACAAAAATAAAACATGATTCTGTTGACATATATCATTAATCAACTTTAATTGTACTGTTGAACTGAAAATCACCAAATTACGGTAATTCACCATGATTAAATGTTTTTTGTTTGTTTTTTTAATTGTCGCATTTTTGTAACATTACTTAACCTACTTTAGTGCAATATATAGCCTACCATTAATGTAAAAACAACTTCAACATGCTCTCCTTAATACTAGGACTAGTGGACCCTAGGACTAGTGGGACATTCCCATGGCGGTCATTAGCTCACAATAGGCACCTAATAAAATGTTTTTGCTGATGGAAAATTTGATGACTTTGAGGTAGCTTTGGCTTCAGGATTAATAGTTTTACTTTCTCTCATTATTATCCAACAAAACACTAAAGACGGATTAGATTTCTCAAAACCAGGCTGTCGGCAAATGTAATTTTGTCTATTTCCACAAATTCCCCTTGAATTCCTTTGCAGAAAGTTAATAAAGGAATAGGTAACACTATACAAAAAGGCCTGCTTAATGGACATTAGTTCACACAGTAAAAAAAACATTCACTGGCAGTTAGTTATGAATCATTGCATTTAGTGAATACTTATTAACGCTGCTGATGTTAGTTGATGAGAAGTTAACAGTTTATTATATTTATAAATTAAATATATCCATTACCTTAGTGAATATCAACACCCATCATTTCTAAGAGTTAAGTCTTACTCACTGTTAGTTAATGCACATTAGTGCAAATTGTTACCAAGACATGATTTTACTGTTAAAAAGTTAACACAGTGATGTCCAATTTTTGTTTTAATAGTTGGGTTTGACTATTTCCGTGACTGGAGATTTATATCATTTATAAAAATCCCACAAAGCACTAATTGTTATTTTTAATCCAATTCAGATGGCAGCATCAGTTGTGCCTGAAGGAAAAAAAAAAAACAAGACAACCACAACTGAGTTCCATTTATATTTAAAAATTCATCCTGTGTTTCCAAACTAAGACTGTTTTCCTTCCAAAAGTCTCCAGAACTCAGACATTTTGAGATCATTTAAGATTTAGTCCCATGTAGCCTTCTTGATGTGCTTTGAATGCAGGTGTTTTTGTTTTTAAATAAAGACACTTTCGCATCAGCCGGTTGTCCTTCAGATTTGATAAATGGAGACTTTTAATGTGGTCTTTGCAGACAGTGTTCATCTGTTGGAGACTTTCCATCCTGTTGCAGACACTGAACGAGCTCCTGTAAGCTTCCACTAAGTCATTCTTAGCTCGTCCTCAGCTTGTGGAAGCCAATTCATGCTGAATAACACCATGCTAATCTGGGCTTCAAAATAGGACTAAGTCGCTTGATTTCTATACTCTGTTAACCTGAAATCGCTCCCACGGCCAACTGGACTCACGGCGGAAGGGTTTTTGTTATTACTGTTCCCAGGACAGTGTGTCATGTTTTCATTGAGAGTTCTGTTGCTCGGTGTTGCTCAGCAGAAAGGTTGAGATGCACACGTAAAGAAAAGAAAAGAAAAAAACGCACTCTCGTCACTTACTCCACATACTTCAGTGACTTTCCCTGCCAACACACACACACACACACACACACAAAAAAAAAAACCTTCCAAGTATTTCATTTCAACAACAGACTGACAGTCAACTTTAAAGGTAAATTCATAAAAATAAGAAACTGTTTTATTGATTACAGTTACATGTGTTTGTCTTTTTGTCTGTATAAAGTTAATATTTGGATGACTGAGGGGTGAACATGGGCATGAGGTTATAAGTTTTTAAAAACTTGAGCTTCACCTCATGAGCTCTGTTTTTTATACCTTTGTTTTCTTTCTGTGTAACTACTTTTGTTTTTTTGTTTTTTTTTGGGGGGGGGGGGGCAGGCTTTGAACTCTTTGAGCACAGAAGCCTTTTGATTTATTAATACTTCTGCAATTTTCTTTTCAAATGAAGTTTAATGAAAATGCATCTGTATTCTAATTACATGGCCTACTGGTTAGGTGTTGGCTTGAGACCAGAAGATCATCGGTTCAAACCCCAGCCTGACTGGAAAAATCACTAAGGGCCCTTGGGGAAGGTCCTTAATCCCCTAGTTGCTCCCAGTGTGTAGTGGGCACCTTGCATGGCAGCACCCTCACATCGGAGTGAATGTGAGGCATTATCTGTAAAGCGCTTTGAGCGTCTGATGGAGATGAAAAAGTGCTATATACGTAAATGCAGTCCATTTAGTTTAGTGGGTTTGGGGGATATGTTAAGCCGGAAACCACAGTTCTCAGGGACTCAACCCGCTTAGATAACTGTGGTGCAAATTTAAAGGGAAACTGGAAATTTTCAGCCTGGGCTCTGCCTTGAGATGTTTTTGGGATGATCTATTTGCTCCCGACAAAAACTGTTTCATTTGGTCCAATATTGAGTTATGAGAAAAAGCACAGGCTAAACTGCTACATTATGGAAAAAAGCAAAAAACACTCAGCAAAAAATGTTTCTTATTGCCACTGAAGAGGCAATAATGTGTCTGGGAGCATGGAGAAGATCCCTACAGAGGTAAAGAAAGTCAGTAGATTTTTGCCTCACTAAATGTATAGAATTTTTACATAAAAATGACAGATTGTACAGTCACATACCTTAGCCCCCTATCTGTTCAGGGGTGTATGTCTCCACTGAGTCACTACAGGTTGCTTGTCAATGAGGGGCTTGTTCTTGTAGTAAACCAGGATTTATATATTAGCTCTGATTGCAACAAAAAGTTGCAATCAGAGCTAATTGGTGTGGAGCTGGCTTAACAAATCAGCTGTTGCAATCAGCTGATTTGTTTAAGCCAGCTCACACAGAAAGTCTGGGTATGTTGATCTCACTTCAAATTACACCCATCTACTCAGTCCAAAAAAAAGCGGGGTGGGGGGGGGTGATATCTGGAAATTCCTAATAGGCATTTAACCTTTTCTCTGTTATTCCAATTACAACATTAATCAGTAGTGCAAAAATAAATAAATAAATACACAAATAAAAACACAAGTGATATACAGTATTTGAAATCTTTAAACTTATTTTGTAAAGTTAATGGAAAAGAAAAAAAAATATGCTTATGGAAAAAAGTTCACTCACATAATCCATTTTCTGACTGGCTACATGCAGTTTTCAAGGATGTGTAGGTTTTACTAATCTCCACAAAATTCAAACAAATTTACATTCACCACTGGAGATTTTAGTTAGGAAGCTGTTTTTGTTTTTAGGGTCCAACCACCACCGAAGTTGGTCAAAGGGTCCTATGGTTTTGTGCTGTTTTTTCTAGGCAACAAATGTGTTTGGGAAGTCTAAACCAGACAGAGTTGAAATATGAAATTTATACGGTTGGTAAATGTAAAAAAAAAAAAAAAAAAAAAAAAAAGAAACTCACCAAATACAAAAAAAAATGGCCAAAAACACTAGGTGGTACTATAATTTAAAAAACGTGTTCACACTAAAATTTGGGGTCGACCATAGGAAAACGTTATGCCATTGTGATCGGTGGAGTGAGCCTGTTCTAACAATGCATGCCTCATGCATTTGCGTTTGGAGATTTTTTTTTTTTTTTTTTTGCAATATTGAGAAATATGTGAATTGGCCCGACCAAACTTGTCGCTGGATTTTTGATACAGAAAATCCAGATTGGTGTCAAAACATTCTATGGTTTGCAAATCTCAGTCATTGCACCAGAAAACTTAAAATTTGTTGCTCTTTTCGTTTGCAATTTTTATGACGACGTGTATGATGCTCTTTACTTCATGATGCATTTTTTCATTGATGGGCTCACCGAAGTCAGGCAGGTGGCCTCTGGTAGCGTTCTCAGTGCTAAATTTGGTGGAACTGCACCACTAGATGGTGCTGTAAAGCAAGTTTGTTTGTTTGTTTTTTTAATAGCAAAAGGTACAAATTGCTCAAAATGTCACATAAATTTTCTCTAAGAGTCCTACAAGGTGCTGTTTTGCTGTCAGACCAAAGATGACATTAAATCGCCTCTTTAAATTTTTTTAAATTCATTTTATAACAGCTGAAAGAACTCAAAATGTGCAACCAGAATACTTTCTATGGTATGTAGAGCACAGTACAAACTGTCTGTATATCAAATGGCCAGTAAAAAAAAAAAAACCTCTAGGTGGCATTATAAATAATAAAACTGCTTTGAAAAAAAAAAGAAAAAAAAAAAAAAAAAACTTATGAATTCTGATCCATCAGTCCCACATCGGAAACTTTTATACTGTTGCCATTGGTGGATAAAGCTCTTTTCAATGGCATAGGCCACGCCTCTTTGTGCCAAGATAGGTTTTTAGTCATTTGCAAAATAGGCCGGTGCGAACTCGTCTCTGGATTTTTGACTCAGAGATGTCAGATTGGTATCAAAACATTCTCTGGAGCATCACTAAAAAATTGGATTGGAAACCTTGAATGTTTTTTTTTTAATTTGTTGACAAGTTTTGTCCACAATTGAAAGTCAAGAAGAACTAGTCTCTTGATTTTTCACACAGAAAGGCCAGATTGGTGTCCAAATATTCTCTGCTTCGTAACTCTAAAACATTGGACTGGAAACTTTAATATTTTGCTCCGTTTCCAAGTTTTTTTTTTTTACTTGGAGTTGGACCTTGTGCACAGCTATTTAATTTATGATGGGTTTTCTCATTAATGGAATAACCGAATGGCTTGAAATTTGCCAGATGTATGGGCGGCCTCTGTTAGATCTACAGTGTTAAATTTGGCGGAACTGCACCACTAGGTGGCGCTGCAGTACATATATTTATGACTTTCAGCAATCTAACAGGCTCCAAAATTCATGTCAACGTTGCCTGAGAGTCTTACAAGGGTTCTTTTGGTCCCTGCTTGGGGCAGACCTGGATCTGTGTTGATGTGGGGATGCTTGGACCTTTAATATTTGCTTGCAAATCCAGTATTTGTTGTTTTATTTATTTAATTATTTGACATCAAAATTAAAACTGGAAAGCCAACAGACCCCCCCCCCCCCCGTACGACATGTTCAGAGAAGCATGCATGACGTAATTTTAGAGTCCACAATACATTAATGCATTATATTTATGTTTCTGCAGTTAATTTGTAACATAACCAAGTTTGACAATGACAGAATTCTGAAGCGCCTCCAAATCATCAGACCTGCTGGTTTTTGGCAACGGCTCTTTACATATTCACGCATAAACTAATCCACACAAAGTGCTCAGCATTAGTCAAAGACGCCTCCAGAAATGCAGTTATCAGTGAACATCCTGCCTCCTGCTCCTTATCGGTGGACTCTTCAGCGTCTGTGAGTGTTTCGGCCGAGGGGACGCTGCGAGACCCTGGAGGTTGCGTTGTGTACGGGCACTGGACTTTGTCAGGTGGGGGTCAGGCGTGAGGCTGGCCTGCGAGCTCAGCAGGAATGCAGCCTTCTTATCAGTCAGACAGGAGCGTCTGAAAGAAAAGCAAAGACACACAGGGGTCCTATGGGACATTTTTCTTGCCCTGCTTCTCTCCAGATGGCAGATTTAAAGCTGTGAAGAAGATACCAAGATACTCCAACAACTGTGGAAGGGTGATTAAAGACGTGTTTCCTTTTCTTTTATCCATTCAACTCCCTTTAGACTAATATTTTGATAGATTTAAATAGCAGGATGCTAACAGTCTTAACTGTTCATCCACCAAGACAGTAGCTACAGGCTGAAAGCTTTATGACCTCATACAGTTAAGATGATTAAACAGCATGATTATTCAACCCAGTCTCACTACAGTTTGTACAAGTACATTAATCTATTGGTTTGTGATGGGGGTCTGGGCGGGTTAGAGTTAGGAGAAAGGGGAGGATTATAAATAGCAAAAAAAAAAAAAAAAAAAAAAACAGGCGACAAAAATGGGCCGCTTTTTGTGACGGGGGTATGAAAAAGAAAGTGAAACTGCGCTGGATTATTACATGTCTGCCTTGGACCTTTCACACACACACACACACACACACAAAGTGACTAAAATATGTGATTTTGTCACACAAAGCAATGCCCCAGATCACATTTTGAGGGAATGTGCAGTTGGCATACTGACTACAGGAATGTCCCCCACAGCTGTTGGTGCTCCCAGTGTTGGTTCCAACCAGTCTAAGTAAATGGTAATGATAAATGGACTGCATTTATATAGCGCTTTTCCATCTGCATCAGACGCTCTAAGCACTTTACAATTATGCCTCACATTCACCCCGATGTCAGGGTGCTGCCATACAAGGCGCTCACTACACACACATACGCCAGCCCAGGAACACCACATCCAGCTTTTTTTTTCCCCCAGATCAACTCCTCATTTTAATATTTCCTTTAACCCTACAATCGCTCCAACAGATGCGAAGCAGCTACCTGACATTATTTTTCAGTCATTGTGGTCGTTATGTTGCTAGCTAGGTGGGGCCAAAACAAATGAAGTTTATTTTATGTCAAAGCTGAGCGATGCAACACGGCGACCGTCAACCCGAACGACGGCAACGTGATGTATGTTGGTTGGTTGCTCCTTCAAAGTAATCCAAGATGGCGGAATACACTCCCAGACAGCCGTATGTCTGTATCAAGCTACTGTGTTTGACATTTTTTCTCCCAGTTTGTAAGAGTTAGTAGGAAAGATATTTAAATCTAAAAATCCTGTTTTTGGGACCAAATGATAACCTTAAGGTGATTTTACAAGACAGCTTACTGCTAGCCAGATGTTAGCAAGCTAACTAGCAATACAGGAGAAACATAGCGAAACATTTAATGAAGCAAATCAGTTTAACTTTGATTCTGTCAAGCAGTCAGACAGCGGCAGAACAGCTCATAGCAATAGCGTCGGGTTTGGCCGTGCTTTATAATCCATCGTTAAATGCAGAGTCATGCCAAGTTAGCACACAAGCAGGAACACACATCAGGTGACAAACGCCAACTGCTTTTCACCCTCATTTGTAGCCAATCTGACCGTAGAGTTATTTACATGAGTCCAAGGCACATATGTGCAATAATTATGCAGTTTAATCACAGTCTTGACACGCCACACCTGCCAGGTGGATGGATTACCTTGGCAAAGGTGGCGAGTTCACAGGCACGGACGATCACAGTCATAATGGGAAAAACATTAGCAAAAAGGAACAATTAGTGCCATCTTTTAATTTTTCTTCATCATTATATAATGAATTTTGACAGTAAATAAGTTAGAAGGCTGACGTCAAATAAACATAAACCCAAACTGACTGCAAAACTTTAAAAAGCGATACAGTTGACACTGATGTTGGAGCTGCAGAAAGAAAAAATAATTATCTTTTGTTTCATGAAAAATTTAGTTGGATTTTACATCAGCTGTGACGTTACCCTCATGGGCCACTTCTCATCCCATAACCCCCTTCTCTGTCTCCATTTTGGCAAGCCCAGCCAATCAAAAGCCATAAAGCAGTAAGCAAGGATGAACCAATTACCATGACAACTGAAACCTTCCCAATAAACCAGCAAGTGACTAATACCCAAACTTGTTGCTCCAGAGGAAGCAAGCTCTGGAGGATTAACGCCGCAGCTAACGAGTGGAACACGGCCGCAGCTTTGACCTCACGAAATTCAGGGGGCAACTCGTCAATGTGGACCTCATAAAAACAGACTGTCAGGAGAGCAGGACCGCCCACAGAGCTGTCCGGGACTCAGGCTCCACAGCACCGAAAAGAAAGCGCTGCAACTCTCAGATCGTATCCGTGAACTCGGTCTGGCCTTCTCCTAAAAGTAACCGCTACAGTTACAGGTAATGGATGGAAACAAACAGGACGGGGCTTAAAGTGACACATACCGTAAATAAATCGACATTTCACAGACTTAAGGTAAAGGCAGAACCTGGAACTCGTTTTATTTGCAGTCCAACAGCAAGTTATAATAATAATAATAAAAATTTACTGCTTAAACATTTACAGATACTTATGATACAATGCATTCTGAACAATTAGCAGGACAGTTCAAAAAGTAACAAAAAGATTTCAATGAAATATGATGAGCATATAGATCACGATCCAGCAAATAAGAGATTCGATTTTGGAGGTGATCCCAATTATATGCTGGAACCAAGATCCAGTAGAAAATGTGGCACAATAACAAAGTTTAACTCAAAAGCTGTGAGAGCACATTGATGAAATTTGGTGACCAGATGGATCACGTCCTAGAAAATGAGGGATTTGAAATTTGATCCAGAACATACTATGGATCCAGGATCTAGAAGATCTGCATTCCTGGTTGAGGGATGCACTCTGTTGGACACAGAGACGTCACCATAAAGTGCTTTCAGCAGCTGATGGGAAATAGATACATAAAAATGAGTCCATTTACATTTAACACAATGTGTTTGATGATTATCTATTAAAGGACTTGTTCAGTCTGGTTAGCATATCGCCGCTAATCTCAAATTGTGGCAAATTGGAAATAGCTTTTGTTTGTTTTCATCTGAGTGATGTGTGGAACAGTGGCTGATTGGAATGCAGCCTGTCCGTCGTTAAACACGCCACGCCGATGCAACAATGTCCGGTATGGGGAGCTGCATCTCCACATCTGGAAATTCTTCACCACTGGCAGGGGCGGATCTAGCTTCAGATGAAGCTGGGGGCCGGGGGAAAAAAAAAAAAAAAAAAAAAAAACTTGGAATAATTGTTCTGATAGTATTAAATCATGTGGTACATTGGTAGGTGTTAAAAGGCTTCATAAAAACAATGTAATTTCTTATGTTATATTAGGCTAATTGTTTTTGTGGTTCTTTTTTGTTTATTTGCACATCATATTATTGATTGTTCTGTTCAGTTACGTTATTTTCTGATTGTTACCTTGTTTTGAGTGTATTTAAATGTGTATAATAACTTGTGTACGGGGTGGGCGTTTATAAGCTTTTGCTTCAGCCCACGTCCTTTCGGCTGCACCCAATTGGGAAATCGTTTTGAGTTATTGTTGTATTTTCTTTTGTTATGTTAGTAAGAGATTTTTATGTTGGTATTTTGTTTATGTGCATGCTGAATAAAACTCATTCAAAAAACAAACAAAAAAACTCAAAAGCTGAAACTGTGAATAGAAAATTTCAAAGCCATCCAAAATTAGTGATTTAAATTGATTTGTTTTGCCAATTAAATTGGGGATTAGATTCACATGTTGGGAAAAGGTTTGAAAATAACCCAATACAATACTAGCGCATGGGGATCCACAGGCTCTAGACTGGGTAGTGTTTATAAAAAAGGTAGCTGACATTTTTCAAGGGTGGTAATAAATTATTTAAAGCTTCTATAATGAGTTGGACTGGCGTGTGAGTCTAGAATGTAATTACATCCATTGCTGTTATATAATATCCATAATTTCTCCAAAAATATTAATCCTATCAACATTTTGTTTTAGTCAAGGAGTTCATCCTGGGTCAAGGATGAACTCCTTGACCCAAAATACATAAGACTACCAAACCAGCAAATGTCAGCTCTCCCCGGTTTATCCATTATCACAGTCATATGCACGCATACACGTATACAGTGGCCACCTGGCTTTTAATATATAGATGGATGCATTTCTATACATCAAGCCACCAAAAAACACCTCTGTGACCCTTTTGGAATTCCTGAGCATTTCTCTGCAAACTAAAAATATCCATATGCATATCTGTCACAATATGTGACCACATGTATGAGTCACAAGAGTCTGAACATGCAGACAACAAATTACACCAGACAACACACCTATCAGCATTACTCTAAACAAATTGCCACCTTGTTGACCTTAAGAGACAGGATGTGTAAACACAAGGAGAAATGTGTACGTTACACACAGACGTGCACGTCCTCCCTCGCCCTGGTGACCATTACTGAGATATACGAGCATATGTGCAGAATGCTTATATACAAGCTTTATGTGTGCACATGGACATTTAAAGAAAGAGCCTCTGCATGAAGCTTAAATGTGCAGGTTTGTGGGTGACGGAAATCGTTAGCATCAACTGCAAAATTTATAGGTTGAAGGCTGATAATGAGCATGGACAGAGTTTAGTGGGGATGGCCCCAGGAGCGCTGTGGTGCATATTTTAAATGCATGTTGCTTTGCTTCAAATATACATGAAGCCCATTTCTGACATTCTTCCTACCGGCCATTCAGGGAGTGTCGTTCACATGAATAATTAGTTTTTGTCCTGTTAACAGGAGTTATGCACGCTTGTAACCAGAAGGGTGGGTTGTCAGAAGCCCCCCACCACCAGCACCACCAGCACCTACCTTTGAAGATATGTTTGCATATAATGGCAGCTATGCTGATTAATGCATTATTTAACAACCAAAAGCATCATCACAGTATCAATTTTCTAGTTTTACTACTACAGTGCTGCAAAATTCTCTTTATATTATATTTTTCCAAAATCAACAAAGTAAGAACATTGAGGAGCAGCTTGGATTGAAGGTATTTTTGTTAAATGCATTGCAGAGCTGTTCAGTCGTTATGCATTGAATTGTCTTTAACATGCTTGCAATGTTCTCTGTGCAAGTGTAACAAGTATTAGTCTCAGACTGGTACACCGTATTAGCCCATACTCAATACTAAATTGCTCTGATTGGAGCCAAAAAAAAAAAAAAAAAAAAAAAAAAAAAATCCCCTTGTGCAGGACATCTCCAGTGATGAGTGTTCTTGTGTAGTTGAGCTATTTGTAGCAGATCAAATATTCCCATACTTATTTTTCTTTGCTCTGCACAGTCTTGAAATGTTGGACCAGTTAAAAGTTTTGGGGCACAGCCAGGTGGTTACTTAAAGTTAATCCTTATTCATGAATGCAAGTCATATTTTAAATATTCACAGCACTTTTCCATAAGTTAAACTGTGGGTTAAAGTAGTGGAAAATGTATAAGAAGTGTTCTTTCTTGTTAAATGATTTAAAGCACAGAATCCAAAGTCCTTGTTTGGCTCCTTCCCAGAGTATGATAGTGACGACTTTCTAAAGACCTGTTATTCTGCTGATGTCTTCCCACGGCTTTCACCAAAGCAATGACTGACACAGAAGTCTGATTTTAAACATCCATCATTTTGTTCAAAAAACAGCCCATAATTTTGTGGCGTGTTAGCGGCGAGAGGCCATGGAGTCCTGCTGAGCCAGAAAAGCTGAGCGATGAGCTGCAGGAGCGCCGGGGCTGGGCTCCATAGAGGCACGCCAGGGCCTCTGTGACTGAGTGGGTGCTAGAACGCCAAGCGGAGAAGTGCCGGGTCACGGTAAAGGTTAACAAAATCAAGGCGGGAAATTTACGAGCGTCCATGCTTCCCAAGCGATTTCGTCAACACAGAGGGAAGGGAGAAGGAGTGTAAAAGACGAGGGGGATTATAGAGTGTATGTGTGAGCTCGTGTGGGACTGTGTGTATGTCTATGTGTGTCTTGTGATGGGATCCTCGTCTACTTTGGGAGCGATGCGTTGTGACAGAATAATGAGGGCCCTTTGCTTTTCACACAGTGCCGGGCAAGTTGCTCTCTGTAAGTGACTGAAAGCAGCTGGACCTGAAACGGCTCAAGCATTAAACAAGACCACGCTGAAACTTAGTGTGTTTGGAGTCACATTACCAAAATTCCTTCACACACTGCATGGCCCACATATCAACCTGAATAATAATTCAATGTAAAAAATTGTGTAGTGCTCTACACTTATTCCACATTTCAGGAAAAACACGTTTCCTGTCTTAATTTTTATGTTAAATTTCTATAGAACTGGTGCACTGCAAGACCATTTAAAATAGTAATAATAATAACAACAACAACAACAGATCAAGGGCCCCTGAAGCCCTTGATACAATAAAGAGCCATTTTAACCAAATACTATGGGGTAAAACTGGCATTAAGTAAGTCATCGGTACGTATTTACCTGAAATGAGTGGGGACTGGTGAGCATGAGCATCCAGGTGGAAAGATCAACTTATCATGAGCAGATAGTTGCACACTGAATATCTGTACAAAATTTCAAAATTTGACAAATTTTTTTTTTATTTTTGTTAGCACTTCTGGGAGCCATGGGGTAGAGCTCTGCGTGGGACAAATTTCTTTGTCCCACTCCTGCTGAAATTTGGACCATTATGGCCTGCACCCACAATGTTTATTTCCAGTCCCATGCGCACCCACGAAATGCTGAGAATTTATGCCTGTCAGTCATACACATGCATTGATTTTGTGTCTCCTCCCATCCCACAGGAGAAAACACACCATATAGGCTACAATAAAAGAGATTCATGGGGTTCTTTGTTTTGTTTCCCTGGCCTGTATGTCTTTTGATGCACTAGTCAGGAATAGCGCTCCTATTCCGTTGTTTTCATTTAGTTTAAAGATGGTTTCATATATGTGTGCCATATATGGGCATGCAGTGTGGCTATGTTAACTCTTGCTGCATCAGTGCACCTGTGTTGCTGTTCCAGCCCACTGCCCCTGTTAAATTAAAGATGATTTATTTAAGATGAAAGTAGCGTATGGACACTGCATACTTTTACACTATTCTCCTTTGTTGCCTGAGTCATCTTGTCGCTTCAAAACCCACAGTATTTTTCAGTTCAGTTTTTCAGCAATAAATTAAGTGTGCACAATAAATTAAGTGTGCAAAATGGTATTTTGGCCCAATTAGCATGCCCCGGGGCACTTTTGAGTTTCAAATACCCTACACAGTGCAGTGGGACCTAAAATAGTAACATCTCATCGAATAGTGTGAAAAATAGTGTTTTCATTGTGTGTGTGTGGGGGGGGGGGGGGGGGGGATGATAGCTTCTATAACTACTACTACTTCATAATGTACATAGATTAAAAAGTACTCACCCTCAGCAAGAACCAAGTCTCTGTCAAATCTGCTATCACAGATTAGGTTTTATGCATTTTTATTATTATTTATGCATTTTTATTTATATTAATATGCCTCCATTGTGAGTTTGAGTGATAAATCAGAAAAATTACACCTCTCCTTTTGGTTTATCTGAAAAGGTGCTGAAAATTTATGAAAATTCAGGGACTTTCAACTTTAAAGCAAAAAAAAAAAAAAAAGATGCACTGAAAAAAGATGGCGGGTGCATCTTTTTGCTCTTTCCTCTCATGTGGCAACATACACTCCATTCTCATTTACAGCAATTGTTGCAGAGGCACTATATGGATGCAGGGCCTTAGCCTTCTAATTGGCTTTTCTCCGGTAGTAAACCAACATGTAGCAATATGAGAAGTTACTTTGAAAATTGGTTAAAGCAATCTCGCTTCCTAGTTAGTGAAACCGTTAATGTAACCGTGTGATATAGCTCTGTGACTTCTGGTGGGATTCGAAAACCAGACCAGTGTGTTACCATGTCAGCTAAAGTGGAACCCACCACTAGTCAAGCTATGAAGAACATTTTTCATTCTGGATTTCACCTTGCTTACCAGAAGCAGATACTAGAAGAGAATGAATTTGTACAGTACTGTCCACTCTTACAAATGACTAAAGTATACAGATAATTTTTGGAACTTTTTCAAAACTCTAGTGGAATCATAGTTTATAATTTTGTTTTAAAAGACACAGCTACCTAATATGAGAGTTGTCGTCACTTAGGGTACCATTCTCTTGCTTCAGAAGGCACATATGCATCAAGCCAGGTTGAGATGGGATATACACAACAAAAATATAAACGCAACGCTTTTGGTTTTGCTCCCGTTTTGTATATATGTGTGTATGTATGTATGTATGTATATATACATACATACATACAAACGCAACACTTTTGGTTTTGCGCCCATTTTGTATGAGATGAACTCAAAGATCTAAAACTTTTTCCACATACACAATATCACCATTTCCCTCAAATATTGTTCACAAACCAGTCTAAATCTGCGATAGTGAGCACTTCTCCTTTGCTGAGATAATCCATCCCACCTCACAGGTGTGCCATATCAAGATGCTGATTAGTGCACAGGTGTGCCTTAGACTGCCCACAATAAAAGGCCACTCTGAAAGATGCAGTTTTGTTTTATTGGGGGGGATACCAGTCAGTATCTGGTGTGACCACCATTTGCCTCATGCAGTGCAACACATCTCTTCGCATAGAGTTGATCAGGTTGTCAATTGTGGCCTGTGGAATGTTGGTCCACTCCTCTTCAATGGCTGTGCGAAGTTGCTGGATATTGGCAGGAACTGGTACACGCTGTCGTATACGCCGGTCCAGAGCATCCCAAACATGCTCAATCGGTGACATGTCCGGTGAGTATGCCGGCCATGCAAGAACTGGGACATTTTCAGCTTCCAAGAATTGTGTACAGATCCTTGCAACATGGGGCCGTGCATTATCCTGCTGCAACATGAGATGATGTTCTTGGATGTATGGCACAACAATGGGCCTCAGGATCTCGTCACGGTATCTCTGTGCATTCAAAATGCCATCAATAAAATGCACCTGTGTTCTTTGTCCATAACAGACGCTTGCCCATACCATAACCCCACCGCCACCATGGGCCACTCGATCCACAACATTGACATCAGAAAACCGCTCACCCACACGACGCCACACACGCTGTCTGCCATCTGCCCTGAACAGTGTGAACCGGGATTCATCCGTGAAGAGAACACCTCTCCAACGTGCCAAACGCCAGCGAATGTGAGCATTTGCCCACTCAAGTCAGTTACGACGAACTGGAGTCAGGTCGAGACCCCGATGAGGACGACAAGCATGCAGATGAGCTTCCCTGAGACGGTTTCTGAATGTTTGTGCAGAAATTCTTTGGTTATGCAAACCGATTGTTTCAGCAGCTGTCCGAGTGGCTGGTCTCAGACAATCTTGGAGGTGAACATGCTGGATGTGGAGGTCCTGGGCTGGTGTGGTTACACGTGGTCTGTGGTTGTGAGGCTGGTTGGATGTACTGCCAAATTCTCTGAAACGCCTTTGGAGACGGCTTATGGTAGAGAAATGAACATTCAATACACGAGCAACAGCTCTGGTTGACATTCCTGCTGTCAGCATGCCAATTGCACGCTCCCTCAAATCGTGCGACATCTGTGGCATTGTGCAGTGTGATAAAACTGCACCTTTCAGAGTGACCTTTTATTGTGGACAGTCTAAGGCACACCTGTGCACTAATCATGGTGTCTAATCAGCATCTTGATATGGCACACCTGTGAGGTGGGATGGATTATCTCAGCAAAGGAGAAGTGCTCACTATCACAGATTTAGACTGGTTTGTGAACAATATTTGAGGGAAATGGTGATATTGTGTATGTGGAAAAAGTTTTAGATCTTTGAGTTAATCTCATACTAAATGGGAGCAAAACCAAAAGTGTTGCATTTATATTTTTGTTGAGTGTAGATGCTAATTAAAAGTTCACCAAATAAGCAAATGCTTCAAATGGATATTTTGTTTTTAACTCAGATTTACTTGTACCTTGTAGACAAAACCAGTATTTCTCAAGAATAATTCAGCTGTAGCCTGAAATTTAGAGAGATCAGTTTTCTGTCAGTTGAACTTCCAGTTGTAGAGGTTTGACCATTAATACTGGATGTTGTTTGGTTGACATGGTGGATTTGACTACTGGCGGGTCAGATGAAGCAGATTGTTAGGTGTTGATGCCATCCACCAGGGATATTTAGCATATGCTAACACCAACTGCTAACACATGACCGCATATATGACCATATTGTGGCTTTTTCCAATAGCGCCCATCAATTGTCAAGCATTGCATACTAAAAATGTCTAGTATAAATGGTGGTGCCCTCCACATATGGAATTCTACTGATTCCCATGAACATTTCACCTCTGAATTCCAAAATATTGCTGCCATCTGTGAAAGCATGCCAATGGCTGCCAATTCAAATTCAAATCTCTAAACCCGGGGTTGCTAAAGTTTCTTACAATAGTTTAAAAGTTTTACTGCTGTTATTGGATTTAGATTGCCTCTACTGGTGGTTGGCTCTCACTGCGGTATTGTATCACTTCCTGTTCCGGAGCACAGCGGTGTTTTTCTGTATCTGTTAGCTGTTTAATCTGCGCAGTTAGATTGATCTAGTTATCTAGATTACGATTTGTTTCCCAGTGTAATCTTTACGTGACTTAACTAAAGCACTCCTTCTGCTGAATCACCTCTAAATTATTTACACATTATTCACTTTGCGTGTTTTTAGGAATCCGCTAGCTGAGCGTAGCTACTAGCTCTTAGCCGATTTAGCATGGCGGCTTCTCCTGTCTCTCCCGCACTTTTCTGCTCTGGGTGTGAAATGTTTAGTTATTCCTCGGCCTCCTTTAGCAGTAACGGTACTTGTAATAAGTGTAGCTTATTCGTAGCTTTGGAGGCCAGGCTGGGCGAATTGGAGACTCGGCTCCGCACCGTGGAAAATTCTACAGCTAGCCAGGCCCCTGTAGTCGGTGCGGACCAAGGTAGCTTAGCCGCCATTAGTTACCCCCTGGCAGATCCCGAGCAGCCGGGAAAGCAGGCTGACTGGGTGACTGTGCGGAGGAAGCGTAGCCCTAAACAGAAGCCCCGTGTACACCGCCAACCCGTTCACATCTCTAACCGTTTTTCCCCCACTCGACGACACACCCGCCGAGGATCAAACTCTGGTTATTGGCGACTCTGTTTTGCGAAATGTGAAGTTAGCGACACCAGCAACCATAGTCAATTGTCTTCCGGGGGCCAGAGCAGGCGACATTGAAGGAAATTTGAAACTGCTGGCTAAGGCTAAGCGTAAATTTGGTAAGATTGTAATTCACGTCGGCAGTAATGACACCCGGTTACGCCAATCGGAGGTCACTAAAATTAACATTAAATCGGTGTGTAACTTTGCAAAAACAATGTCGGACTCTGTAGTTTTCTCTGGGTCCCTCCCCAATCAGACCGGGAGTGACATGTTTAGCCGCATGTTCTCCTTGAATTGCTGGCTGTCTGAGTGGTGTCCAAAAAATGAGGTGGGCTTCATAGATAATTGGCAAAGCTTCTGGGGGAAACCTGGTCTTGTTAGGAGAGACGGCATCCATCCCACTTTGGATGGAGCAGCTCTCATTTCTAGAAATCTGGCCAATTTTCTTAAATCCTCCAAACCGTGACTATCCAGGGTTGGGACCAGGAAGCAGAGTTGTAGTCTTACACACCTCTCTGCAGCTTCTCTCCCCCTGGCATCCCCTCATTACCCCATCCCCGTAGAGACGGTGCCTGCTCCCAGACTACCAATAACCAGCAAATATCTATTTAAGCATAAAAATTCAAAAAGAAAAAATAATATAGCACCTTCAACTGCACCACAGACTAAAACAGTTAAATGTGGTCTATTAAACATTAGGTCTCTCTCCTAAGTCCCTGTTGGTAAATGATATAATAATTGATCAACATATTGATTTATTCTGCCTTACAGAAACCTGGTTACAGCAGGATGAATATGTTAGTTTAAATGAGTCAACACCCCCGAGTCACACTAACTGTCAGAATGCTCGTAGCACGGGCCGGGGCGGAGGATTATCAGCAATCTTCCATTCCAGCTTATTAATTAATCAAAAACCCAGACAGAGCTTTAATTCATTTGAAAGCTTGACTCTTAGTCTTGTCCATCCAAATTGGAAGTCCCAAAAACCAGTTTTATTTGTTATTATCTATCGTCCACCTGGTCGTTACTGTGAGTTTCTCTGTGAATTTTCAGACCTTTTGTCTGACTTAGTGCTTAGCTCAGATAAGATAATTATAGTGGGCGATTTTAACATCCACACAGATGCTGAGAATGACAGCCTCAACACTGCATTTAATCTATTATTAGACTCTATTGGCTTTGCTCAAAAAGTAAATGAGTCCACCCACCACTTTAATCATATCTTAGATCTTGTTCTGACTTATGGTATGGAAATAGAAGACTTAACAGTATTCCCTGAAAACTCCCTTCTGTCTGATCATTTCTTCATAACATTTACATTTACTCTGATGGACTACCCAGCAGTGGGGAATAAGTTTCATTACACTAGAAGTCTTTCAGAAAGCGCTGTAACTAGGTTTAAGGATATGATTCCTTCTTTATGTTCTCTAATGCCATATACCAACACAGTGCAGAGTAGCTACCTAAACTCTGTAAGTGAGATAGAGTATCTCGTCAATAGTTTTACATCCTCATTGAAGACAACTTTGGATGCTGTAGCTCCTCTAAAAAAGAGAGCTTTAAATCAGAAGTGCCTGACTCCGTGGTATAACTCAAACTCGTAGCTTAAAGCAGATAACCCGTAAGTTGGAGAGGAAATGGCGTCTCACTAATTTAGAAGATCTTCACTTAGCCTGGAAAAAGAGTCTGTTGCTCTATAAAAAAGCCCTCCGTAAAGCTAGGACATCTTTCTACTCATCACTAATTGAAGAAAATAAGAACAACCCC
This sequence comes from Thalassophryne amazonica, assembly GCF_902500255.1. NCBI lineage: Eukaryota > Metazoa > Chordata > Actinopteri > Batrachoidiformes > Batrachoididae > Thalassophryne > Thalassophryne amazonica. Next base: position 71,971,493 of record NC_047113.1, read on the forward strand.
AGGTTTCTTTTCAGCACTGTAGCCAGGCTGACAAAGAGTCAGAGCTCTATTGAGCTGAGTATTCCATTAACTTTAACTAGTAATGACTTCATGACTTTCTTTGCTAACAAAATTTTAACTATTAGAGAAAAAATTACTCATAACCATCCCAAAGACGTATTGTTATCTTTGGCTGCTTTCAGTGATGCCGGTATTTGGTTAGACTCTTTCTCTCCGATTGTTCTGTCTGAGTTATTTTCATTAGTTACTTCATCCAAACCATCAACATGTTTATTAGACCCCATTCCTACCAGGCTGCTCAAGGAAGCCCTACCATTATATAATGCTTCGATCTTAAATATGATCAATCTATCTTTGTTAGTTGGCTATGTACCACAGGCTTTTAAGGTGGCAGTAATTAAACCATTACTTAAAAAGCCATCACTTGACCCAGCTATCTTAGCTAATTATAGGCCAATCTCCAACCTTCCTTTTCTCTCAAAAATTCTTGAAAGGGTAGTTGTAAAACAGCTAACTGATCATCTGCAGAGGAATGGTCTATTTGAAGAGTTTCAGTCAGGTTTTAGAATTCATCATAGTACAGAATCAGCATTAGTGAAGGTTACAAATGATCTTCTTATGGCCTCGGACAGTGGACTCATCTCTGTGCTTGTTCTGTTAGACCTCAGTGCTGCTTTTGATACTGTTGACCATAAAATTTTATTACAGAGATTAGAGCATGCCATAGGTATTAAAGGCACTGCGCTGCGGTGGTTTGAATCATATTTGTCTAATAGATTACAATTTGTTCATGTAAATGGGGAATCTTCTTCACAGACTAAAGTTAATTATGGAGTTCCACAAGGTTCTGTGCTAGGACCAATTTTATTCACTTTATACATGCTTCCCTTAGGCAGTATTATTAGACGGTATTGCTTAAATTTTCATTGTTACGCAGATGATACCTAGCTTTATCTATCCATGAAGCCAGAGGACACACACCAATTAGCTAAACTGCAGGATTGTCTTACAGACATAAAGACATGGATGACCTCTAATTTCCTGCTTTTAAACTCAGATAAAACTGAAGTTATTGTACTTGGCCCCACAAATCTTAGAAACATGGTGTCTAACCAGATCCTTACTCTGGATGGCATTACCCTGACCTCTAGTAATACTGTGAGAAATCTTGGAGTCATTTTTGATCAGGATATGTCATTCAAAGCGCATATTAAACAAATATGTAGGACTGCTTTTTTGCATTTACGCAATATCTCTAAAATCAGAAAGGTCTTGTCTCAGAGTGATGCTGAAAAACTAATTCATGCATTTATTTCCTCTAGGCTGGACTATTGTAATTCATTATTATCAGGTTGTCCTAAAAGTTCCCTAAAAAGCCTTCAGTTAATTCAAAATGCTGCAGCTAGAGTACTGACGGGGACTAGAAGGAGAGAGCATATCTCACCCATATTGGCCTCTCTTCATTGGCTTCCTGTTAATTCTAGAATAGAATTTAAAATTCTTCTTCTTACTTATAAGGTTTTGAATAATCAGGTCCCATCTTATCTTAGGGACCTCATAGTACCATATCACCCCAATAGAGCGCTTCACTCTCAGACTGCAGGCTTACTTGTAGTTCCTAGGGTTTGTAAGAGTAGAATGGGAGGCAGAGCCTTCAGCTTTCAGGCTCCTCTCCTGTGGAACCAGCTCCCAATTCAGATCAGGGAGACAGACACCCTCTCTACTTTTAAGATTAGGCTTAAAACTTTCCTTTTTGCTAAAGCTTATAGTTAGGGCTGGATCAGGTGACCCTGAACCATCCCTTAGTTATGCTGCTATAGACGTAGACTGCTGGGGGGTTCCCATGATGCACTGTTTCTTTCTCTTTTTGCTCTGTATGCACCACTCTGCATTTAATCATTAGTGATCGATCTCTGCTCCCCTCCACAGCATGTCTTTTTCCTGGTTCTCTCCCTCAGCCCCAACCAGTCCCAGCAGAAGACTGCCCCTCCCTGAGCCTGGTTCTGCTGGAGGTTTCTTCCTGTTAAAAGGGAGTTTTTCCTTCCCACTGTAGCCAAGTGCTTGCTCACAGGGGGTCGTTTTGACCGTTGGGGTTTTACATAATTATTGTATGGCCTTGCCTTACAATATAAAGCGCCTTTGGGCAACTGTTTGTTGTGATTTGGCGCTATATAAAAAAATTGATTGATTGATTTGCCGAAAAAGTGCTGATGTCCACGTCTTTTCACAATTCCTGTGCTAGTCCAGACGACGTCCCGGATAAAACACAGCATCCAGTTTCCACTGTTACGAGGAGTTTTTGTCATGAAAAGGAGCTGACTCTTCGCGCGTCACAATGGCAAGCGAGACAAAGAACACCTCCGTTTCGGAGTGCCAGAAGGACAAGCTGGGACATGCCTTTCAGTGCTTACCAGTAAAGTGCGTATCAGAGAAATTGTGGAGAGGTGGACATGTCCCAGCTTGTCCTTCTGGCACTCCAATTTACAATATAAAGCGCCTTGGGGCAACTGTTTGTTGTGATTTGGCGCTATATAAAAAAATTGATTGATTGATTGATTGGAAATCTCACATCCAAATGCCACTATACTGCTAAGACCAAACCTCGCTTTGAAGCCCGACATGCGACGAGGCAAAAACACATCCACACATCACAAATGCACACACTCACACTGTGTAGATAAGATGCCTGGCCTGCATTCTGTGGCCATCTATAAGTGGCATATAGGGGCGCTAGATGTTGGGAGACAACATAACAATATGACACTTCATCATGGTGGTTTAAAGGAAGTTCTCAGCTCTCTCTCCCTCCTGCTGATAGCTCCAGTTTGTCTGGAAAGATGTGATGCTGTGTGATAGTCCGGCTGAGTCACGGGTTGGAATCCATACGTGTATCAGATTCGGGCAGCATGTGGTTTGAATTTGATCTCAAGAAAATTCCTCTTGATGAACATCAAACTGTTAACGCCATTATTCTACATATTATTAAAGTAACAGTAGATGATACAAGTGGTTGACTTCCAACCAAGCGTGCAACGGTGGACTCAATGTGTGCATTTAAGCCAGCATCACATTTTGGCCTCCTGAGTGGTTTCTTGCAGCTTTTTGCCTTTGCCACATGTGAGTACATTCATCATGTTCACTTACAGAGCTTTGGACTGACGTTTCTTATTTTTACAAAATGATCCTTAGCTTAGTGCTCAGTAGGCATCAGTCTGCCTGTCCATCTTACCAACTGTGGTGCTGATGGATGTGCCAAATCTAGCAACATCTTGGGGAAAAAAGTGGGGGGGGGGGAGGTGAAGCCTGTATAGCTGATGGCTCCACTCTGGGCTGTGCACCATCCATCTCTCCTGTTACCCTCCTTCACGTCGCCTGCCACCCCTCTGCTAGAAATCCATTTGGAGATGACAGCACGCTCTGTGTACCATCCGTTACTCCGGAGGCAGGTACACGGTCATCAGGAGCCTCTCACACTGGCATAAATCCACGCTCAACAGTAAGTCTAGGTCAAGTGATTTATTCACAAGGCCACGAATGGCCATATACACACACACAGTGGCACGTTTAAGTGTACATCTGCCGTAAAACAGTCCAGCGCAAACTGTGGAAACCTGTTACTGTACTCACAGGGGCTGTAATGGGAGTGTTGTTTAAAGTAAAGAGGAATCTGGTCAAAGTCTGTCAGAGGTCAGCTTTTGAGGAACTGCAGAACCCAACAACATGAGCGCTAAGAGGAGGTGGAACCGTGTGAAGACACACATTTAACACATGCACGCATGTACGCAGTGCAGCTTTTGAGCCGTGCACAGGGAGAGCAAAGATGGAGTGCTCATCGATTTGACTGTACTTGACCATAATCTCTGGTTGCAAATTGAGGGGATACAGCAAATGTTCCAGAGGCTCACTTGTAACAAGTCTGCTGAGCCCACGGTAATACTAGCGTATTACAATATTCTAGAGAGGCGCATCTCACTCGACTCAATTGGCTTGTCCTCAAGGCCTCTGCAGTGCTAAATGGATGCGTAACCTGCCTTGTAGTGTACAGTCGATATGAGGAAGCATCCCTGCAGCATATGAATGTTAGGAGTGAAAATAACAGCACGGAATGTAAGTGCCGTTGGCCAAACATGGATTTAACGGGTTTCTAAAATAGCCAAATACTGTCATTTCCATCATACCAAACAGACAAAGGACATGGCTAAGGTATTGGCAGTCTGTCAAAGTCCCATCACACTGGGGAGATGAACTGATCCTCCTAATATCGGCCGCTGTCTGGTCTTTGTAAAATACAACCGCCAGTTGCTTTAGTCTTTGCCGTCGTCCTCTCGGCTCCCCTGTTGTACATCAGACTTCAACGATATTGACTTCTGTTGAGGAGATTAGCCGCCAAGCTTTTATTTTGTTAAGGGATCTAGGTCCTTCATGTTCTTACCTAAATATAACTTTACTCCATTGCCAGTTTGAAATTGCTGCTGCAAGTGGTATCTCATTTATGAGCACGCTCAAAACCCAGAATGCTCCAGCTTGACCACTAGGCTTTGGAGGGATTATCTGATGAATCCATGTTTTACAACAGCTGCTTGTGACAAGTCACCAGGGGTCTAAAAGTGGACGCAAAACCACTAGAGTGCTGAACTATATAGTCACTTTTATTTTTTCACCTCTTTTCTCTGAAAATATACCATTTTACCCAGTTACTGAATTCAACATCTCTATACAATGGAACTTTAAGTGAGCTAGAATGGAAATTGAAAAATGTGACCAGATGCAGTGCTGTGCAATAGGAGTCCTATCAAAGTGCACCCAAAATTAAATGCCCTTAACCCTGTTTCCAAGAACATCCAGTTAACCTTGTGCATGTCTCGGCTGGTAAGAATTTCCTGCAAGACGACTCTGCTGCACCTCTTGGATCATTGCCAATTTTGATTTATGGAGGCAGGAGGGGCCAAGATTGACGACTTGCTAATGCCAACTCGCATGCTTGGATTGGCAACAATATTCACCAGAGTGCAGCGGCTCAAGACTAAATGAGAGTGAGCTGGAAATGTCACCTGCATGCACAGCCTTTTATGCCCCAGAGCCCTTCTCAGAACTGCAAATGCTATCTTACACACCTCTGACCACTTCCATTGATAGCTTATGGCAGAATCCCACCGGCCTTTCCAAGCTTCACTGTAAATCAAACTACCATCTAAATCAGCAGGTATCTGCATTACAGCACTGAGTGGTGACATATGGGAAATCCCCAATACAGCAATATACTAGCGGACATCCAACAAGGCCAAAACGGTCGCAAGCGACACTTGGCTACCTGCTTTTGGATTTTTGTTACATGGTGCACATGGAGAGGACGCCCAGTTCAGCAATAAACACGTTGTTGACAGATTTAAAATAACTGGGAGCCTAGTGGCTGCCTCAATGAATATTAGGTTTAAAGACCAAAAACACACAAGGATAGTCAAAGTACTACTTCAGATGTATCTACATGCGGGATTTAATGCAATGTCAGTTGTGAAGGTAAATCAAGTTTAAAGCAAAGATTAAAGGGTTTCAAACCTATACTTATTTGTGCTGGATATTATCTCATGACCATAATGCATTTGACTATTGGTAAAAATTAAAGAAACTACAGTTACCACTATCCACACTAACCACAGATGAAGCCAGTCATGGATGGTGCCAAGGTTGGTGTCAACCATGTTGAGTATTTAATTTCATACAGCTTGTTAAGTGAAGTCACCACATCAGTATAATAATACTGAGTATAAATAGCAGTACGCTCCTAACTCAGGACTCTGAGATTATTGTTCCAAAATTACCAGAAAGATTGATGCCGAGTCTATTGTACAGAAAATACAGACTTTTTTCATACAATATGTCATACAAACATACATTTATTATACTCATAGATCATATTGTAAAAAAAATTTTAGGTCTACCATGAAAGTTAAGATGATGGATGCCAGTATCTCTCCATGGCAGTTATAAATTATATATGATGTGACATATACAGAAATGACAACTCCAAAGACTTATAAAGCATGAATTTCCAAACATTCAGCATACTAGTCAATGGCAGATTATCAATGTCATAGTATAGAATGGTTTGAAATTGCCACAGCTCCAAATCCACAAATATTTCCTTTTCAATGGTGTGAGCTCTATAAACAAAGCTGCTATCATTCCACATGGATCAGTGAATAAGCTGTGTAAAGTTAAAACAAGTGCATCAGGGCTATAGGAGTATGGGAATATTTTGGTATTTATATAAATAAATAAAGTATAACTGCAGCCAAGAGGAGAAAAGCCACCCAATAAGCAAAGGAAGATTTTGAAGAGTGACAGAGAAGAGGATAATGTTACATCACGCAGAACAACTTGCTGAATTACAAGTAATGTCTCACACTCACCCTGATGTGAGGCTGCTGCCATACAAGTTGCTCACTACACACCGGGAGCAATTCCGGTATTAAGGACCTTGCCCAAGGGCCCTTAGCGATTTTCCGGTCAGACTAGGATTTGAACCAAGGATCCTTTGGTCTCAAGCCCAACGCTTTAACCACTAGACCATCACCTCTCCAATACACAGAAATTTGCTGAAAAAGCAATTTCATCTTAACAGTAACTTTATCAAGCACTCATATGTTAACTAAAGAAATCATCTCACCAAGTATACAGATAAAACAACTAATTGGCAATCCAACAGCATTGTCAAGAAAGGTATGATAATTTCACTTTGATTGTAAACAGTTTAACTAAACTTAGAAAAGTAATTGTATGATTTATTTAATGTTTGTGTTATTTGTGGAATTTAAATGTTCCACATCTTGGGTATGATCTCATTGTGGAATAATTTTTATTTGAAATGATTATTGACCATGAAGAAACATATTGACATATTGCAGCTTGGTTCTTTACCAAGATAAGATAAACTTGAATCCGTATTTGGATTCAAGGTTCCTTCAAGGATGCATTACAGGGGAATTTTTCCACATGCTCCCCAATGAAATGCTTCCAACTTGAAAAGGTCACAGGCAGTATAAACTTCACTGCAGGGGATGATTAACCATATGCACAACACTGAACACTCTCCATCTTCACTGAGGTCTCACACACACACACACACACAAATACAAACACAGATTAAAAATATAGAAAGTTTGAAAAACAAAATATACTCACAAAAATCCTCAAACAGCTGTCTTCTTTTTTTTTTTTTGGGAAAACAGAAAAGCACAAGCACAGACAAGATTCACCAAGATAAACAAAGCAGTGATCTACTCACTGAAAAAATGTGGGTGTGTCTGATATCTGAGATCAGGCTGATTGACCGGCAGGTGTGACTGATGACAGGTGAAATGTTTGTCAAGTTTGTCATAATTGCAGACCTGAAGAGGAAATGGGGGAGGGAGTGTCAAAATAAGAGTGTGGGCAGAGCTGTGACGTCAGTGGTCATTGTCGTTAACATAAATATGTGTATGGATATGTATTCAAGACCTTTGGAAAAATAATTTATAATTTGAGCTGTAGTGCCATTTCCAATAAAGGCCCTCAGTCTCTCATCCATCCATCTTCTACCACTTAGTCCAATTAAGGGTCGCGGGGGGCTGGAGCCTATCCCAGCAGTCATAGAGCGTGAGGCAGGGTACACCCAGGACAGGATGCCAGTCTGTCGCAGGGCCACAAACAGACAAACAAACACAGACACACCCACACACACACCTATGGACAATTTTTTTTTTTTTAAGACTCCAATCCACCTAACCCGCATGTCTTTGGATGTGGGAGGAAACCGGAGCACCCGGAGGAAACCCACGCACACACGGGGAGAACATGCAAACTCCACACAGAAAGGCCGCGGGAATTGAACCCACGACCTTCTCGCTGTGAGGCAACAGCGCTAACCACTAATTCACCGTGCTGCACCCTCAGTCTCTCATGAAATTCTTATTTTATTTTATTTTATTTTTAACAGTGTTGGGTGTCACTATTGCTCGATAAATCAGCTACATTTCTGTAATGCTTTTTCAACTAATGCAGACGCTCAAAGCAGGGGTGGATCCAGAAGCTTTTGGTGGGGGTGGTGGGGGTGGGGGCTGATTCATACCAAATTGGCAAGCCACTGAGCAGATTTTGCTCATTCATGAAATGACAGTGTGTGTGTGTGTCACTGATATTAAAAAGCTATCATTTTATATTGCTAGTAAGCGGCATTTTCCATTGCGAATATTAAAATAAAAAGTCAAATTTGCAAAGTAAAATATTTATTTTTAAAATAAACCATATCTTTTATAATCACCATTGATTTTTTTTTTTTTTGATAGATTGGTCAAATTGTCAGATTGTCCTACGTCTATGGAAAGATGATAGAGTGTAAAAATTAAATCATATTGTTGAACACAATGACAGAGCTTTTTTCCAGTTGAAGAAATTGTAGCAGGCATGAAGTTATCAAACTTAAAACTTTTATATTCTTTCTTTTTTAAGCTTTTTTCCCTTTCTTTTCTTTTTACTCATATTTTTTTCTTCCCAAACTTTCATTTTGTAGCTGTTTTCCATCCCACAAACACAGGGAACACATGTAAAGTCTGCATGGAAAAGCCATAGGTTGGAATCGAACCCATTGCTGTGAGGGAACAGTGCTAACCACTAAGCCACTGTGCTGGCCCTTATTTATGATTATTCTAATTAATCACTTTTGTAATAAAATGGTCTATTAATTAATTGTTTGTGCCAGTTCTAGCTCTTCATTAGCTGCATCCATAAGCCCATCAGTGCCTTTTTCCTGCGACTTCCTTCAGTTTACACACAGCTTTCACTGTCTGCAACATCTGATTTCATGCACATGCAAACTGCTCATCAGTTGAAACCTGCCATCTTCCCTCAGCCGGTCCAAAAAGCATCCTCTGAGTGATGACACAGCTCAGGCTGATCTTCTACATCCCATCACTTAAAGTGACATGAATTTCTCTTGCTGTGTGTGAATCTGTTTATTGCTTTATTTATGTAAAGTCGACCAAAGTCCCCAGTGCTCATCCTGAAATATCAATGGCCATCACTCACTTTTTATTGCTTTTCTCTCTCTCTCTCTCTCTTGTCCTTTTAGGTCTTGTGGCATTTGTGTTGTGGAGTGCTGGAATTAAAGTATAAGATATGGAACAAGACAGCAGCACATCTACAGGTACAGGTCTGCTTGTCTACTCAATTCAAGATATTTGCTTAACATCAAGAACAGAAGTCACATATTAGTGTTCAGTTTAAGGCCACCTTATTTTCAAAGGAATGTTTTTGCATTTTCTCTTTTGATACATGTGCCATTGCCTAAATATGAAGATTTATTGCATTATTAAAAACAACTTGCATTGCTTTTTCTTGTAATTGCATCACTGTAAGCTGCATTCCAAGCTATAAGAGGTGCAGCTTTACGTGCAAACAAAAGATAAACTTTGCATTTAATATTTTTCAAAATTGTAAGAACTGAGCAGAGTTCTGTTCTACACCGTGACCCTGGATCTGTTGTTATCTTAAGCGGCGTCTCGGTCCGCTAATCTTGTCATTGTCAACACCAAACATGTCTGCCTCACCTCAACAAGAGCAAGTGTGAGATAACATTCCTGGTGTTTATGTGGAAGTCATAAACTGGTGCAAGATGAAAACCTGATGTGTGATACCTTTGGTTGGGCCCACACCAAGCATCCAATATACTTCAATACCACACGGGGAAGCTGTGGCTATGCTTATTTTGTTTATTTGTTAATTCAGATATTTGTATAATTAACTCTTCTACTAATAATAACAGCACACACTGTAGACGTTTCCACAGCAACTCTACATTTAGAGATGTGACTTATTGTGCAGCAAATAAGTGAATATTTACAGAGGAATCCTTCAAATGGTGATGCAAGCGCCAAATTTGGGACAAATACTCCTTAGACATTACTTCTTTGAATAAGCAGAGTGCCCACTTGAATTTACAATAGTCACCCAGGTAGGGTTCAATTGAAGAATTACACTGGGGTCAAAATCTAAAAATGCTCCAATCATATTGAAAGGTATTCCATATTATTTGTCTGATCATAAAGATGTCAAAAAGGTATCATTCGTACCATCTGCGACAGTTTATATGGAGTTATGGGGTAAAAATAGCAACAATGGTGAGAATGGTCCATTTCAGTTTGTGCAGGGGTCAAAAGTTAAAGTTGCTCCAATTTTGATTTAAAAAAAAGTGGCGCAAATCATTGGTTGAGCTAAAACGATCAATAAATGGAATAGGTCTGACTGTGTTGAATGCTTGGTCTGCAAAGTAAAGGTTAAACAATGTCAGCATCCATTGGATTCTATGGCTTGTGACATATGTTACCCTGTAACATGAAAACTAAGCATGACACATAATCTAAACTACATTCCTTTTTAAAACCCTATTAACTCGATCAATAATTTGCATATTTTTTGTATCCCAAAATTAGAGCTTATTAGAGCAAAATTATGTTTTACCCCATAACTCTATAACATTCAATCACAGATAGTCCAAACTATACTGTTTTTGGAATCTCTGTGATCAGACAAATAATGTGGTATAGTTTTCTATATGATTGGAGCATCTTTTAATTTTGACCCCTGTGTAATTATTCAATTGACCCCTACCTGGTTAAAATTCAAGCTGACACCCTGCCTTTTGAAAAGGGTAATGTCTTAGGTGTATTTGTGCCAAATTTGGTGCTAGCATCACCATTTGATGGATTTTTTTTTTCCAATTATCTGCTGCACTGCTAAATTTGGCACAGCAGTTGTCCTCTTTTGATGCCATGAAGCAGATTAAGACTGAGCTTTCCAAAGATATCCCACCTGACTCAATAAAAATCCAACTCAAATTTGCCACCATGGTCCTCTGAAAGATGGGCCAGTACATACACCAGTTATGTAGAAATAGTACCAGAGCCCAAAGAGTTATTGGGGCTCACACTTTTTCCCTTTTGACCTCAAAAAGAAGACTAAGATAGAGATGATCAAAGAAGATCTCAGCTGTTCTTGACAAATCTGAACTAAATTTGGCACAGGTATCCTCTGTCAGCTGGATCTGTTCTAGTTCTTTAAACATCAGAGTGGTGCCCAAACAGTTAGTAGTGGGGTTCAAACCTATTCCTTTTTGACATCATAAAGCAGACCAAGACTGAAATTTCCAAAAATAATTTTAGGTGTCCCTTATCTGATCTCTCTTAAAATTGTCACAGTGGTCTTCTGTTGGCCAGAACACGCTCTATTTAGCAGAGAATGAACCAGAGCCCAAAAGGTCACTGGGGTTCAAGCTCTTTCCTTGTGATGTCGTCAGGCATATAGTTTTGTGACAAGATGGGTTTTTTCCCCATTATTTTGTTTTGGAGACAACCCTGACAAAAACGACATTTCAGGGATGCTTATAGTTTGTCTCTATGGACAAATATATATCTTTAAAAGTCACATTGAAGTAGATGTTAGTACAACCCCTGGCAAAAATTATGGAATCACCGGCCTCGGAGGATGTTCATTCAGTTATTTAATTTTGTAGAAAAAAAGCAGATCACAGACATGACACAAAACTAAAGTCATTTCAAATGGCAACTTTCTGGCTTTAAGAAACACTATAAGAAATCAGGAAAGAAAATCGTGGCAGTCAGTAACGGTTACTTTTTTAGACCAAGCAGAGGGAAAAAAATATGGAATCACTCAATTCTGAGGAAAAAATTATGGAATCATGAACAACAAAAGAACGCTCCAACACATCACTAGTATTTTGTTGCACCACCTCTGGCTTTTATAACAGCTTGCAGTCTCTGAGGCATTGACTTAATGAGTGACAAACAGTACTCTTCATCAGTCTGGCTCCAACTTTCTCTGATTGCTGTTGCCAGATCAGCTTTGCAGGTTGGAGCCTTGTCATGGACCATTTTCTTCAACTTCCACCAAAGATTTTCTATTGGATTAAGATCCGGACTATTTGCAGGCCATGACATTGACTCTATGTGTCTTTTTTCAAGGAGTGTTTTCACAGTTTTTGCTCTATGGCAAGATGCATTATCATCTTGAAAAATGATTTCATCATCCCCAAACATCCTTTCAATTGATGGGATAAGAAAAGTGTCCAAAATATCAACATAGAGTTGTGCATTTATTGATGATGTAATGACAGCCATCTCCCCAGTGCCTTTACCTGACATGCAGCCCCATATCATCAATGACTGTGGAAATTTACATGTTCTCTTCAGGCAGTCATCTTTATAAATCTCATTGGAACGGCACCAAACAAAAGTTCCAGCATTATCACTTTGTCCAATGCAGATTCAAGATTCATCACTGAATATGACTTTCATCCAGTCATCCACAGTCCACGATTACTTTTCCTTAGCCCATTGTAACCTTGTTTTTTTCTGTTTAGGTGTTAATGATGGCTTGCGTTTAGCTTCTCTGTATGTAAATCCCATTTCCTTTAGGCGGTTTCTTACAGTGCGGTCACAGACGTTGACTCCAGTTTCCTCCCATTCGTTCCTCATTTGTTTTGTTGTGCATTTTTTATTTTTGAGACATATTGCTTTAAGTTTTCTGTCTTGACGCTTTGATGTCTTCCTTGGTCTACCAGTATGTTTGCCTTTAACAACCTTCCCATGTTGTTTGTATTTGGTCCAGAGTTTAGACACAGCTGACTGTGAACAACCAACATCTTTTGCAACATTGCGTGATGATTTACCCTCTTTTAAGAGTTTGATAATCCTCTCCTTTGTTTCAATTGACATCTGTTGTGTTGGAGCCATGATTCATGTCAGTCCACTTGGTGCAACAGCTCTCCAAGGTGTGATCACTCCTTTTTAGATGCAGACTAATGAGCAGATCTGATTTGATGCAAGTGTTAGTTTTGGGGATGAAAATTTACAGGGTGATTCCATAATTTATTCCTCAGAATTGAGTGAGTCCATATTTTTTTCCCTCTGCTTGGTCTAAAAAAGTAACCATTACTGACTGCCACAATTTTTTTTCCTGATTTCTTATCGTGTTTCTTAAAGCCAGAAAGTTGCCATTTGAAATGACTTTAGTTTTGTGTCATGTCTGTGATTTGCTTTTTTCTACAAAATTAAACAACTGAATGAACATCCTCCGAAGCCGGTGATTCCATAATTTTTGCCAGGGGTTGTATGTGTGGTCTGACATACTCTGGGTTCTTCCCAAGGCATCTGCCATCACCATATAAATGCAAAAACATAAAGGGATTTTAAATTTCCACCTCAGCAGAAATGCACATGAAATGTCACGTTAACTGTCCGTGTCAGGCTGCTCAAAGAGAGCAAAATTGTTGTTTTATCTACCACTGAGCTCAGGTGAGTGTGCCCCCAACTGGCATGATACAAGAAAGAAAGATACAAACTCATCATTTGCAAACCAACTGCAGAAATTTGGGACATTTTTTTTAGTTCACTAAAATACTTAAATTCAATTGAACATGACTGCTTCATGTTTACATGTAAGCAAAGCCACAACAGATGTTTGCTGTGTTGTGCTCATCAGAACCCGCGCAACAACGGGCTTTTTGTAAGTCAGGTCAACTTCAGCCCAAACCGAGTTCCGTGACTGTGTGCGTGAATCGTGTGTTCGATAGTCGTGTGAGCTTTGCTGTTGGGCAAACGCCAGAGTTCCTAAGAGGGCTTCTTGGGGCAATCCCAGTTACAAGCTGTGGTGTTAACCTGCTGGAGGACTCTTATCAGCTACATGTCATGTTCACATTTTCCCTGCAGCTCCACCAACCCCTCTGCCCGACGGTCATCTCAGCGCTCTCCTAAGCTCCGCCCTTGAAGGCCACTTTTATCTCCAGCACGAAAGTGGCAAACATATTTGTCTAGCGCTTTCCCACAGTCTTAGAAGGTGGACTGAGCAACACCACTGTACACAGAGGAGTCGCCGCTGTGTCCACACGGAGGCACCAAGTGTCACACGTAGCCAACCAGTACCTCGATTTTATATTTGGATTCATTTCTCAGGCTTTTGTGTCTAAAATACATTTATGATTTGTGGATTTTTTTAAGAGATATTAATTTGAGCAGCTTTTTCTAACATGTTGGTTTTTCTTGGTTATAGCAATCTTTTTTTTTTTTTTTACTGTTCCTACATGTCTAATACTTCTGCTACTCTTTCAGTGTAACTGCTGTGAATTTTAATTCATTTATTGGCGTCTGTGTGAGCCTTAGGAGTGGTTAGCTTATCCATTATTAGTTAGCTCGTGTTTGCTTGGCTACATTCTTGAATTTCTTGGTGCATAAAGTACACTACTTTACCTACTTTACACCCTCCGTAAATCCTGCGTGATGTTGGAAGATAGGGTGGCTCTCTCAGAGAGCTGTGTCCGTAAGTTAGAGCAGCTTCTTAGCTCAGTGGAGTTAGATGTTACGGGCACTCCAGATGAGGTTAGTGTGAGCCGGCTAGTGAGCCCATTAGCATCAGCCTAGAAACGCCGACTGTGGAGGACGGCTTTCGGACTGTAGCTAGGCAGAGGCAGCCCTGTAGGGCTTGGTGCCCAGTTGTGGTACCTCGATCACACTCACCACTGCGAACTGTGAAGAAGACAGACTAAGAAACATGACATGAGATACAGTCACATAGTTATTCACCTCGGCACCAATGATGTCAGGATGAAGCACTCAGAGGTCACAAAAGTGGACATAGAGAGGACTTGTGACCTTGCCAGAAAGATGTGTCGGCATCGATTAATAGTCTCTGGTCCCCTCCCCTCCTGGGGTAATGATAAGGCATTTAGCAGTCTGACATTGTTAAATAGGTGGTTGGCACAATTTTGTAGACGGCAAGGCTTTAGCTTTATTGATAACTGGCCTTTGGTCTGGGGCTGCTGTGGCTTGCTGATTCCAGACGGCCTCCACCCTACTGGGGAAGGCGCCACCATCTTGTCTGTGAACACAGATAGAGCTCTACAGGGAAGGTAACATTAGGAATTTACAGCAGGCCACGGAGCAGGTGATTAGAGACCCTGCAAGGCTTATGACAAATGTTGGTGTGAAATCCATTAACTTAGTGGGGAAATTAGTGCAGAAAATCCACTATGCTGATAGTGCAGTTTATCTGCCAGGGAGGGAAATTCTACAAGTTGAGACGATGACCTGCTTCCATAGACATGTCCATAAAAATCATAGAGGGATATGCTTTCCAAACTTAATACCCATTACTATATTGGATGATGTTGATATTGAGGATGGCCCAGTGGTTGTTCCAGCAATAGCAAAGATTTTGTGTCTGCTACCTACAATGCGCGTGGAATGTCTCAAACCTAAACCTACTTCTAGGCATCTTATATATGCTACTCTGGAACCACCCCTAAACCCAAACAGTTCAACTGTCAACCCCACAGAGGTCCTTAGACTGGGTCTCAATAACATAAGATCACTGTCCTCAAAATCATTGTTGATCAGTGATCTAATTATTGATCATCACTTAGATATAATTGGGTTACGAAACTCGTAATGTCAACAAAAAGCACAACCTGTTTATTTGATCCTACACCAACAAAACTGTTTATAAGGATCTGTGGCTCACTCTTGGGCCAACTGTGCTGGAAATTATTAATCTTTTTTTACCTTCTGTATCTGTTCCTAAATGTTTCAAATCTACAGTGATTAAACCATTACTTAAGAAACCTAATCTTAACCCTTGTGTATTGAAAAACTATCGGCCGATATCAAATCTATCATTTTGCTCTAAAAAAAATCTTACTGAGAATAATCTCTTTGAATCTGCTTTTAGAAAATATCATTCCACAGAGACGGACAGCACTACGGTTCTGTTGCTGTTCGATCTCAGTGCTGCATTTGATACAGTGGATCATCATATTCTATTTGATAGGCTGGAAAATCATTTTGGAATTACTGGGAGTGCCCTTGCATGGCTGACGTCATACTTGACCAGTCGTTCTCACTGTGTTTTGTACAGTAACACTACCTCTAACCTTAGTGACATGAAATTTGGTGTTCCACAGGGGTCTGTCTTAGGCCCCCTGCTTTTCTCCCTTTATATAGCACCCCTTGGGCACATATTGCGACGTTTTGGGATTACCTTTCACTGATATGCTGATGATACTCAGTTATACATGCTGATAACTGCTGGTAATCTTGTTCAGATAAAATCCTTAGAAGATTGCCTTGCAGCAGTGAGAAGTTGGATGTCTACAAACTTCCTACTTTTAAACTCTGATAAGACTGAAATGATAGTTCTTGGTCCAGTGAGTCACTAGCATCAATTTGACCAGTTAACGCTCAGCCTAGGCTTGTGTGTCATACATCACACTGACAAAGTGACGAACCTTGGGGTAATTTTTGATCCTACGTTGTCCTTTGGCCTCCACATTAGAAATACTACGAAGACTGCTTTCTTCCGCCTGTGAAATATAGCGAAGATTCATCTCATCCTGTCTATGGCTGATGCTGAGACCCTGATCCATGCATTTATCTCTTCTAGATTGGACTACTACAATGTTCTATTTTCTGGTTTACCGCAGTCTAGAATTAGGGCTCTCCAATTGACTCAAAATGCTGCAGCCAGACTTTTGACACGAAGCAGAAAGTTTGACCACGTTACACCCATTTTGGCATCCCTTCACTGGCTTCCTGTCCCAGTGAGATCAGATTTTAAGGTTCTGCTACTAGTCTATAAAATTGTTCACGGACTGGCACCTCCCTACCTAGCTGACCTAATTAAACCTTATGTACCGGCCCGGGCTTTGTGTTCTCAGGGTGCAGGACTACTTTGTGTCCCTAGGGTGAATACAAAGTCTGCGAGTTATGGTGCTTTCTCTTATCGTGCCCCTGTTCTGTGGAATGATCTCCCTACGTCAGTAAAACAGTCAGATTCTGTGGAGACTTTCAAGTCCAGACTTAAGACGCACTTCTTTTCCCTTTCGTATGGCTAGCATACTGGTTCAGTTTTTTTTTATGCTTTTTACTCTTTTAACTCATTTTATTAGGAAGCGGAGCATGCCTCGGCCTCAACTTTACCTAAATTTGGGTCTTTCAGTGAAGCTTAAGGCTAGTGGCTGGCGATCACCTTAGTATTTCTTCTGTTTTTCTTGTTGATTAATGCTGGGAAATTATACAGTATTTCTTGTCTTTCTGATGCCTGATTCAGTTTTTTCTCTCTGTTTAAGGTGCAGCTCCATCCAGAGATGGGAGTTGTATTTGTGTTGGTGACCCTCCTGTCCTGTGCACAAACAGCATTTCTTGTATATTCATCTGTGAATTGTTCTGTAATTTATGTTTGTAGCATGGCCCAAGCAGAGGGTCACCCCTTTGAGTCTGGTCTGCTTGAGGTTTCTCCCTCAGAGGGAGTTTTTGCTTATCACTGTTGCTCTGGGGGTTAGTAAGGTTAGACCTTACCTGTGTGAAGCTCCTTGAGGCAACTCTGTTGTGATTTGGCGCTATATAAAGGAAAATAAATTGAAAATTGAATCTAATATTTATCCAGAAAAGTTTAATGAAAAACAAGAACCCCCAACTCAACCCATATGGAAAAGAAATAGAAAAAACTTACAAGAAGTTACATCAATTCCAGTACAAAATCTTTATATTTGATGTGTGTTGTGTTTATAAGTTTGATATTACACATATCTACTAAGGATTCTGTATGTGGAATTACTGTCAAATATTGTTCTTTTAAGTTCCCAGTTTATATACCTTACATATTGTACAAATTTACTAAGGATCTAGTTTGACTGTCACATGCATTACTTACAAATTCCAGATAAAACGGATACAAACGTTATCAAATTTATGTATATCTTTTTCCATATTGGAAATCTTGGTGTTTGATCGATGCTGCTGAAGAGTTCTGACTCAGCTCTGCCTACATATCCAAACAACCTTCTACCACAGACATCCCACTGACCCCACTGACAGCCAATAATGAGAAAGAGAAATGCCAAAAATAAATAAATAAATAAATAAATAAATAAATAAATAAATAAATAAGTGACTGTAAAGTTTTTATTGCTCCTATTATGTCACAAGTTCCTAAAACTTTCATTCCGGTTGTCGTGGGAGTCATCTTTGCTCGCCTCCCGTTGCCTTTGACTACTGTCAGGCCTTTTAAGTTCTTTCTGTGGATTTTGCGTCACTGTCAGACAGAGAGCACGTGTGAGGGAAATTTAGATGCGGCTCTCCAAAGACTGAGAGACAATCCTGAGTGATAGCTTCTCTGCTGGGAAATTGTAGATTTTTTTTTTCCTGGATTACTGGGAGTTCAACCTCATCCCTGCTGCATCCCAGAATCTGGATGTATTTGTTGTTGTCTTTTGGCTTTATGCATAATTCAAAGTTACAGTACTTCAGAGCTGCAAAATCAAATATGGGCAGCAGTGGTGTGATGAAATTAGCAAAATAATGGTGTGCTTCCTCCCCAACTTTGTGGCACTTTAATCCTTTGTTCACATTCAAATGTAATCTCATGAACTAACTGCCCATATTGTACAGTTCATCCGGAAAGTATTCACAGCACTTCACTTTTTCCACATTTTGTTATTTTACAGCCTACTCAGTTAAAGTTATTTTAATAAAACTGCAAAAATCTAAAAACAAAAAAAAAAAAAGTTTTGTCCCATTGTCATTATTGGGTATTGTGTATAGAATTTTGAGGCAAAAAAAAAAAAAAAAAAAAAGAATTTCATCCATTTTGGAATAAGGCTCTAACGTAACAAAATCTTGAAAACGTGAAGTGCTGTGAATACTTTCCGGATGTAGTGTATGCAGCAAGTGACCAGATCCTATCTATGTCTCCGTGTGACAGTCATCACCTGCTGTCTTATCTAAAATGGTTGCTATAGCAATGAAACATCACACTCATGGAAACAGTCACGTGACTGCTATCTGGTGACATGTTAGACTTTCCAAATGTTGCAAATAACTACAAATGCTGCCGGGTGTAAATACACTTGAACAAACAAGACCGTGCGTGTGATGCGTGTGTCTGATGCCACATGTGATTTGTTTCAGGCATGTAGCATTAAAGCTGTATGGCATTTGGGTTTCTTAAGATTTAAGTCATAAAAGCAAAAGCCATGCAAGCCTTTGGCACCACTATAATTTTATTCCTTAGCATTTAAAAAAGGGAATCATAATATTATATTTCCAATAAGATCAAAATTAACACTGGAAACAATTTAGAATTTCAACCCTTGAAGGGTAGAAACTCAAGCAATCAGACCCTACATTTGGTAGTGACGTCATAGATCACACGGGGCCTTCCCCCAATCTGTGTGAGGGCTGCTGGGAAGGACACGGCGACTGCCAGCTGGAATATAGAAAGCCAGCATGATGTCAGCTGGCTGCTTTAACAGACATCATAAAAAACACCCGGAATCCAATCTGAGCATTCAGACCTAAACAGATTTGCAGAAATGTGATTTAATTCGTATTTCAAACCACTGACAAATGAGGCTTGAAACAGATTTGGGAAAAAATGGATTTCATCCGACATTTGACCATTCAGACTTGCAGCATGTGATCGGACTCAATTCGGATGCAGACAAATTTTAATGCCAGTTTGAACAACACCTAACTTCCAAAAAAAAAAAAGTCTTGAGGAACACTCGTCTCTGCTTCTTTCTGCATCCTTTTCTCGTCACAGGGATTAGGGGTCATCAATGGACCCCGTGCTCCACATTCACTACCTCACACACATGCACACACACAGACTCACAACCTGCTCACACATTGCAGAAGCTGCTCAAATCTCTAGTTCTTAGGGTGCTGTGTATGATAGCGACTGGGCAAGCTCAGGGCTTGATTAGTGCAGTTAGCCCTTCTAAGGCTCTGGCTGTTTACAGTGGATTACAGGGAGGGAGGCAGGGGTTAAGTCTGTCCAGGCACCATGCCTCCCCCCCTCCCCTGCAGGAGCTCTGCAGCAGGACTGGCAGCTCATCTGGGCTCCCCAATGGCAAGCCCGGGCTGACAGGTAGCGAGGATTTGGGCCAAGCACTTTGCATGAGAGCCAACAAGAAAAACTGAACATGGCGGATTAGCTCGGGATTATGTTGTCAGAGTTAGCCTTGACGGACAAACTGCAGAGGAATAAATTGCAATCTGTTTGTGGAGCGTGCTGCCACGCAAACAGCAGAGGTGTCACATGGTGTCTGCAAATGACAGGGCGAGGCAGAAAATCATTAATAATTTATAAACAAAGTCAGCGGCCATTACTGACATCTGTCCACTCGAGGCTGGAGGAGACTGGTTTGGTTATCTAACCACGAACGCCAGGAGCTGGTTCTTGTTAAATCTTAAACCCAGAAGTGACAGGACAAGCAGAGATAAGATGAGGTTATACTGGGAAGGGCTCCTAAAAGGTGCTTTAGAGACCATCGCTCACCGTCTCACATGGGAGTGAGTAGGACAAGAGTGAGTAGGATGGGAGTGAGTAGATCAGGAGTGAGTAGGACTGGTGCAAGTAGGACGAGAGAGAGTAGGCCAGGAATGAGTAGGATGGGAGTGAGTAGGATTGGAGTGAGTAGGGCACAGGTGAGTACTATAGGAGTGAGTAGGACAGGATTGAGTAGGATATGAGAGAGTAGGATAGGAGTGAGTAGGACAGAAGTGAGTAGGTTAGGAATGAGTAGGAGAGGAGTGAGTAAAACAGGAGTGACAGGAGTGAGTACGACAGGAGTGAGTACGACAGGAGTGAGTAGGACAGGAGAGAGTAGGACAGGAGTGAGTAGAGTGCAAGTGAGTAGGATAGGAGTTAGGAGGACAGGAGTGAGTAGGATGGGAGTGAGTAGGATGGGAATGAGTAGGATGGGGATTGAGTAGGACAGGAGTCAGTAGGACAGGAGTGAGTAAATCGGGAGTGATATGAGTGAGTAGGACATGAGTGAGTAGGGTGCAAGTGAGTATGATAGGAGTGAGTAGGACAGGAGTGAGTACGACACAAGTGAGTAGGATAGTAGTTAGGAGGACAGGAGTGAGTAGGATGAGAGTGAGGAGGACAGGAGTCAGTAGATGGGAGTCAGTAGGACAGGAGTGAATAGAATGGGAGTGAGAAGGACAGCAGTGAGTAGGACGGGAGTGAGTAGGACAGGAGTGAGTAAGATGGGAGTCAACAGGACGGGAGTCAGTAGGATGGGAGTGAGTTGGACGGGAGTTAGGAGGACAGGAGTGAGTAGGATTGGAGTGAGTAGGACAGAGTGAGTAGGACGGGAGTGAGTAGGACAGGAGTGAGTAGGATGGGAGTGAGTAGGAGGGGATTGAGTAGGACAGGAGTCAGTAGGACAGGAGTGAGTAAATCGGGAGTGATATGAGTGAGTAGGACATGAGTGAATAGGGTGCAAGTGAGTATGATAGGAGTGAGTACGACACAAGTGAGTAGGATAGGAGTTAGGAGGACAGGAGTGAGTAGGATGGGAGTGAGTAGGACGGGAGTGAGGAGGACAGGAGTCAGTAGATGGGAGTCAGTAAGCCAGGAGTGAGTAGAATGGGAGTGAGAAGGACAGCAGTGAGTAGGACAGGAGTGAGTAGGACTGGAGTCAACAGGACAGGAGTCAGTAGGACAGGAGTGAGTAGGACAGGAGTCAGTAGGATGGGAGTGAGTAGGACGAGATTGAGTAGGATGGGAGTGAGTAGGAGGGGAGTGAGTAGGACAGGACTGAGTAGGACGGGAGTTCTGCATGTTCTGTTTTATTAACTGTCTAATGCATTAGATTGTTAAATTCACTACACGTCAAAGAATAAGTTCTAGTAAAGCCAGTGGAACTGCTGAAGTGAATTTTATGAAGCCTGTAAAAGTAAATCTGAATTTAATTGAAAGCCACCATTTCTTCACAGGGATGTTTTTGTCCAGTTTTGCAGAATACTGACTTCAGTTATAGGCAAAAGCATATTTATGTTCAACAAGGTCACACATTTTGATGATTCTATTGTAATTTAATTGTGCGTTTAAAGTGCACGAAGACGACACTATTTATTTTTTTGCATTCACTGATCAAAAGGACACCTTTCCAGCTGTCATATTCCTGTAAGTAAATTCAATGCAGCTGATACAAATGATGACGTAACAGTGATGACGTCTTACAAGCATAAAATCAGGAAAAAAATCAAAAATAAAAATGATTGGGGTCAAGCTAAAATAAATCAGTTTTTTTTGCTAAATTGTTTTGGTGTTAAGAATTAATTGTGGAATTAATAATTAATTATTTATGTTGATTTTTAAGATTATGGAATACCATTTTGGTTGTTGGGGAAAAAAATACTAATATGGAATGATGTGTGAAAAACATAAACATACATAAACAAATAGAATCCATAATTATGACTTTTCTAAGTCTTAGTTATGTGGAAAAAATTATTTTGTGTCTCACAGTTTTGACCGTCTGTGTATTTTTTTCACCCCATATTTGTCAGGTTTTTTTTTTATTATTTTATAATTTTTATTTATTTATTTTTAATGACAGAAATAAGCTTCCATACAGATCACAGACAGCTTTTAGATACTTTTGAGCAAACAAGACTTTAAAATACGCAGATCTGAAGATGGCTCAAACCAGTTTGTCTCATATTTGGCCCGTTTATATCCAATTTTAAAACAAATTTACCACATGAGGTGTTCACAAAACAGCTCATATCTGGTTCAATCCTATTTAACCATATTGTAATCAGTTTAGTTATTCCTAATTTATTGAGCAAAGCCAGTTCACAACATTTTAGCAGTGGTTTCAAGCCTTTTAATCTTCTTCTTCTTCTCCCATTCCACCAATACTCAACTGACAGTGGCGTTACCACGAGATTTTTCCAGGTCATCTTGTCCCGAGTTAGTTGCACAGGTTCTTCCATGCTTATTCCATGTATCTTAAGGTCTTCCTGTATTTTTTTGCCTGCCGTCATCTGCTTCTCCGTCCAGGGATATAGCAAGCCTTTTAATAGCACTGGAAAAATAAGCAAATATTCAATTAAATCAGTTTCAAATCAGCATTTCAAACTGATTGCAGTAAAACATTTTTTTTTTATCAAATGAAACTGAGAACAAATAAATCCTCGCAATGGAGAAATAAATAGCTAATAATTCTTTCAGACGACTAACAAATTAATTACTTAATTGTTTCAGCTGTGACAATTTTCTGCAATTGATCAGATGATATGGAAGTTATGTGAAGCATTTTAACTATAATTGTCCAGTGTTTATATATATATATATATATATATATATATATATATATATATATATATATATATATATATATATATATATATAAAATACATGAATGAACATTGCACAGATGCTGCATGTGATTGTTCACAGTTTTATTGAAATATTGGTGATTTGTGTCCATGCGTTAATGAGCCGCCGACATTCCGTCCACTCGTGCACCATTAAGAATGCACGTCTGTATGTTAAACATATGAATATGCAGTGACATACAACATTTGCTTCCAGAGTTAGCAGAGACACAGCGCTGTGCCTCGCATAATAATGCAGAGAGAAATAAATGACATCAGCTTCACTCTTGCCTTCTAATTGAAAAAAAGATAAGAGGGATTTTTTTTTTATCATGACACCGAGTCTGAATATAAAATGACCAAGTGATTAATGCTGATATTTATTTGCATATATAATCAAAAGTAATTACAAGGCATTGCTGCCTGATTAAATTAGCCAGTCTATTTATTTTCACATAATATTGTAGCTTTTTACAGCAAGAAAGAAAGCAAATTACAAACTGTTTTTTATGTGTTTAAATATTGGTGTGTAAACGGAATAATGTCAGTTTTCCTACCATTCAAACATCCTAGTCACACTGTCAGGGTGGGGGTGAGCCAGAGGTCAGCAGAGGTCACTGGATAAAGGCTAACAAATTACCACGGTCCCTCTCACACGCCTGAATGATACCGAGTGGGGGGGAGGAAAACTGAGGCTAAATGCCCAAATAAAGTTAGTTTGGCAAACTAATGCATTAATATGAGTAAAAAACATTATTTTTTAGTGGAGCACGTCACTCAGCGGGATAATTTATAAGAAGTCAGGGCTGCAAAAAGCAAAAATTGTTCAACACCTCTCACTGCGGCCTGCAGATGACCTGCTTTTCATTTGCAGCACGAGAGCCGCCAGTGCCCCCTTAGCAACAAAGGCGCTATCTGCACACAGCGGGTGACACGGAGACAGGAGGGAGGAACCAAGACAAATGCTCTACTGACAGGACAATTAGAAGGAGCAAGTTTGTTATCTGAGCTAAATATTCCAGATTGTGTGGGCATGCAGCCGGGTGACAGAGGCGAAGAGGAGTGGGAGGAGGCGCTCGCCCTGAGGGACGCCGTGATTGACTTATTCAGGTGGAGGTGAGAGCTACAAATGAGTCCTTCGCAGATTATGTAACATAAAAATATATAATACAGTGTGAAAATTATTAATTTGTTTCCAGTCTGAAGCAAGTGAATTTGTGTAATTATTCATTAGTGTTATCACACCTTCTGGGGTTACAACGCCCCATCAGTCAAAACATGTTAAAGGGGTCATAATGTGTAAATTGGTGAATACTGTAATTTGATCAGCACTTCATGGTTAATATTGTGAAATCCCCGTATTTCTGCAACAAAAAGTAAAAATTTGTCCTGAGCAGTTTTTTGAGGGGTGGGGGGGGAGTTGGATTTTGGTGAAGTGTGTCACAAAAACACAGATGGGCACTGTGAGTCACACCCACTGAGCTGGTGTCCCTCTGCATAGAACACTGCAAAATAACTAGAGAGTGCAATTATTATACCACTTCCACACAATGAAGATGCCCATAAGGAGACTTCCATGACATATTCCGATCGAGAAAAACATGACGCAAAAGTACGGCACATAAAATTCCATTTCAGAATTAACAATGTGAGTGTAGATAGTGACAATAAAGTCATAAAATGTGAATTTCATTGTCCTATTCATTTGGAGAAAGAAGTGTTTCTTCCCTTGTTGCACCGCCAGCACTATTAGCAAATGTGCATCCATCTGTGCACATGTTGGTGTGCTTTTCTTAAAATTAGCCGTGGTCAGGCACATCGTTGGTGCAATGCTATCTTGAGGGAGCAGAAAATGATTGCACCTTAGATAGGGATGGGAATTGAGGTTTAACCAATATAGATGCCATCATATATTGATTTTTTGTCCAAATTCTTTATGGATTCCTGATCAATTTTCCGTGCTCAAAAAATGCAGCCCTACACAGGTTTTTAGCACCAATGCAGCGGGTTTTCTTGTTGTTAGATACAGAGTTTGATGGTGTGATGTCACACCTGATGTCATGAGAGACATGATTTTTTTCTAATTGGACTGTCAGAAAAACTTGGCAACATTTGGGATTTGGGTTTCCATCACCCTCCAAACTGCTCAATCTGAAGTAGCAGAATGAAAATATGTGTATTATATATATATATATATATATTTTTTTTTTTTTTTTTCAAAAAATAAAATGGAAATTCTTTTTCATGATTACAGGTCACATGATTTATAGAAAGTGTCACTTTATAACACGGTATATGTTAATGGAGTAAAAGAGAGAGAAAGCTTGTTAAATTTGACAAGCGATGACATGATGGCAATATTGAATTAAACAAAACAATTAAATGGTAATATTTAGCGGGACGTACCAATCTGTTGACATGACTACTGGAATTACACCTATTTACGCCTTGCTTAAATAACAGTTTATGGAACTGCATTCATTTTGTGACTGTATTTTGTTGACATTCTGACTGCTTACATTTTGCACAAACCTGTAATGAAAACCCAGCTTGTGATCAAAGGAATTGATAATGTCTAATGCCCATGAAAAATTCAGTAAGGTATATCTTATATATTATATTCCAATTCTAAGGTGGAACTATGTTGGTATACTAAGGTATATCTAAATATCTAAAAAGGAAGAGTAAAATAGAAGAGTAGAAAAGAGTAGAGTAGAGCCACTTAGGTGCCTTGTCTTGAGAACCAGGGGTGATTATGATGGTGTGATAAATTTGGAACCATTTCCCAAGCCAAGAATCACATAAAAGTCAATCTGCAGTCAAATGCAACATTTTTCTGGTAGGTATATAGTGCTAAATTCAGATATGACTTAAACAGGTGCATTCATGATGCATGTACACTGCTTGTACACACAGGGATGTGCATTAGGGCATGACACCTGCTGCAAAACTGAATGTTAAACAAAAGTAAAAAGTAGTGGAGAAAATGCAAATTTTATGAAAGCTGGTTAGCACTGGTTTTCTTCCTCCCAGGGTTCACAGGTGGGGAAAACCAAGATGGTCCAGGTGGACAGGAGGGGGTGGGTCTCACTCCAACTGATTGGATGAAAGACACCAGGTTGACAGAGATGGAGGAAGAGGATGAGGTGCATTGCTTCACCTCAGGGAGCTTTGGTGGGTGCTTCTCCTGTAAGAGATCAGCTCACACACTTTGACAATTTGGGTGCAGATCCACTTTCTTACCAGAAAACCTCTCATTTAAGTCTGACATCAAAATAGTATTGCACCAGTTTCAATCACACAATGCTCTTAAAGTAGACCTGCACTGAAATAAATGTGGTCAGATCTCAGAAAGAAATAGCTGATATGTATTTATAAGACCCTTATGAATGCAGTAAAGTAAATCTGCAAGCCCAAATTTGTAATTCAGCGGAGAAATCTTCATTTAAAAATGACAAATTTGCAGCTAAAATTTGGCCCTCAGCGAAAACTGTTTGTACATCCGGGTCATTGCAGTGACATCCCGCAGAAGACGGAGCGCTCCTGCCTTCAGTCCGATCCCGCATTGAAATTGATTTTATCTGTTAGTAATGTTACTGTTATACACATCCTGGTTTCAGCATCCAAAAGTAAGCTGCAATGAATGCGAGATACAGCTCTGCATGCTCAGATCAGCGGCGACATCAACAGCGGGTGACGTTCTTCCCCGACGCCTCGTTCTCTGCCTCTGCTGCGCTTACTGAGTCTGCGTGCGTACATCGCCCCCGTGTCTGCTGTGCAGTCGGCACCACGTCCCTGTCTACTGAATGGAGGTGCAGCCAACTTGGCAAAACTCCAGAGACTACGCTCGCTGTTTTGATGCGAGCGGCCGGTAACACCTGTTGCTGCAAGCACAGACTTTCCGCAGCGCCGCACGTCTCGGTAATCGGTATTGTTTTAATGACTTGGATTCTTTGCGGGTCCCGCCTCCGTACCTGACAGTAACACCAGAGGCGAAAGACAGTAGATTTTCAATGCGACACCACTCAATCAAACGGGCGTATGAAAAAGTCCCCCAAAATAATTTTCAAGCACAAATAAAAGAAATGTGTACTCACCAAACGTGCCGCAAGACAATATGAAGTTTTAAAAAAAAGTAGATCCTTCCGTATAAGACAATAAAAAGGTGCAGATGCAAACTGACATAAATCCACAAATTACAGTTGGCGTGCGCAATGCATGCTGGGATAGGGTCTTTTCCCTGACGTCTCGGCAGTGTCCCGGATGTGATGACAGTTTTGCGGAGGGCTAAATTTTAACTGTAAATTTCTCATTTTTAAATGAAGATTTCTCCGTTGAATAACAGATCTGGGCTTGCAGATTTACTTTACTATATTCAGAAGGATCTTATGTGTAAATATAAGTAATTTTTTGGTCCAAAAAATTCTGCATTTATTTCAGTGCAGGTCTACTTTAAGGGCTGTGACAGATGACAATGTGATTGGTTTAATTCGTGTTATACCCCAAACACATCCATGAAAATTAAGAAAGAAAATACAACCACTTTTCTGAGCCTAAATTTGGACTCAGATTACACTCCTTGTAAACACGAACATGAAGTTGAACACACCCCAAAAGCTTTTGTGCTGCATCCTTTGACAGTGCGCAATAGATCTTTAAGATAGAGCCTATATATATATATATATATATATATATATATATATAAAAAAAATTGTACATCATCCCAGCATTAGTAGGCTGGTTTTGTGGACAAACATAACACCTGGGCTCTATATGTTCCACCATGCACACCATATTTTTATTATTATTATTATTATTATGCTTGGGTGTGTGTGGTGTGTGTGTGTGTGTGTGTGTGTGTGGTGTGTGTGTGTGTGTGTGTGTGTGTGTGTGTGTGTGTGTGTGTGTGTGTGTGTGTGTGTGTGTGTGTGGTGTGTGTGGTGTGTGTTTGTTTTTACTAAACCAACCACCAAAAAACATATCATGGGTATAACTTTAAATTCCATGAACCACCAAGAGACATGAAGGATTTTTTGGAAAGAGTCTAAAACCCCAAGAGTAAGTTGCTTATTTTTACTTCAGCTTCAATTCCCTTTTGATCTGTGGAAACATAACTCACCATAAATTACAGTTCCCAGTTTGGCTTTGATTTTTAAGCGATATCATCTTTGCTCTCCAGCAGAGGAGAGTAAACAGTAGCAGTGGCGAGTCATGTGTCTATTTCAATAAACTTCATTGTGTGATGATGTTTTAATGGGCAAACCTTATTCCCCTGGGCAGTCACCCGACTGTTTTTCAGCTACATACTCTGCACAAAGCACTGAGATATAATTGCTATGTACATACCAACTATTCTCTGGTTACTGCACACTGCAAGAAATGTCATCTGTGCCACTTCTTGTGTAGAGCATCAAGCAAAAATAAAAATTAAGCTATAAATGGGCTGAAAATAAAAATGGCATTAGTGGCATTTATCAATCACGCTTTTGCTAAATTTTGGCAAAGCCTATTCATTAAACTACTTTCTTGCCACACTGAATTTGATAAAAGAAATGACCTTAATTGGTATTGCTGCAAAATACAAAGATACACAGCCGTGATTGGCATGCACACTGTAAAATAAAATTCTTAGTTCTTCAGTCATTTCTGAACATCTGCATTTGAATATAATATTAAGAAAAATAAAATGAATAAACACATTTTCTATACAACTTTCTTTTTTTTTTTTTGAAATACCAATTGCAGTGCCAAAATAATGAACATATTTAATGTACAAAAAGTGCAAGCTACTATGTGTTTATTAATAAAGAAAAATTTGTTAGCAATTTTTACAGTGAAAACCTGGTTTTCTTTTAATGACTATACGAGGTCTCTTAGATAATAAACCGACCCTTTTATTATTTTTTTTTAACTATATGGATTTGAATGACATGCGATTACACCAATCATGCTTGAACCCTCGTGCGCATGCGTGAGTTTTTTCACGCGTGTCGGTGATGTCATTTCCCTGTGGGCAGGCCTTGAGTGAGATGTGGTCCCGCCCTCTCGGCTGAATTCCTTTGTTTCACACGCTGCTCGAGACGGCGCGCGTTGCTTTATCAAAATTTTTTCTGGACCTGTGAGGAATATCCGAGTGGACACTATTCGAGAAATTAAGCTGGTTTTCTGTGAAAAGTTTAACGGCTGATGAGAGATTATGGGGTGTTTCTGTCGGTGTAAGGACTTCCCACGGAGCGGGACGTCGCGCAGCGCTTCCAGGCGCCGTCGTCGGCGTGTTTCGAGCTGAAATCATCCTAATTTAAGGCTTAATTCACCCAGGACATCGTGAGAGAACAGAGAAGATTCAGAAGAGGCCGGCATGAGGAATTTATGCGGACATTCCACTGTTTAAGGACATTTTGTTTAATGAAAGACGTACGCGCAAATTCGCCGAGTCGTTTCCGTGACGACTCGGCAAATCTGTGTGCGCCGCGACAGGAAAAACACCTCCGTGTTGAAAACCATTTGTAGAATTCAGGCGGCTTTTAATGGCTTTCAACAAGTGAGTAACTGAGAAATTGTTTAACAGCTTGGGCATGTTCCAACTTGCCCGTTAATATTTCCAACGGAGGTGTTTTTCCTGCCGCGACCCCCCGCGGTCGGGTCCGGCCCGACATGCGACTCCTGCCCGCACATTCTTTCATTAGAAATGACCGTTAACAATGGAATGTCCGAATAAACTCCTCATGCCGACTTCTTCTGAAAGTTCTCTGTTCTCTGGACGACTTACTGGGGTCAACAGAGCCTGAAATGTGGAAGTTTTCAACTTGAAACGGCGAGACGCTGCCACCACTCGAAGCGCAGATCGCCGTCAGGCGCCGTGGACCGTCCTTAAAGCGACACTACCAGACCAAAATCTCTCATCAGCCGTTAAAATTTTTACCGAAAACCAGCTGAATTTATTGAATGGTGTCCACTCAGTGTGCCTTACAGTTTTGAAAAAATTTTTTATCAAACAAAGCAGCAGTCTCTGAGCCATTCCTAAACAATAAAAAAAATCGACGAGAGGGTGGACGACTCCTCACTCAAAGACTGGCCCACAGGCGAATGACGTAACCGACAGGAGTGAAAAACTCTCGCATGCCCACGAGGGTTCAAGCATGTCTGATGTAATCACACGTGATTCAAATCCATATGGTTTGAAAAAAATAATAAGGTCGGATACTTTTCTAACAGACCTCGTATAACTTCTTTTCAAGTAGTCTACTACTACAAATTTTAACACAATTTATCAGTGAGTGATCATTGGCATATACTCGGCAGTAAACAGAGGAAGAATGTACTTTGTTTTTAATTATTTATGTGACAACCTGAGAGTTACAACTTGAGAATTGGCAGGGGTTTGTTTCATTAAAATGCATTTAAATATTAAAAAACAAGTTTGTTTGAATATAAATATTTAGAAATGTCTGAATTTCCAATATCAAATTTGAGTTTCTGTTGACTCAGCAAAAACAAATCAAACAACATTTGTGTAAACATCCAGGGTACCTAAAAAATGGTATAGGCCATAAATATGTAGTTGACTTACTGTCCAAGTCAGGTCATAAAAATTAAAACCCTGGGTTTGCAAAATTCTGCAGATATGCATGATATGCAACTGGTTATATCCAATGTTAATTTTACAAAACTCACATTTCCAGGAGTGAACATAAGATTAAATCATTGTTGAAGTGTGAGGTTACACAGGACGTCTGCTGCTAATGCTGCTTAAGCTTCACTCCCATATGGGGCCCACGTCAGTCAAAACAGAGAAAGTTTCCACAGATGAAGCGACACACCTACTTTTCCTCTTGAGACACGCGCAATACGACAGGGAAAATTTTGGGGGGGTGGGACAGACGATGTTATCATGTTGAAGAAATGAGTAAAAGAGATGAAAACAGGAATAAAAGTCATTAAACTCAATATGTGCATGACTTACCTGATTTCCTTTTCTTTTGTGTGAACAGGAAATGCTTTAGGGAATAGGTAAAAAAAAAAATAATAATAATCAAACCAAATGTGTGCATTTGATTAGCAATTCAGACTAAGGCTAACTTTGGTAAGACAATATTACAAGAGGGCTCAAGGAAATGGCTAATGACAAGCTAAGCTAATGTCATCTTGCTCCAGAGCATACACTCATTCCCATTTTTTTCCAGCACTGAATCCTAATTGGATTGTGGAGAAGAGGAGAAGAACATTATATTTGACACTTATGAGGAATTCATATGTTGGGCAAATTTGCCAACTTGTATTACCATTTCACTGAATTAACTATTGATGAGTGAGAGAAACTAATGGCCGTACGAGCCTCCGACCCCCAAAGATGATGAGATTTCACTGTTTTGGGATATTTATAACATAATTTTCTAAGGCTCAAACGTGGGAATCTGTTCTATGTTAGTTAGTCTGTTCACATATAGTTGGATTGCCTTTTAATTTGAAGTATGATTTTTTTTAAGTACATTATAAATCCAGTTGCCTGAGCTCATGCTATCTCAGCCCATTAGCATCTTGTTGGGTAACACCCATTAGCGTCGTGTTATGTAATGTTAGCAAGTTTCTTGCTCACATTATTTAAGGGTCTAGCAATGGCTTGCATAATCTTGTTAAAAATTCTTGTGATGTATCGTTACATTCAAATGAAAGACAAAGAACAATCTGCATGTTTTTGGTGGAAGTGTTGCATTTACATTTTTGTTCAGTGCATCTGCCACAGTCAGTTGCAACGTGGGCTTCCATTTGAACTATTCCAATTGTAAGGGGTCCTCAACACTGAGGCACCTGCACATTGGATCATCCGTATTACCCAACAGGTCACAAATCCAGTGGGTTTAAATTTTGGATACAAATACAGTGTTCTAATAATGTATTAATATTAAGACTGTCGCCAAGTGCTTGCTCACAGGGGGTCGTTTTGACCGTTGGGGTTTTTCTGTAATTATTGTATGGCTTTTGCCTTACAATATAAAGCGCCTTGGGGCAACTGTTTGTTGTGATTTGGCGCTATATAAATAAAATTGATTTGATTTGATTTTGATTAAGATGCTACAATTAGTGGTTTAAGGATATAATTTAATATTGCAGTTGATACATTACCTGTATGATAACTAACTTCACACTGGCAACACAATACCCCCCTTTAGCCCCTCAAGAAGTCACTATATCACATGGCAAAAATGAAATCAATGTACAAAGACTCCAAAACTATTCAAACAGCAAGTTGTGCTGTGCTATAATGATATGCATGAATTTATGAATTATGCCTTATGCCGTACAAACAGGGCACCAAAAATTTTTTTGAGGATCTCTAATAGTGGTTTAACAGTTGTGACAGACCCTGAGTGAGTTTTCCATGAGAGATTTCTGGCATATTTAACATGACATGAACAGCAGACTGGTTTCAAACCACTTCTGTAAAAAATAAACAAATACTAGAGCTCTTGGCTAAATTGTGTTGGATGTGCATTAATGGTAAATGTCCACCAGGTGGAGATATTGCTCCATTTCAAGAACCTTGAGTGCAGGCTGCTTTGGGACACAATGACGGACCTTATGTAACAAACATCCTGGGGGGTTACAATTCCTGATCATGCATTGCACAAAGGGCAAAATTATTGTACAAACTCATTAATTGAAGCACTGCCTCAAATAATCCTCAAAACCAGGCTAAATATGCTTGATTCATCCTTAGTGTGACCGCCAACTAAGAGGATACTATTTTTTCTATCACAACCTTAACAAAAACAAAAGATGTTTTGACTAAAACATCAGTACGTTGTGTGAATGTTTTTGTTGTGTTTTTTTGCACTGCAGATGGGTTTGAGCTCCGATGAATGGAATTACCCACACGAGAGGTGACATGAGGTGATTCACCATCCGTTGCTATTAGTTCCATAAGGCAAATTTCGATGGTGGAGATTTCAGAAGCACAGAGGGGCGGGGTTGGTGTCCAGGCCTCCTCTGTGAATCACGCGGCATAGCGTGCGATCGGCACACTGCCCTCCTCTTGACTCCTTCATAAGCTCTGTTACAATAACACACTTGCCTTTCACTCCGGCCCTAACCCCAAACCTCCCCCCGTCTTAACCTCCTCCCCCGACACCCACCACTAACGCTGTCTGAAAACCAGAATGAGCCTCGTACCTGCAGTTTTCTGTAAGATAAAGCTTGAAGCTATTTATTTCAGCCGCTGGCACCCCTCAAAACTCCATCATGGCTGTTAGCATAACTGCGATGATTGAAGATAGTCTTTGTATTATTGTTATTCCCCCTTTAATTAATTTCTCCTCAGGGCTCAGCACAGTAATAAAGAGCAGACATCGCCTGCTTTCTCAACAACGAAGAAGTCTCAACCAATTGTAAAACGAGGTTAACAGTGCCACCTACAGTACAGTAAAACAGTCCCTTACTTCCATTAATAACGTGAACGTTAAAACTGTCATTCACTGCATATTGTTATAAAAAATATTACTGAATTACCATTACAATTGGTTTACCTGCGCAGCTCATTATTTTTATTTGTAAATAAATAAATATTAAACATTCTAAGCCATTTTAAATGATCATAAATACAGAGGACTTTGACTTTTTTTTCTGCAAGGTCCAGTAGTAATTAGAAAATGTACTGGAAAAGACTGATGGTTTAAACAATGTTCCCCCCATCAAGAAATACAGCAATAAAGTCATATATGAAAAAATACAAAAATATGGTTATTTAAAAATATACACAATAAAATACCATAACTAAATGAATGCAAGTGTTAAAGCTCTGGCTATGAAAAAATCTGAAGAAATGTATGAGAAGTGTGTGGACTTTGAGGGAAATCTGATTAAGAACTTGAGTTTAAAATAAGGAACATTTCCAAATGGTACTTTAAAAATTGTGAAAACTCATGAGACCAGAGTTAAAACTCACTACTGTGACAGATTGCTTTAAAAAAATAAGGAAAAGATGCGAAATATATACTTATATGTATAAATAAATATAAATGCATTTAACGTGTGAACACTTTTCACCTTCAAAAACAGAATTTCTTTTTGATGATAAAACTATGTTTTTTTTCTGCAATTAATAACAAAATTTGATTGTATTTATTCAGTTTTTATAATCTGTTTATCAGAGTGATAATCAGCAACAGTCTTTTATGTCATGCGGTAGCCCTAAAAAGAAATTAAGTTGTTTTTTTAAAAAGTTTTGTAACTTGATAATTAATTTTCTTTCATGAAATAGGGATTTTAAAATGTCATACTTTTGTTTTTATCTGATTCTTGCAGGGTCCAGCAGCAATCATAAAATGTACTATAATTAAATAAAAATGTGCATATAATAAATGTCCTATATGGAGAAACAAAATGTGGCTATTTTAAAATCATGCACAAAAATTTGCATAAATAAATTGATGTATGTAATAATATGCAAGTGTTAAAGCTAAGCAATGTAAAAACACGAGTGAATAAGAAATTTATGACAAGCATGTCGACTGAGTGAAAGCTAGTTCAGAACTCTGTTTTTAAATAAGAAATAACTTTAAATGTGTTAAAAATTGTAAAAAAAAAAAAAAAAAAAAAAAAAAAAAAAATCTTAAACTGTTTTATAAGAAAAGCTCCTTTACAGCATATTTGATTATATCATGTAGGAAAAAATACACTTAAAAGAATTCTGTATGAGAATTCTTGAAAATTGAACTATGTCTGTCAGTTCTTTGTCAGAAATGGTGAAATTATTTTTGCACACTTAATAGAATGCCCTTAAATAGTTGTGTATTAATTTCATACCGATTCAGTATAATTTAAGATCTGTGTTAAATATGACGTACACTGTGATTTAACCACTTGTCTTAACGAGAGAGGGTCTAACGATTGACCATTTCTGTTTATCTTCAGCCTTATCACGACTGCTGATGGGCTTGTAAATATTATCCTGTTCGCCTTAATCCACTGCACGGCGCCGTGCTCACCCACTTACCGGAAGCTCCGACATTTACCTCGGGATTTGCCGGAGCTTGGGCTAGAGTGGCTGTTAGTGGGAAAGTGCTAATCTACAAGGCAGATTCAGGATTAGTGGTGACCCACAGGCCTGAATTCCAGTTGGTCGGCAGAGAGGCGGGGCTGTAGTCCACGGTAGGGGAATGAGGCGCAAAGAGGAGGAGTTCCACCCCAATTCTTTCACATGTTTTTGTCCATTTCTTTATTCCTTTCTCTCTCTTTCTCATCCTTTCTCGCTCTTCAAGTAGCCCTGATGAGAATCACACTAATCATTTGAGGATTAACAGGGACTCAGACAACACTACATCTAATTCCCCCTCACCGCCTCTGTGGGCCACAAGAAACCCTTGCAGCATGCGTGCACGGATCAACTCCCCTTGCGTGCACGCTCAAACGTTGACGTCGAAACTATGAGGTCGACGATGTTACGCCTTCATGCA
Organism: Thalassophryne amazonica; assembly: GCF_902500255.1. Lineage (NCBI taxonomy): Eukaryota > Metazoa > Chordata > Actinopteri > Batrachoidiformes > Batrachoididae > Thalassophryne > Thalassophryne amazonica. The sequence continues at coordinate 72,007,164 of NC_047113.1, forward strand.
AAACACTTCCACTGTGCGTTGCTTTTCTGCATACAGTCAGCATGAACAGACTTGCAGTCTGGAAAACCAGAAGTTACAATTCATTTGACAAGCATTTATAATGACACAGATTAGAACAAGTGGCTTGAATTTAAACCAGAAATCAAATGTTTTACTGCATTACACCAATATTAGCTTTTCTGATCTGGTTCCCCGTGCAGGTGAAATCAGATTTCAAAGGTTGCTGTTGTCATATAGTGAATTGGAGCGCACGCTCTTTGTGTTTATACTGATTCATGCTCTGTGTTCTCACGCTGCAGGCGCACTCTGTGTTCCAAATGTGAAGATAAAGTCAGCAGGCTAGAGGACGTACCATCTGGTTTATTGTTCTACATGCTCAAATTCTTTTGAATCCAGTCTTTGCGCACCGTGCTCATAGAGCGCAAACCTCTGCCAACATTAGTTTCCAAATCCACAAATTTTTACCTTGGAAAAAATTTTCAAGGTAAATTTCTTGGCTTTTCATAAGATAAAATATAATACAAAAGATCAAAAGGATCAAAAAGATCAAAAGGGCTTTTCAATGTTAAAGGTATGTTTGATTGAGATATAATGCAAAATGTACACCAAATGGGCTTTTCGATATTAAATTCAAATGTCCACAAAATCCACAATCTGGATCAGATCCAGAGCAAACTTTGTCAGGTGATAGTGAGTGTCAGTCTGCACATCACCTTCAAAAATGAGAGTGATTGGGGCAGGTTTGATTAAGATATAAAATATACATTAAATGGGTTTTCAATGTTAAATTTAAATGCCCACAAAATCTGTATTCTGGGTCAGATCCAGATCAAACTTTGTGAGTCAATAAAAGAAACTCTCCTACATAACGCTGTCAAATATGAAAGCAATTTGATCTTGTTTGACAGAGTTATGAATGTAAAATAAATTGTTTAATGTTTCAGGATAGGCATTTTTCCAATTTTCCAAGCTTTTGCCTGACATTGACATTTGACCTATAACCTTGAAAATTGAATCAGTTGTTGCCTATCAGGATATAAATCCTCTGTAAAAATTTCATGATATAAAACATTATGGTTTACAGGCTGTTTACAAACAAACAAACAAACGGGTGAAAACATAACCTCCACCAACAAAATTGGGCAGAGGTAAAAATCTACATTTCAGAAATTTGTTGTCTGTAATATATAACAAGCCAACAAAAGGTTATTATTGTGCCAAAGGCTGAGCTGTATTAACCTGGTTGCTGCTATACTGGTGTTGAACGCAATTTCTGTCACTCTGCATCTTTCAGTTTTTTTCATTGTTTTATGTTCTTTTGTGACTTTCATACTTTGCTTTATTACTGTTTTAGCATGTTGTTGTCATTTTAAATGTTCATTATTGTACTGACATTATTATTATCATCATCATCATGGTGGTACAAGGTATCTTGTTGAAGGCCACTTGCCTACCTGCAAACCCCCCATGTATCCTCCATGTAGTACATCTTGGTTGTGTCATCCAGCAAAACTACAATGCCAAATGAGCAGATTTACATCGGATCTGCTGTGATGACCCAGAGCAAAAACAGGGGCAGCCAAAAGAAAGTTTAGAATTGAAAGGTGAACTTCAGTAACAGATGGACCATTTTAAGATTAAGCTCCACTTTCTGTGAAAGCTTCCTCGTCGACACTCCCAGTTTGGGGTGTTTCATCACACCACCATCTTTTTGTACTGTATGGACTGCTGCTGCTGTTTTCTGTGTTAGCTGTGCTTCGTTACACTGCTAAGTATAAAACAACAACAATAAAATCTGGCATGCTCCCAAAAAACTAGACAAACACAACCAATTGGGCTCATGGCATTCATGCTGTTGACTCAGTAAAAGTATCCAATATCTGAATCCAGCCTTAAAAATCCTTGTGATAAGCATAATTAGCCTCCTTATACGATGAATAGAAAAGATTTAATGAAAGAAATAACACTTGATATTTAATGTTAATATCCACTGTTTTAAACCTGCATTATTTCTAGAAATTACAACTTTTTAATAAAACAAATAGTTAAAGGTTGAGGAATAATAAAAAAAAAAAATTAAATTAAATTATTGTTATCAAACCACATACAGTAAGTATACCTGAACGAAGACTGTTAAATTGAAGCAAGCTCTTACTTTGACTAATTTGTAACCAAATGCAGTATTAGCTTAAGGTGACCCAATAGTTATTTGTTCATTGTACTCGTATAACTGACACTTAAAAGTATTACATGCACTTTTATCCATTTTATACAATGGCAAATGTGTTCATATTTTTGAGTATATATTCATAATTATATTATACAAAATATACCATTCAACATATAATTCTGCTTTGTATTCAATGCACTTTTGTGCACTTGATATAAGTATATAATGCGAATTTGTTTACCTTTAAATGTTACAGAATTTTCAACAAAAGACTCTCCTGGCATTGTATTCTTTTAAATATTAAACACAATCACTTCAGATTTATTTGGATCCTATGCAAAATGTTTATGATGCAAACAATCACTGTTAAGCACTATGAGATGGAAGGGGCTGAGCAACAGCACATTAAATTAATTTGCAGATCCAGGTTCAGAACCGGGACTTCTTTTGTTTCAGCTTCTGTCAACATTGTCAGCAATTAATTAGATTCTCATAAAATAGTGCATGTATTTCAACAACAACAATAGTAGTATTAGTAATTTTTAGTAATTACTAACAGCAATGACAACAAGAACAATAAGAATAAATTCATATATATGGCTGAAATGTTGGAATATGGGTTGAAAATAACATGGCTGAAATGTTTGTTGAAGTTTGTAGGAAACAAATTCTCTTCTGTGTCCCCCTCCAGTTAGTAACAGTCCCATAAACTACAGGCCTACTAGACTATTCTGGACTATTTACTAGAGAAATCAAGCTGAAGTGCATCACATTTTCAGTCTGTTTTAGTAGACTTTGGTAATCTCAACGGCAGGTTGGCTTCCCAGCCTCCAACAGTTCGGAGCCAAGCAAACAGGCTCTCTGGAGGTGGACCATAACTACCACCTTAATCCTGGAAGCAACTCTTATCTCGACACAAATAGCCCCATAGTGAGGTGGCATGTCGTTCATCACCAAACCCCATGGCGCTGAGTGGGTACGATTGGTTCGTGTTGGGAAAAGTGACAGCAGACACCCGTCGATCTTTGTGCCATAAAGCTGAGTGATGTCGTCATTCAAATATGTGCCGTTATGTTGGTCACAGTGGAGTTTCAGCTTCTTCAATGTGCACACTTGTTGTAAATCACAGGATCAGTGACGGGCGACGGGGGGTATTGTCGTTTGTCTGTGACTGTTTCCGTGGTGAAGAAATGTGTCTATTTGGAGTTTAATGTCACTGGATATATAGTGGCAATCAATTATCAAGTTATATCTTTGCATTATGAATATTTACGCACCTATCTAATTGAGTACTCTAATAGTACTACAACAACCTCTCAGGAATACGACTGTATGCAAACAGTAGGTTTGAGGACCCCTCCACAAACAGTTATAGGGATGCTACAATTTTGAGAATGAAGCGGTTTCTGTTTTTTCAACAGTGGGTCAACAGAAAGTCAAATGTTAAACAGCCAAACAATCCTATTTCAACATAAAAAAAGACTTCTCAGTCAGTGTACTGCCTGGCACAAAGACAGTTGCCAATGGCCGATCAATAATAAAATGCCACATTATTTTTAATTATAAACATTACAGTATGCATTAAGTTGCAGAGATGCCCGCTATATTTGTACAATTTCTTTCAAAGTTGAAAGAGTCAGAGCTGTCAGGGGAGAAAATTAATTTGTGGAGGAATCGCAACATCACAGAGAGCTGAACGCTCCCACACAAAGCTGACCAGACCACACTGAGTGAACCCATGAATCTACAGCTTGTATCACAATGAAAATAAAAACTTTGTTTGTCCCCTGTAAGTTAGTAGTGTTTTTAATATATTCCATTCGAGGGTTATACAGATTCATATTATTACAGCTGTTAAACTGTTATTATTGTTATTATCCTTGTTGTTAATCCCCAAATTTGAGTTTTCGGATTAACAATATAAATATAAATTTGATTTTATATTTTTAAATTCTGAGTAATAGCTAATTATTACTGTCTCACCAGAGGAACAATTTGATGCTAACAAATTAAGATATTTCAAGGATAACTGTTACGATTCTTGCGGTTAAATTATTTACATTAAAATGTTTAGCTGTCCATGAGTCTCAAATCAGTTTAAATTACTCTAATTTTAAAAAATACTCAGGAAAAGAGAAAAAAAATGATGTTTATCAAGCATCTATCTATCTATCTATATCTATATCTATCTATCTATCTATCTATCTATCTATCTATCTATCTATCTATCTATCTATCTATCTATCTATCTATCTATATATATATACATATATATATATATATAAATCATATAGTATTTCAGGTTGTCTAATTAAGCAATGAAAAAAGAACAAATATTAAACATTCAATATTAAAGCATATGTAACAACATAATCTAACATTTTTCTTTCCTTTTACAGTTATTCTGCAGTCAGTCTTTTTCTCTTTGTTGCATTCATAACACTTTTTTTGTGTACTTGAGACAAATATGTCTGACGTTTCTACTGTCTACAGATAGAAGTTGATGTGTGGTGTACAATTTTTTAAATTTGGGGGCTATGCTATTAAACAACCAGCTGACATACTCAAAAAATGACTCATGGAAAATATTTATATTTCATCTATTCGACAACTGGTAGCAACAGTATAATATAATTTTTATTATCAGTTTTAGAAATTAATGCCAAAATAAAATTATCGGTCAAGGTCACGGTTTTGTTTTACGTCAGGTTTCTCAGTTTTTATTGTCGTATTTAGTCTTAATAAAACAGCTGTTTGCTTGTGATTATTTTCCCCCATTCTGTGTTAATATCTGTGTGTCAAAAACCCGAGCGTTTCCCATTACTATCAGTTACAACCAGTTGCTAAGAGCTTTCATCCGACAGTGTTGATCGTGAAGAGTGATCTGTACATTTTTCCAACTAAAGGCTGTTATAAAGAGCTAATGCCATAAGTCTGTGTTTGCGAGTTTAGCAACTACGCCAACAAGGCAACAAGGAGCTGGAGAGAATTGGAAACCGAGCACGCAGACGGCTCAGAAAGCTGAAAACAGCTGTGTTTTACAACCACTGAAACACAACGCTCGAAAGGAATTTTTTTTTTTCACCGGCTACCCATACTGCACCTGCCATTTCCATCACAGCCGTGTGGTCACAAAGGGAGCAGTATATCTGTCAACAGGATCACGTCCTCAATAGAGCCACTCAATCCTTCAAGACACCCCCTCAACTGGCCTCAACAAAGCCCAAAAACCCCTCAACTTGCCCACCTAAGCCCAATTCAATCAGGATATCCTCCTAGTTTCTGTAAGGAAGATACTTCCTTTGCCTGTCCAAACTGTCCGGTAGCTCTTCTCCACATTTTGACATACAGGTTGACTGAACGTGATACAGGATTTGAGTTAAAAGAATAGGTGGAGGAGGGAACAACAACATCCTTCTTTGGCAGCATGCGACCATAACAGAATTTATTTGTTTGTTTGTTTTTTAACAAATGCACGCAATGTCATGTGCAAATCTAAATTTGGATGCATATTTCAAGCAAGCAAAGCAACTGCATTGATTTAACACCAAAATAAACCAAGAGTGATTTACATTAAAATGCATTAAACAAAAAAATAACAGGTATGGAAAAACAGCATTGAGGTGACAGAAAATGCAAAAAACAATTAACCTCCCACCCACCAAGATGTACAGTCGCAACCACTCAAATTACACCACAGCACAGCCAGAAAGAAGAGATGTACACAGCAGGAAATGTAAGCCAGAGAAGATAAAGTTTAAATGTGGAACACAGGTGATGGATCTGAAAACAAACACAAGATGTCTGATTGGGCTGTCACCCGTGGGCGTATCATGAATGCACCGGGGGATTTGCATGTACATAAATGTTTGTCAAGCTCAGTGTCACCTTATATATCATTTCACAGAGACAGGACAAATATACTGCAAGCTCGAGAAAGGAGGAGGTATAATTAGAATGATACTTGAATAACTGCGCAAGATATTTAATTATTATGTTCAAAGAATTCCACAAAGCACCTGCAAAACTGATGCATGGAATAATTTTACATATTTGTTTGCATGTTGGGCCGGCACTGCTGCCTCATAGCAAGAAGGTCCCAGGTTTACTTCCACCCTGGTCCTTTCTGTGTCGAGTTTGCATGTTCTCACTGTGTTTGCATATGGGTTCCTTCCAGGTGCTCTGGCTTCATCCCACCTCCAATGACACACAGGTTAGTTGAAATGGTGACTCTAAATTGATTGTAGGTGAGAGTGTGAGTTTGTTTGTCTATATGTGTTATCCCTGTAATGTGTTGGTAAGTGGATTCAGAAAATTATATATATATGTGTGTGTTGTCCATTCGGCTGCCCCCGTATTGTTCGGAGTCACCACAGAGGATACGGCCACTTTTTACATTTAAAAATACATCAATATTTTGGAAAATTAAACTCTGTAATTTCTTTTCAGAATTCTCCTGAAATTTACAAGTATGAAAAGAGCTATAGGGGTGTATATATGAGTTATAGGTGTGTATACAAATATTTTGTGACAGAGTATACAACACTGTCCGTCTTTATGTCAACAAGTACTGCATTAAACTAAAAAGGTTTTTATTTTAATGTATTTTTTTATTTTTTAAATTTGATGATTCTGAACCCCTTCAATGATTTTTAAAAATCATTTTTATTTTTGGGGTGGGGGTGGCAGAGGGACACAAATTCCGTTGGATTCAAATCCCTAAGAATTTTGTACAAGGCTGTACATGCCCGGCTATGTTTTTTTTTTTTTTTTAATTCATAATTTAAAGAGAAACTCCTGAAAATAACATTGGCTTATTAGCCACCCTTCTTTAAAGGTTTGGCTTATTCATTAGCAATCCTGGTTACATACTGTAGATACAGTCACAGGTTAAATCATTGCACTGGCAGAAGTAATAAAAGCGAAATTTTGAAAAAATAGCTAATTGTCTAAATTTGTTGGGCTTGGCAGCATGGTGAGTTAGTGGTTGGCACTGTTGCCTCACAACAAGAAGATCAAGGGATCGATTCCCACTTGTGCCCTTTCTGTTTGGAGTTTGCATGTTCTCCCCGTGTCTGCGTGGGTTCCCTTCGGGTGCTCCGGCTTCCTCCAAAGACATGCAGGTTAGACGAATTGGAAACTTGAAAATGTCCGCAGGTGTGCTTGCGGGTGTGAATGTGTTTGTTTGTGTATTTGAGGCCTTGTGAAAGACTGCCATCCTGTCCAGGGTGTACCCCACATCATGCCCTGTGACTGCTGGGATAGGCTCCACCCCCCGGGTGAACCTTAATTGGAGTAAGCGGTTGAAGATGAGTGAGTGAATGTCAGGCCTGAACCCAGCGTGGTGAGTAAACATGCCAATTCTTGAGTGATCCAGTTCCAATCCCAGACTCCAGTGTCAGTATGGGGTAGGTGACCTCTGAGGTAAAAAACCCAAAACAACAGGGAAAGAAACAGAAAGTCTGAGTCGACCTGCTGGGGATTAAGCCGGGGTCACAGTGGATCAGCTGGGTCTTCCTCTCCCACACAAGAAGGAAAACAAATATTAATCACCTCTAATACTTCACACAGAAAGGGTCCCGAAATAGAGGGCAGGAGTGCGAGCAGAGAAGACGATACAGGTCTCAACAACTAATGAAAAGTCGCCGTAGGGCCTGTGGTGGGGCCGAAACTTTAAGGTCCCAGTCACACGAGAAATTTGCAAGGTCATTTTCATTCTTCTATCCTTGTCAGTAGGCAGGGCTTGGTGATGTTCTTACCAGCCCTGTGGTCATAATTATGCTACCTTTTTGGAGCTAATTAGCTTCCACTTACAAGCATCAAACATCACAACTACCCACTTAAATTACAAACTGTGTAATGACCAGTTATCTGATAAACACATATGAGCACAATACATCATTTGCTCACATAAAAGCTGTTTTTGTGCAAACTATACAGTAACCAAGAAAACTGTTTTAGTGAGCTGCTGTTGCAAGTGGGCTAAGCTAATTACCATATTCAACCACTCAATAATACCATGTGCAAGTGTCAGACATCACAGCTGAGTTAAATTTTTTATTATACTGAGTTATTTTGTAATATGATGAACACACATTCGCACAGTATATTATTGCACACACACAAATCCATCATGATTGTGGACTGTGTGCTACTTAGCCAAGATATCTAGGTTAGCAAGCTGCTCAGCCATTAGCAAATTATCATCAAACATCATGGCTGCACAGTTAAATTATGTATTAAACTCATGCATTAGGTAATGGCAAATTATCTCATGAAGGTAGGTCAAGAATACACTATTCGCTCACAAGTTGTTTTGTGCAAGTTATATGCTAACTAGCCAAGCTAGCTAGTGCGCTAACATTACAACTGAGTTAAGCTAGTTACATAGTGGCTGGTATGCTGAAGCACTAGCTAAATGCCATGTGCAAATTTCAAATATTACAACTGCACAATTAAATTAGGTATTCTGGTCACTTATTTTGTAATAGTTATCTAATGAACACATATTAGCAGACTACATTAGTGAACACAATTTAATCACTGTACTGTACACAACCTAGCCAATATATCTAGCTTAGCCAGCTAATGTTGCAACTGGGCCAGCCAAGCTACCTTCTCATGTGGCCAGTCACTAGCTAATTGATGTTGAGGATTAAATATGACATCTGTACAGTTAAATTGTGTACTTAAATCACACAGTGGGTAATAGCTAGTTAGGTGATGCATTTAGTGGATTACACTGTTTGTTCACAAGCAACCAAGCCCAAAAGACCTTTCAAATGCTACCCATCTAAGTTAGATGGTGTATGAGCTAAAAGGTTAGCTATCTTCCTAGCATGCTCACAGCTATGTGAAGGTAATGTATTTCATCTTTTCATTCATGACATGAAATAATTCAATGATGAGGTTTTGACTTTTTGAAGAATACAACTGAACAGGCACCTATATTTTTCGCTTGTTTTATCACCTTGAATGTTGCTAATATAAAGAGGGGTTGTGATTAGTTAGTGTATTTGCATGCCAAACTTTATCAAAGCTGCACTCTATGCACAACTCCCAGGGCAATTATTATTAGCTTTTTTGTTTTTCCTCGGGTTTAACACATTGGACTAAACTACTTGCAGGCTGAATTTTTGCTAACGTCGTCTGCACCAAAACAATAACAACAACAAAAATGTTTGGGCCATTACAAGAGATTTACAAACAAATTCAGTTGCACTGATGAATGTAGGTGTTGCATGCTATGTAGCGTGGGTGGCTTTATAGAGTGTGAATGATGGGCACAGTTCCTTAAAACCCCCCCATCGGTCATCCATGAGGCATCTCAGAAGTGGCACCAACGAACCCCCACCTGGCATACTGGTGATGGCGCCATCTGGTCCTGGCCAAGGCTCGCCATCAGGCCTGCAGTCAGTACCCACAGTGCCAGTGTGGTGTTGTTTAATGAGCACATATGAGCAAATATTTGACTGCCAGGTGGCGTTGCCACCACACCATGCCGACCAGGCGGGGTTCTGCAATTGCCGTTCAAACCCGGGGGCATCAAAGGGGGGCCTTGGATTTCCAGAGTAACTAAGGCATAATCCACCCCCTTATTGGTCCCATTCATATTGAAATACATGATCAGAGGAACTGCAGAGGCCCTAATCTTGCCAATGAGCGGTCCGGCACAGCTGCAGGGATAAAGTCAGTATGAGACCACCAGTATATTAGAAAAAGTCAGGACTTGCTGATTGGATTAGGGGAGATGGAGGAGGTGGGGGTGGGGGACCTCAGGGGTGAGGAAATGTCATCCTCCAGCATTGTGTGTGGCGTGGCGGCCTCGGTATTGGCGATTGAGGATCAAGAGGTGAAGCAGACATACTTTGTTCCAGTATTCTGTGATCCGCAAAAGAGAATTTCAAGGAGGTAACGTGAAGAAGAGTGGCAACAAAATGGAAAGCCAAGACCAGAGCCTGAATGCCTGGAGTCGGGGCTTCGTAGCACCTCCCAGCCGCTCAGAGTGAGCTCGTCTGGGTTTAAGTTGAAGCACGGCAGTTTTGAGAAGAAAAAGAAAAGGAGAGCGAGAGGGAGGACTAAACCGGGCATTAGCTATCGACTTAAAGGTTTGTGCCGGTTCCTCTGGTAGGAAGAGCCGCCCGTTTAAGTGTGATTGAGCACAGCTTAGATGGGGATCAATGGTTATCCTCTCGACTGTTTTGTTTTGAGGTTTCTGTATTTACTGTGAGGAAAAGAAGCCATTTTGTTTCAAAAAGCAGGAGCCAAATATTTTCATAGTTGTCTGGCACTGGCAGTGCAATTTATCCATTCAAAATGACAAATTCATCTTGCACGCTGTTAACTATTAAACACTGTTAGAAAATGTATTGCTCTTTGAATTTCATTTTTAACAATGACTCTGCATGCACTGTAATATACAGTACCTTGTACCTATAACATACATCTTCAACTGCTTATCTGGGATCGGGTCATGGGCTGTACCTATAACACCTGTTTTCAAATCACCTTTTGTTATTTTTCTATTATAAAACCTTTTTCAGGATCATACACAGTGTAGGGTCCCTGTCGTGGTTGGAGTCGAGTGTTTCATCCACCCACATTGTGCAGTCTGCACTTAACAGAAACTGATTACCTGCTTACATTTTCATTATACAATAATTGTTAAAACTGTTCGGAAACTGCACCCAGAAAGATCCAAGAATGTTAAAGAAAGGGAAACTTTTTTGGGGGGGGGATTAGATTTCAAAATTGGTGACTTGTTTAAAGACATCTTGCTTTGTGTCAGCACAAGAAAATTCAGCATCATGAAAATGTTTTTGTGCACCAAAATACAATGCAAAAGTATATAACAGACACTTTCATATTTCAAAGTTCACATACCATCAAAGTACTACAAACACAAACCGTATCATCTAAATTGTATGTGCCGAAAACGTCTGTACCTACATGGCCATTATTCTTTAAAAAAAAAAAAAAAAAAGAATCTGAGATTACTGTGTCTGTTGGTTTATTAGTGTAATTCTTCCGAAATGAACAAACTCAATTTCACAAAAAAATTCTTGGAAAGACGGTTTTGCCCAAACAAGAAACAGTTCTATGCTAATCCACATACGTTTTCAGTGCAAGGAAATGTTAAAATAACTTTTTGGCAGAGTGACATCAGCTGTTCAGGGGGCTTAGCAAAGGTATACCCTCCAATGATTTCTCTTTGACTTGTGGGTAGTTATCGAGCACATTTATAAAGTAATTGTTATGTTCTACCTGCCATCTCATCTTTATGATGTTACTAGTCTGTGTCCTTGGACTGATTGAATTTATTTAGTAAAATTATGCACAAGATACATATGTAATTGTCCATTAAAATAGACGGCTAGCACAAGAAATTGAAAAACACTTGTTTTCATTGTGGTCTGGCAAAGTAAAAAAATACAATAAGACAACGTAACAAAGGTAATACTAAATTAACCGTAACCCTAATTATGAGAAATTATATAAAATAAAAAACCCAAAGTAATAATAATGCCAATATTTAATGTAAATTACAATGATATTAAAAATATTGATAGAATAAAAAAATTCTAATTAGCAATACTGTTGCCTAAGTAATAAAAAAAACAACAAAAGAGTTGGCAAAATGAAGAGGAAATAGCAAAACAATAAAATAAAGATAAATACACTAAAGTAGAATTAATGGAACAAGACACTCGTCTCATCTCTGTAGCTGTAAATGGGTACCAGCTTTGACTGGAGTGGTAACCTGCATTGGACTGGTGTCCCATCCAGGGGAATGCTATGGAATCCAGGGATAAGCACCAGCATCACTGGGCTTCAAGGCCTCTTTAGGACCTACTCCTTGTTGACTGGGGAAGTAACCTGCATCAGAATGGCATCCCAACCAGAGGTAGTTGTAGACTCTCGTCCATCCACCACACTATGGAACTCCCCTGGTTCCATAGTGTGGTGGATGCAGTGGTGTGAAGCAACAGAACATGCTCCTAGACTCAACCTTAATCTTAAATTGATCAATAGTTGCACCTTATGCCTGGACAGATTTTATGAAAACGTATTTTTGATGGCTGTAATTATAGTACAGAACATCAATATTGGTTATAAAATTTAAAACATTACAAAGGTGTCATGTATTATAAATTATAAACATGTTTCTGCAGCAGGCCATGACAAAAAATATTTACAAAGCACATGTTCGAGCACACATGCTGCCTGTGTGACATGCCTGCACAGAAAGATGTGCACAAACGTGTGCTCGCACGCTCACACAGGCACAAATGGACACAGGTGGGAAGCCTCATCTCATGCTTTGAGTTTGCAGAGAACAGACTTCCAGAGAATCCCTCTGCAAATTCACCACTTCTGCATTTCTCTGTGCGAAGACGACTCCAAACACATTTCTCAGAAATGTGATCAAGGCAAACTGAATCCTGGAAAACAGCATTTTTAATCTGATGCACCTGTACTCCAGGGAGAAGGTTTTTGTTACAGTGAAATTAAAGATGATGTTTAGTCATTCTAACAGTGTCCAAGAATCCTCCTAAAAGACCAGTACCAAAGGCTTTCCGTATTTTCTGGCCTGTAAAGGGCTTTCAGATTGAAGGCGTCAGACGTGGCAGTTAACGCTCGTCAGTAACGTCAGATACGTTGCTTCGGATGAGGCAAGGGGTGCGGACATTATATATATATATATATATATATATATATATATATATATATATATATATATATATATATATATATATATTGTTGGGAAAGTGTAGTGACACGGACCCACAACAACAAATTATAACACTTTACTGTTGTGAATGTCACAACCAAACACAGCAGATTCAGAATGTGCAACAGTCAATTAATAAAGGTGTCGTGTGGGCAGGCTCGACGATAGGAGACGCCCGTCTGGAAACGAACCGGAACCACACGATTTCCACCGCCACCTGAACCCGAGGAATACTGGAGCCGCCAAGTCCCGGAGTCCCCAGGTGGCCACCTTCCCGGCGTGTCGGATCTGGTACTGCTGGCAGAAAGCAAAAGTCAAAGGGTGGGTGTGTGAACACCCAGTAACAATGGTGGGAATGCCACCTCCACCTCTCACTCAACACGTTGCAGCGGTCTCAGATGAAAAGGAGCGCCGTCTTGCACAGCCTCCGCAAAAACGACCGGTTCTCCTGCAAACACTCACAATAACAGATTTATAAATCTCACAAAAAGGCTGAGAGCATTACCTCCAGATGAAGATGATATCTCGGCAGTTTGGTGGAGGTGTCTTCCTGCTTTTATACCAGATGTGATGATTAGTGACAGCTGTCACGGATGATGGGTGACAGCTGTCACCACGGCTTGTTCCTGAGGCGGCAGCGCCCTCTCGTGCCTGAAGCTCGCACTTCAGGCAGGGCGCCTTCTGGTGGTGGGCCAGCAGTACCTCCTCTTCAGCGGCCCACACAACATATATATATATATATATATATATATACAAGGTCTGTTAGAAAAGTATCCGACATTTTTATTTTTTTCAAAAACCATATGGATTTGAATCACGTGTGATTGCATCAGCCAAGCTTGAACCTTCGTGCACATGCGTGAGTTTTTTCACACCTGTCGGTTGCGTCATTCGCCTGTGAGCAGGCTTTGTGTGAGCACTGGTCCACCCTCTCGTCATGTTTTTATTGCGAATAAATGTCTGAACGATTTGGACGGCACATTCCACTGTTACAGGAGTTTTTGTCATGGAAAGAGGAGCGGCTCCACCGCGCGTCGCAGTGGAGCTGCATGGCGCAAAGCAACGCCGTGATGAAGCCTTCCAGGACATGTTGGGGCAGGTCCAGCTCATGCACAATCACAATCGGATAATCACACAACTGAAAAGCAACCGACAGCCGTCTGAAATCCACCTTTAAGCCGTCCTGTGAGACCAACACCGAGGTGGTTTTGTCCCGCGTAATGAACGGCTCCGTGGCGCGTCCCTCCGCTCCTCTTTCCATGACAAAAACTCCTGTAACAGTGGAATGTGCCGTTCATTTCTAAACTGGACGCTGTCTTGATCCGGTATGTCATCTGACTAGCACAGGAATTGTGAAAAGACGTGGACATCAGCATTTTTTCAGCACATTGAGACAGACGTGCGGAGGAATTCCGGGCGTCGCGGTGGAGCTGCATGGCACAAAGCAACGCTGTGATGAAGCCTTCCAGGACATGTTGGGGCAGGTCCAGCTCATGCACAATCACAATCGGATAATCACACAACTGAAAAGCAACCGGAATCCATCTGAAATCCACCTTCAAGCCGTCCTGTGAGACCAACACCGAGGTGGTTTTGTCCCGCATAATGAACGGCTCTGTGGTGCGTCCCTCCGCTTTTCTTTCCATGAAAAAAACTCCTGTAACAGTGGAATGTGCCGACTTTTTGTGAAAGTCAGACGAGGTCCCGGATCAACAAAGCCTTCACGTTGGAAATGATCTGGTTGTTTCAGTGGGGTCTGAGCATGTCGATCGGCGCTGGGAGCGCGGCGCGCTCTCAGCAGTTGTGGGCCGTCCTTAAAGCGGCAGTAACACTCCTTAATCTGTATAATCCCCATAAAATCGTCCCTGAAAGCCATATTAATTTTCCGAACAGTGTCCACCTGGAGGTCTCTCTCAGTTTCTGGAAAAAAATTGATGCAGCAAAGCTCCAAATCGTTCAGACATTTATTCGCAATAAAAAAACGACAAGAGGGGTGGACCAGTGCTCACACAAAGCCTGCTCACAGGCGAATGACGGAACCGACAGGCGTGAAAAAACTCACGCATGCGCACGAAGGCTCAAGCTTGTCTGATGCAATCACACGTGATTCAAATCCATATGGTTTTTGAAAAAAATAAAAAGGTTGGATACTTTTCTAACAGACCTTGTATATTTGTACAAGAATCAGGAACATTTGCTGTGCAGGAAACCTAAATTCAGACGCACTCCAAAAACTTCCAGTGATGAGCTGAACATCATGAAGTCCAGTCGGAAAAAGCATCTCTGCTCTTCAAAATGGAAGAAAAGTGTCTTCAACAACTCCAGCAGAGGTCAAAGTTGCAGAAGAGACTTTCATCTGGTTAAATATCCCGAGAGTCCAGCACACCAACACTGCTTCTGTGCTTCTACATAAAACAAACCCCGCCCCTATTGCGCACAATTTAAAAACATTCACAATCACTACTCACATTCATATTTTAGAAGTTACTCTGTCCTGATCACAACATTAAAGGCAAACACATATTCTGATGAAATTACAAGTTGAAATGACTCTTAAAAAAAATAATTTCATCATGAGGTTTATGTCACATAATTTACAAATCACACTGCAGTCGTAAATCATCTCCTGTTGCATTTATAATAAACATTTGTATTTATTTACAGTCTGTTTTGGTTGAAATGAGATATGAATAATCTACCAGACTTAAAAATGTACACATATCCATGCTATTTTATTTGTCTAAAAATAAATGTCCAAGGTTCCTTATGTTAAACAAGAAATCATCTCATCTGAAATAATAGGTAAGTTATGGTTTTAATCGACAGATGGAGAAAGGTTTCTAAAGAATCTTTTATTTTCCTATTTTAATTACAAGTGTTCTAATGTAAGAAACATTTAACAGTAATCAGAAATTTTGAAGTTAAATAAACAATTGCAAGGATTTTCTGCAGTTCTGTGACACGTTTCTGCCACTAATCTATATATAACACAGTGTTATATACAGATTAGTGGTTTCTGCACTGGAGTCTTCCGTGTTTTGGCCTGATGCCTCATTTCTATTGGACAGTGCAAAGCTACATCACAGCTCACAGCAGCGAAAGCTGGAATGGGTTGAACTTTGACCGTGGCAGCTTGACGACAAGCGGCAATGTGCGCTCCCAGCAAAGTGTCTCATTGAAAATAATGCTTTTTAGACCGATTCAAGATGCTTCTGCCACAGCTGACGCTTCTGGTGTGAAAGGCTCATAAGTCACACTAGAGTCTTGGTCACATCTGTCCAAAAATGTGCCATGAAGCAGAAAAAAACATATAAAATGTTGTGTGCGCCGCCAGAAGAGGAGCTACTGCTGGCCCACCATCAGAGGGCGCCCTGCCTGAAGTGCGGGCTTCAGGCACGAGAGGGCGCTGCCGCCACGGACACAGCCGGGGGTGACAGCTGTCACTCATTATCTCCTGACAGCTGTCACTCATTCATGCTTCATCATCTCACTCCATAAAACCCGGACGTCATCTCCACCTCATTGCCGAGATATCGTCGAACCGTTCAGGTAGTATTCTCAGCCTTAACAGTAAACTGTGTGTCAGTCTGAACTCTTTTTTGCAGCCGTTTTCCTGTGGTGTTCCTTGTCTGTGAGACCGGCGTTCGGTGTGACCAGCGACGGCTTCGCTTCACACCTCTACCAGATAAGTGGGTAGACAGGAGCTGCACGAGTGTTAGAGGTGGAGGTGGAATTCCCACCGTTGTTGCTACTGGGTGTGCACACACCCATATCTTATTGTCTCTGCTCCCTGCCAGCAGTACCAGATCCGACCTTCGAAGACGGTGGCCACCTGGGGACTCGGGACTTGGCGGCTCCAGTATTCTCCGGGTGGCGGAGGAAATCGTGTGGTTCCGGTTCATCTCAGGACAGACGTCTTCTATCCTCGAGCCTGCCCACACGTCACCCTTGTGATTGACTGTCTGTAAAATTTCACATTCCTCTGTGTTGTGCTCATTCACAACAGTAAAGTGTTCATATTTGACTCTTTCATTGTCTGTTCATTTACGCCCCCTGTTGTGGGTCTGTGTCACTACACTTTCACAACATAAAAGTTGCACTGGTCAATAAGTCACATTTGTTTTTGAAACATGGTCCCACAACTTCATGCAACAAGAACCAAAATTAATTTAACTGGCACATTATTAATTTCCAACACAAACACTGCATTAGCATGCAGAAGCTAAGGAGCTAATTAATGCTATTGCTATAATTAATGCTTCTTTTGGCCAAAGAACAGACAGTCATAGGTGAGGTAAACATGCAATGCAATTAAAATTTGGTGCATCATTTATTTATAATGCAAAGACATACTTTAGGGCCCCTTCACACATAGTGCGAATTTGGCCGAACTGCGCATGAAGCAGGAATCGTATGCAATACGTGTAAAATCATAGCTACTTCTAACGTCTTGTACACCTGTTGCTACAACTATTTGTGCACACCAGTGGCTGAAAGTGTGCGCTGTGCGAGCCCATCAAACCCTCTCACAGTAGGTGTCAGCTAAATTCCAGGTGACACACGCAAACAGCTAACACCACTTGCATGGCACTTAGAAAATGTGTGGCCATTCACACTGTTAACATGACAGCAGTCAGCAGATGATCACTGTTGAGCTGGATGTGAAATTTTTCTAAGTACCCCACGAGTGTGGCTTTGCAAAAAGACACATTGGTGTGTGCACTGAGGAGCAGCTGTGGAGATCTGCAATTCTGGACATCACAGCTGGGGAACACGTACTGTGTTTGGGTGGACATGAACTAACAACTGCCCACTGTGACACGCGTGTGTCTGCTTGCTGTCATCACGTGGACATACATAAAAACATATATCGCTGTTGCAATGAGCTGCAGCGAGCACGCGCACACCATGCACATTGACAGGCTACCCCAGGTGATCTGGACCGTCAGATCATAACACACAGCTGGCGATCTGAATGTCATGTCACCCACGTGAGCTCTGTTCCACATGACACGGTGTCTGTCCCGCGGCGTGCCATCCACAAGACACGCGTATCGGGCAGGACACACAAGCGGGGCCAGCTGGACACTCCACCAGTAGATGTGGACATGATAAGAGCACCCTGCTTCTCATTCATGAACAGATGGATTGTACTTGTATTGCCCTCTTGATAAGAGGGATTCCATAAAATGCTGTGTTTTTATATGGTGTGTGGGTTTTTTGGGGGTTTTTTTTAATACCTCCATGTCCTACTTGATTTCAGGCATTTTCCTGCACCTTTCACAGGACAGTGATGGTACATCAGTGGTAAAGTTTCTGGCTGGCAATCAGAACTTTTAAAAAGTGCCAGTTCGAATCCCATGGGTGACATGTATTTTTTTTCACTTGCATTACTGCCACTACTCAACAAAAATATAAACGCAACACTTTTGGTTTTGCTCCCATTTTGTATGAGATGAACTCAAAGATCTAAAACTTTTTCCACATACACAATATCACCATTTCCCTCAAATATTGTTCACAAACCAGTCTGAATCTGTGACAGTGAGCACTTCTCCTTTGCTGAGATAATCCATCCCACGTCACAGGTGTGCCATACCAAGATGCTGATTAGACACCATGATTAGTGCACAGGTGTGCCTTAGACTGCCCACAATAAAAGGCCACTCTGAAAGGTGCAGTTTTATCACACAGCACAATGCCACAGATGTCGCAAGATTTGAGGGAGCGTGCAATTGGCATGCTGACAGCAGGAATGTCAACCAGAGCTGTTGCTCGTGTATTGAATGTTCATTTCTCTACCATAAGCCATCTCCAAAGGCATTTCAGAGAATTTGGCAGTACATCCAACCAGCCTCACAACCGCAGACCACGTGTAACCACACCAGCCCAGGACCTCCACATCCAGCATGTTCACCTCCAAGATCATCTGAGACCAGCCACTCGGACAGCGGCTGAAACAATCGGTTTGCATAACCAAAGAATTTCTGCACAAACTGTAAAAAACCGTCTCAGGGAAGCTCATCTGCATGCTCGTGGTCCTCATCGGGGTCTCGACCTGACTCCAGTTCGTCGTCGTAACCGACTTGAGTGGGCAAATGCTCACATTCGCTGGCGTTTGGCACGTTGGAGAGGTGTTCTCTTCACGGATGATGCGAAGGAGATGTGTTGCACTGCATGAGGCATATGGTGGTCACACCAGATACTGACTGGTATCCCCCCAATAACACAAAACTGCACCTTTCAGAGTGGCCTTTTATTGTGGGCAGTCTAAGGCACACCTGTGCACTAATCATGGTGTCTAATCAGCATCTTGATATGGCACACCTGTGAGGTGGGATGGATTATCTCAGCAAAGGAGAAGTGCTCACTATCACAGATTTCGACTGGTTTGTGAACAATATTTGAGGGAAATGGTGATATTGTGTATGTGGAAAAAGTTTTACATCTTTGAGTTCATCTCATACAAAATGGGAGCAAAACCAAAAGTGTTGCGTTTATATTTTTGTTGAGTGTATATAAAGCGCCAAATCACAACAAACTTGGCACACGTCACTCCACTCAAATAAGGACCAACCTTGCCGACCCCCAGAGCAAGCACTAGGCAACTGTGGTGAGGAAAAACTCCCTCTTAGGAAGAAGCCTCAAGCAGACCAGGCTCTAGGGGGTGACCCTCTGCTTGGGCCATGCCATATACATTAACATACACATATATATATATATATATACATTTATACACACATATATACACACTCACATATATACCTATATACATACCCACTAACACATAAATAAATATATATATATATATATATATATATATATATATATATATATATATATATATATATATATATATATATATATATATATATATATATATATATACGAGGTCTATTAGAAAAGTATCCGACCTTATTATTTTTTTCAAAAACCATATGGATTTGAATCACGTGTGATTACATCAGACATGCTTGAACCCTCGTGGGCATGCGAGAGTTTTTTCACGCCTGTCGGTTACGTCATTCGCCTGTGGGCAGTCTTTGAGTGAGGAGTCGCCCACCCTCTCGTCGATTTTTTCATTGTTTAGGAATGGCTCAGAGACTGCTGCTTTGTTTGATCAAACTTTTTTCAAAACTGTAAGGCACAACTGAGTGGACAACATTCGATAAATTCAGCTGGTTTTCGATAAAAATTTTAACGGCTGATGAGAGATTTTGGTCTGGTAGTGTCGCCGTAAGGACGGCCCACGGCGCCTGATGGCGATCTGCGCTTCAAGGCGGTAGCGTCTCGCCGTTTCAAGTTGAAAACTTCCACATTTCAGGCTCTGTTGACCCAGTAAGTTGTCAGAGAACAGAGAACTTTCAGAAGAAGTCGACATGAGGAGTTTATTCGGACATTCCATTGTTAACGGACATTTTGTAATGAAAGAACGTGTGGGCAGAGTCGCATGTCGGGCCGGACCCGACCGCGGGGGGTCGCGACAGGAAAAACACCTCCGTTGGAAACCTTAACGGACAAGTTGGAACATGCCCAAGCTGTTAAACAATTTCTCAGTTACTCACTTGTTGAAAGCCATCAAAAGCCGCCTGAATTTTACAAATGGTTTTCAACACGGAGGTGTTTTTCCTGTCGCGGCGCACACAGATTCGCCGAGTCGTCACGGAAATGACTCGGCGAATTTGCGCACACATCTTTCATTAAAAAACGTCCTTAAACAGTGGAATGTCCGCATAAAGTCCTCATGCCGGCCTCTTCTGAATCTTCTCTGTTCTCTCACGACGTCCTGGGTGAATTAAGCCTTAAATTAGGATGTTTTCAGCTCGAAACAGGCCGACGATGGCACCTGGAAGAGCTGCGCGACGTCCTGCTCCGTGGGAAGTCCTTACACCGACAGAAACACCCCATAATCTCTCATCAGCCGTTAAACTTTTCACCGAAAACAGCTTAATTTCTCGAATAGTGTCCACTCGGATATTCCTCACAGGTCCAGAAAAATTTTTGATAAAGCAACGCGCTCTGTCTCGAGCAGCGTGTGAAACAAAGGAATTCAGCCGAGAGGGCGGGACCACATCTCACTCAAGGCCTGCCCACAGGGAAATGACTTCACCGACATGCGTGAAAAAACTCACGCATGCGCACGAGGGTTCAAGCATGATTGGTGTAATCGCACGTCATTCAAATCCATATAGTTAAAAAAAAAATAAAAGGGTCGGTTTATTATCTAATAGACCTCGTATATATATATATATATATCATACACATATACATACATACACACACACATATATATATATTGATTGATTGATTATTTATTTTGAGCTTTATAAAATAAGCATTTCTTTCACATTTACATTTACCCACATTGGGTTGAAAGGAACACGAAATACATACGTACAAACATACATACATACATGCGCATTTAGCCCGAAAAGGGGTGGGAAGAAGACGAGCTTATTTAATCCCACCCTCAAACACCCATACATTATTACCACTACCGAGTGTGACCAATATTCCTTTTTTATTATTATGTAATTGATGTCATGAATGATATTCATGTTTTGTGAGACCTGCGTTCACGTTGTGGGAAATATTTTTTTCAGAAAATAACCACACCTGCAGTATCCATAAACTACTTCAACTGAAAAAAAAAATTATATATATATATGCAGTTGTGGTTATTTTCTACATTTTGGTCTCTATCGACAGTGTGCTGATATTTCAACATGAGTATATCCACCTGTCAAACGGGAACGAAGGCCTCAAACAGCTCAATAAGCTTAAGAGAAATGTTGTAGAAAAACAATTAACACTAGATTCTAACCTCAGGAAGGTAGACAACGAGCTACAACCTTATTTTTATCCCTATGAACCATCCTCTGAGCTGGAAAAATAATATTGATCTGAACATGCAGACGGTGGAGAAACAAAAGCATAGGGACCGTCTACAATGTACAAAAAACAAGACACCAGAAAAATATTCAGTAAATTCAGGTTTGGTGTCACCAAATTCACTGCACACTGAGTGGTCTCCTGGTAGTTACACTGCAGCACCAGTTTGGAAAAATGTGCAAAAATTGAATTTTAGTGATTTTTTTTTTTTTTATCGCTAAAATAAGTCATAAAATTCACTAATATTCAATTTTTGCGCATTGTTTCAAACTGAGTGCTGCAGTATCACCAGCAGGAGACCACTGGTGTGTGCAATAAATTTGGTGACACCACACCTGAATTTATTGAATATTTTTCTTTTGTCTTATTTTTGCACTTTGTCGACGGTCCCTTCACTTCCTTTTCACAGCCGTCTGCTTGTTCTGGTCAAAGTTACTTTTCCAGCTCAGAGGAGGGCTAATATGGATAAAAATAAGGTTGTAGTTCATTGACTACCTTCCTGAGGTTAGAAACTAGTGTTGTTTGTTTTTCAACAACGTTTTGAGCTGGTTACCTGAGGGGGAGGTTTCTGTCCTCTGTGAGTTTGACAGGTGGACCATCCCAGTCAAACTCCTCACCTGACACTGTCCCTGGAGCGGGACACACCCAGCGGAGCCGGGCGTGTCACACCAGAAGTGAGAGCTGCTCGGATCACCTCCCCAC
The DNA here is from genome assembly GCF_902500255.1 of Thalassophryne amazonica. Lineage (NCBI taxonomy): Eukaryota > Metazoa > Chordata > Actinopteri > Batrachoidiformes > Batrachoididae > Thalassophryne > Thalassophryne amazonica. The sequence goes on from NC_047113.1 coordinate 72,029,660, forward strand.
CTCACTAGCTGTAGTGTCACCTGCAATCACAGTTTGGGAGATATTTTTGCAATAAACGGTTTGCAGACAATTCACAATTTGCAGCTGATTCATGTTTTGGGTGTTAAGTTTATTCAAGCAATTACTGGGCAATAGTACACCCTGAACGGACGGCCACATGTTGACAAACTCATTTGCACTCACAATCACAAATACTATGGTCATTTTAAGAGTTCCCAATCAATTCAGTTTATTTGCATAGCACTAAATCAGAACACAAGTTTCCCCAAAGTGCTTCACAAAAATGTCTAAGCTTACCCACCCCCTGTTCCCAGTTCATCTAACCTGCATGTCTTTGGAAGTGGGAGGAAGTTGGAGCACCTGGAAGGAACCAGAAAGGACCAGACCAGGTTGGATTCAAACCCAGGACCTTCTCACTGTTAGGCAGCTATGCAAACCACAAAGCCACTGCACTGTGGTCGTGTCCTACTTCCAACACACAGCTTCTAATTTATATATATTGCAGCATACACACTAACGACGCAGTCTGCTGCTAGGAAGGCCTATAGCACAGCCCCGTATGGCTATCCACATGATGTCGCTTGTGTGTGTGTGTGTGTGTGTGTGTGTGTGTGTGTGTGTGTGTGTGTGTGTGTGTGTGTGTGTGTGTGTGTGTGTGTGTGTGAGCATGTTTTCATCCAAATATATACACAAATACATCACATATTGTTGAAACCACTGTTATGTGTCGGACGCAGGCGGAGAACCGACCAGCGTTTGAAGGACCCAGTATAAAATAAGCAGAGCACGGTACAAAGGATAACAGAATTTAATAAACATAACAGTGATGTGCAGAACAAATAAGTGCGCGGTCTGGAGAGGTGGAAAGACGGTGCGCTCCCAGCAGCACAAACGGTCCGGAGCCAGAACAGTTCGGACCCAAGGACCCCGCCGACACCCCCCAGGTGGCCGTTACCAACCGAGTCTGTGAAAGAAGGAACCATAATGTGAGTCCACCACTCCACACACAGAGAGACCACTCAAAGGTGTACATAAACAGCAAACACTTCCTGGCTTAATCACCAATCAGCTTCCCACCCTGCAGGCATGGAACACCCAGTTCAATTCTCCACTGCAGTGGAAGCTGATTAAACAACTAACATAACAGCTCAATATAATAAGGTGTGAGGGACACCACATTTACTGACTGTACTCATGTTAGTCACAAAACCTAAAGTACCTCAGGAAGTGTGCTGACGAGCGTGAGACCTCACCCCCTCCTCTTTCACAGACCATGGCATCAAACCTGGTACGGTCTCTGCATCCATGATGATGAGATGGCTCTCTAGACGACGATCTCACCCGTCTGGTCACAAGGTCGAGTCTCTGGCCAATACACACTGTGTACTCCAGACTTAAATGCAACCATGCCCCATAAAGATGCACCACAGCTGTGAGTCCTGACGAGCTGCACATGACAAGCTTCAGGTGATCAGGGTGAGGTCCTGATAACTCAGCCACACAGCCACTCAGTCCTGAACGCATGCCACCTGGAAGGAAAAACAAAAGACAGAGAACAGAAGACAGAAACAAAAGGCAGCCAGGCACCCCAGCCATACAACAACCACGATGAAACACAATTTTTAAACAACTAACTCTTATAAGGACCTTTGGGGTTGTGATATACTCATGTTGAAATATCAGCACCCTGTCGATAGAGACCAAAATGTAGAAAATAACCACACATTTTTAGACTCTAAATCCTACCCCAGAACTGGTTTATCTTGGAAAAAGACCAAACCGAGTCTGGGTGGAGTGAGGGTAATAAGAAGGAAAAGTGACATTATTATACATATATCAAACGATTTTTGGACAACGGTGGTGAGAAATATTTGACGTGCTGATTTTCAGTGCACTCCATCCAAAAGTTCCACTGAGGGGGAAAAGCTTCATGAAGAAGTATTTAGGTCTCATTTGGCATGTCTTTAGCTGATGACAGAACACTTCATGTTTCATGCTGCTTAAAGGCTAAAGAACATCTCGCCAACCTTCGCTAATGTCTTGAGTCAGCAACGTTCTTGCCATTTCTGTTCTCAGCATTTCAAAGGTTTTGGAAGCTGTCTCACACTGCAGTTGGCTAACTTGTGCCAACATGGCACACTGCAAATATCGTGCCCCAGTGTATTCTGGGAGTTAGGTGTCAGCGTGTTCCTTTTACCTGTCATCAAGGAACGCCTGCTATCCTTCAACCTCTCTCCTGGACTGCTTCAGCAGATGACCAGGTTTCTCCTTGGCCAGCATGAATCAGAAGACTCCTCTCCGGGTGTCACGCCTCCAGGACACTGAAGAGTCCCACAGCAATCTGTCTCCCACTCTGCACCTTTCAGAACTGCCAACATCCTATTTCACCAGTGATCCGTCAAAGAACAGAACAGGTGTGTGGTTGTGGGCATGAAAGGTTATGTTCTCACATCCTGGAACAGCAGTAAGTGTGTGATTTGTTTGGTGATCACCATTTTGTTAGCACAGAGGCACCGCTATCCAACAGAAGAAGGCAGCCCCAGTTCTGTCTTCTCATATCAGTACTGTGTGATGTCATAAAGAATTAAGAAAGACATCAAAGGATAACCTCTGAATGTTGAATCTATTAATGAAAAAAATAAAACTTTTTTTTTTTTAGAAAGATCTTTGAGGAACAAAACAGCACCACAATTTAGTGATAAAGTTGATATTAATATTAAATATCCAGATTATCCTCAATAAACACAAGATCAATTTATATTTTTACAAGACATTTTTCTAAAATAAAAATAATTAAATAAATTTAACACTCAAATCTGTGCAAAAATTCTTTCAACTAGAGAACTTCATCAGGTGTAAACAGGCAACATGTGAGTGCAGCAATACAAAGATCTGGGGGCAAAATGCAAAAGTTGGAGTAATGCCACATTGATGATGCATCATAACGGCAGAAATTTTGAGGTCAAACTCAGATAAAAAAATAATGTGACTGTATGACCGGGTTGGATTCTTTTGCTTGGAAATCCAGTGTTCCGATTTACCCGACTTGACGTTATAAGAGCAACAATCATAGCATCCAACAAATCATCTACTTTTGTCTGAGATATGGGTTAACAATTTACTTGAAGGTATCATCATAATAGTGACATAACTCTGTCATAACTGTTATATGACACAGTCATGAATGTGTCATAAACATTATGTCAATGTCATAAACATTTATGACTGCTGTCATTAAGCGTCATTCGGTTTTTGTAATGACAAGTTGATATTTTGTGGGTTGTCTTGAATATGACAACTTGATATTAATCAAAGCGACATAAGTAGAAGTTGTCTTCTGCCTTTTTGCTCTTCAGTTGTATGCCAACTTGTCATTACAAAAACTGAATGACACTTAATGACTAGCAGTCATAAACATTTATGACATGACATAATGTTTATGACACATTCATGACTGTGTCATGTAAGAGCTATGACTGTCATGTCACTATTATGATGATACCTTCAAGTAAAGTGTTACCGAGATATGTTTGTGTTCTTTATATATTAGTGAAGTTGCCAGCATTGTAGTTTTTCAAACACATCTGCAACTACAGCACTGCGCTCATAGAGCGCAAATCTCCGCCAACACTACTTTCCAATTCCACATAATTTTTACCTTGGAGAAAAAATCGGAACCTCCATCCAGTTTTGGTGGTGTAGGTAAATCCGTAACAGAAAAATGAGAGTGACTGAGGTACTTTTGATTGAGATATAATGCAAAATGTACACAAAATGGGCTTTTTAATATTAAATTCACATGTCCACAAAATCCACAATCTGGATCAAACTTTGTCAGATGATAATGAGTGCCAGTCTGCACCTCACTTTCAAATATGAGAGTGATTTGGGCACATTTGACTAAGATATATTTAGGGAATAAACCTGTTGAGCTGCATTGAGTAGTTCTGTATCAGAATCCACATCATTACTTTTGTGTGATAGTTTAAATCCACCAATTTCGGCATCGCTGTTGCTCCACCAGTTTCTCTCGCTCTCAGCTGACGGCACCATTATTGACATCTGTGTAGCAACGCAGTCAGGGCGGGGAGTAATACATCAAATGTGAAACGGTCAAATATTTTGCCACCGTCAATGCGATATTTTATGGTTGAAATCTCACACAATTAACCTATCAGATTCGCTGAACAAATGTAATTTCATTAGAATGCAAAATATACATTAAAGGGGGTTTTTAATGTTAAATTTAAATGGCCACAAAATCTGTAAATTGCAACAGATCCGGATCAAACTTTGGACACCATCTTACATAATGCTGTCAAACATGAAAGAAATTTGATCATTTTTGACAGTTATGAATTTTTGAACATGCATTCAATGTTAAAGATAGGGATTTTTCCTGACTTTGACCTATGACCTTGAATACTGAATCAGTAAAAATTTCATAACAATATATGAAAAATCATGGGCTGAAGGCTGTTCGCAAACAAACAAACCTCCTCCAACTTCATTGATATGGTCAGACTATAAATAGATATATGAGGGTTAGGGTTAGAGTTAGGGTACACTCATCTGATGCATTTTCCATCTTGCTCACCCACAGACAGCAGCTGAATTAACTGATTTATGTGCTCCTTGTAAATACAACAACAAAGTTCGAATATGTTCCTGCATGCATACATGTTGTTTCCGGAGTTTACTGCGTGAATGCCTACTTTTCAGAACTCAAAAGTTTCCAACTTGGGTTTTCCGAGTTTACTGAAGTTATTAACACAGCTGACCCTTTTGGGCTACTGTACCAGCATGGCGGCCTCCATGAGGCTGTCCACTCATGAAAATACTGATTCATTGTTGCAGGTAATTATACTCGAATAAACAGATGGTTGCAATTACTATGTTCAGTTTCTACTAATAAACACCCCTAAATCCTGCACACACTTGCTTTAAATCACAGTTTTTCAAGGGTTCACACACCTGCTGAGAGGTCAGACATCGTTATTGAGTCGTCTTCACGCTCCTAAAAACAGAGAAAAAAGATTTATTAGTCTTTCTGTGCCCCATGTCTCGGTGTCATAAAATTTTATGATGTTTTCGCTCCTGCACATTTTAAGGAGATCTTTACCCGACAGATGAAACATAATTCACTTACAGTCATAACTTTGTGAAGACGGTTTTTCTGCAAGCCTGCTTTGAGCTGCAACCATAGCTCAAATACATGGCACATTTATTGGTTTTGTTGTTGTTTTAAAAGCCACATTTATTGTAATTATAATTATGTCACAATCTTCTGATTAGGTGGAAACTTACACATAAACCACATGGATGTGATAGATGTTATTCACAAACTAAACCAGCATGCACATATACGATTTTGACAGTGTCCTATTTTGGAGAAAGAAATTTGGAATATCTTGATCATTAGATTTTTTTTTTTTTTACTGTGTGTGTGTGCAACATGGGCTGAAAGAAATAAAACAAGCAAAAGAATAGAAGAAACACAAGAAATAGAAATAGAACTGTATTTGTAAAAAAAAAACAAAAAACTTGCGTTTATATTTTTGTTGAGTATATATATATATATATATATATATATATATATATATATATATATATATATATATATATATATATATATATATATATGTGTGTGTGTGTGTGTGTGTGTGTGTACAAAAAAAAAACAGGCAACAACTAATTTTCCATTGTTTTGTTCATATGGCCAAATGATAATGACTCATAAAACGTGTGGCTTTTCTGTGCTTTTTACCTCCACCAGTTAAGCTGAAGGTGTTTTCTCTCCTGTTTGTTTGTGAACAACCTGGAGCCCACAATTTTTCATATATTGTTATGACATTATATCCTGATAGGCAAGAAGTGATTCAATTTTCAAGGTCAAAGGGCAAAGTCAGGAAAAATCTTGGAAAATTGGAAAAATCTGTATCTTTTAAGAGAACAAATATTTTAAAATTCATAACTCTGTTAAAAAAGATTGAATTTCTTTTATATTTGAGCACATTGTGTAGGATGGTATCCTTTATCAACTGACAAAGTTTGATCCAGATCTGATCCAGATTACAGATTTTGTGGCCCTTTAAATTTGACATTGAAAACCCCATTAATGTATATTTTACATTATATCTTAATCAAACTTGCCCCAGTCACTCTCATATTTGAAGGTGAGGTGCAGACTGACACTCACTATCACCTGACAAAGTGTGATCCGGATTGTGGATTTTGTGAACATTTGAATTTAATATTGAAAAGCCCATTTGATGTACATTTTGCATTATCTCTCAATCAAAAGTGCCTCAGTCACTCTCATTTGTGACAATGTGGTGAAAACTGGGATTCTCAATGAACAGAGTAAGTTTGATCTGCATCTGCTTCACGCTACAGAATCCAGAGCGAGCAAAGAATCTGTGAAACAAAATCAGCTCCAGACAAAGTGCAAAAATACAATTTTGATTCAGCACATGTGCGTGCATATACACACACACACACACACACACACACACAGTCATAGCTAAAACATTCCAATAGTTCCAACAGTCTCCTTGTGCTTATCAAAATCCTCGACTGTATCAAACTGTTCACTTTGGATTTCTGTCTCTTATTCAAGCATCGCCACATTCTTAAAAACCGTGAACGTCTGAGTTTCAGTGAGAGTTTTAGTGATGACTTTGGCTCCAGTTGGCACAGCAAACGCTCCGTCCTCTGGACAAACACATTCTGACAGTTCCTGACACATTCTGTCAGGAACTGTTGCTCATATGATTCCTGTAATGTTTCAATTCATGACACATGATTCAAACAAACCAAAAATGTCAGAGAAATTATGATAGCTTCAAATGAAAGCTCGCAGTTCCACAAACCCTCTGAATATTCAGATCTATTTGAGGAAAAGAAAAGAAAGTTTTACACTGCTTTTTTTTTTGGGGGGGGGGGGGGGGGATATGAATGAACTGGCTTCCATCTTCCCTCCAGTAGATGGCAGTAGTGTAGAAATGTGCCTGGTAGCTCACAGAAAACACTTTGAAGCAGGCTCATGCAGTCTGGGACCAAGCACTGGTGCTGCACTTTGCCAAATCCACTGCAACACAGAACATCCATGGGTCCTGGACAGCAACCATCCAGGCAGGCAACCGGTCCATTCCCTCTTCTCTAAAATAACCACCTGTCTGGTTCTGCGTGTATCAGGTTCATAGTTTATTTTTAAATCTGTGTTGCAAATGGAAAGTGGATCAGAAAGGCTAAAAGGCTTGTAGATTAGATGAGACAATAACAGCAGCACGTACATTGTGGATGCTTTGAGGTGAGACTGGAAACAAAATGTAGATCTCAACTGAAAAGTTGATATGAGCAGTGAGAGGATTTGGTTTAAACTTGGCTACAACATTTACAAGAATAAAAAAACAACCTCAACCATGGAGGTAGACTCCTTATTGTGAGTGGAAAGACTGTAGTGTATTACTGCCACCACCTGAACTGGCGCCATATAGCACACTGTGAAGAATATGCCAATGTATGACATTTTTTAATCAATCTTATTATTATTATTATTACCTCCGCCAAGGAGGTTATGTTTTCGGTCGCGTTTGTTTGTTTGTCTGTCTGTTTGTCAGCAGGATAACTCAAAACGTTTTGAACGGATTTTGATGAAATTTTGTGGAGTGGTTGGAAATGACAAGAGGAACAAATGATTAAATTTTAGTGGTGATCCGGATCACGATCCGGATCCAGGAATTTTTTAAAGGATTCTTCACCATTGTGGGCTAGGGGGAATTTTGACATTCTAGTTTCTAACTCCACAAAAACAAGGCAGAAAGGCTTGAAAAAAAAATTAGGGTGTAACATAGTCAAATGTTCTATCAAACAGCAAAGTTTGTGATGATCGGATCCGGATTCCGGATCAGGTGATCCAGAATATGCAAAAATATAGGGAAAATAGAAAATGTGTCAGTGTGAGGTGACAAATGAAGCGAGAGATGCACAACTAACACCAAATTGTAGCTGAATCTGTACTGATTCAGTAAGGTGTCATCAGACTTGATGTAGCTTCAAATGTTATAGAGCTAGATCCAGAAGAAAACCGCCATTACCGAAAAATCATTTTTATACAATAACTTTTGAACTAATAAAGACATAAAAGTGATTCCAAGTTCTAGTGGTATGTCTTCATGGTCAAGGATGTCAAATATAAAGGAAAGAAAAGTGTATGTATCATAGTTTTGGTTGTAACACTGAATTGTTGAATAGATCACTGTGCCAAGGAGGGAATCTCTTTAGGGTCAGTGACCCTATGGCCTTGTTTAGAGAAGTGTTTCATAAATGTTAAAAAATTCATATATTTGTAGTTTAGTTGAATAATAAATTGAATTTTGTCTCTTATTTGTTTTTGTCTATAAGCACATGCAATATCAATATCAGTGCTCAGATGACAGTAGCTTCTGGGAAAGGTACAAGTTGCAATAAACTGTGATGCCAAACGCTAAGTATACATGCTATCCAGTCACAGCAGATGAAACTTTTTTTACTACTGAGCAAACATCGTTAGACTTTTTTAGGTTCAATGATTCCACGGCGTGTACATGTTATGGCGTCAGTGACCCCATAGCCTTGGCGGAGGTTTGCACTCTCTGAGTGCTTCTAGTTATTATTATTATTATTATTATTATTATTATCCAAGCCAAAGGCCATTTCTTTTAAAGCTCCCAGTCCCAGATGTCCTATGGCCAGTTTGTGTCTGTTCTTTCTGATGTCATTAGGCCAATTCTTCAAATATCTGAAAATAAATTTAAAAGAGAGAGAGAGAGATTCATTTTTGCTCAGATTCATTTTTGCTTCAAAAATGTATCTGACTGTTCCCAGACCCAAGAGCTAGGCTGTCTCTAAAAAAAACAAACAAAAAAAGTAAAAATTCTGTCTTGTACTATTCGCTCCCCTAACTGACAGTGGAAGATATTTAAACTTGCTCTACAGGCCTTTCTGACATCATAAAGCATGCATTACATGTGTCAAGCTTTGTTTTTTTAAGGCCAGTTCTACAAGAAAGAGATCAAATGCAACCACTCACACCCAAGTGGAAACAATCACCTTTAACTCACTGAAGAGCACAGATTTACGCTTGCATTCTTATTTATTTAGTATTTATCAATAAAGCAGATGGGAAAGATCTATTCGGATCAACACATTAACCGGACAAGCAACAAAAACATTTGTTTTACATCAAGACAAAAATAAACTGAAAACAATAATCAACTGCTGGTACAGTTTAACATAACAGTGTACATTAAGTGAAATTGTTAATTTCAAGGAATAATGATAATAATGTTTCATTACATAATTATGATCAACTGCCAGATATTAACTGCATCCTGCTCCTTTGTGCAATCCGTTCCATCTGTTTTCCAACTTGCAGCAGCATACTGAGACACCCTGTAGCATGCTTGATTTTATGAAGCACAGCGCCCCCTGGTGGACCTTTACTTCTGCTGCACTTACCGATACAAGTAAAAACCATGAAGGTACTAAATCTGAACTTCAGCAAACAAAATGTTCTGTCGCACCAGTCGTGACACACGACATGTTATGTTTTCATAAAACCTGCAGAGCAACAGATTTAAAACCAGACAACGGCGGCTCAGAGGATCTTCTTGGTGTTTGCATTAGATGTGCAAATATGCATTTGAAAGTATATTTTCTATGTACTGGCATAAGATGACAGCTGACCTTGATTGTTGACTGATTCTAATCAAAACCAAATAATTTCTTCCCAAATTGTCCCACTTGGACCTGCTGATCAAAACTGGTTTAGTTACACATTATTAAGATATCTTGCTAACATACATGCATACAGAAGACCTAGAAGATCACAAGTGCGTACATCTCAGGCAGCGGCGCTGAACAGTTCGTACACATCTGTTGACAATTTATTGTATTGTCAGAGCAGCGCTGCAAGATGAACCATTTTCCAGTTCAGGGTTTTTTTTGGGGGGGGAGCAATCCAATTCCCCATTAGAGTGCTGATCCTGCAGCCACTGAGGCCTTCGATAAGGGGTTGGAACATGCATTGTGCACACAGGTATGGTTCTGATGCATGATCTTTTGAATACATGATTTATTTATTGCACCTATACCCTTTGCAGAGATAAACGCCCTAAAATCAACGTGTCCATGGGTATTCTCAAGAGCTTCTGTGGTGCACGAACGTGTCAGGGCAGGATGGAGCTCCTGGGTGGGTAAAGCTGCCTCCAGTGCCCTGGGGATGAGGGATTACGCTGGGCTCTTTGGCGGGTTCCAAACAGGTGAGGAGCCAAGTTAGACATGACAGACTTTGTTGGGGTGTCTAAGGCTTATAGGGGCTATTACTTTAAAAGCATCTCCGTGGGTGTTCCTCGCGCTCTCTCGCTGCGCTTCTACTTGTTTGTTTGTCAGAAACTAGAGATGGAGAGTTTTGTGTGGTGGTAGTTCTTAATCCGAGTGGTAGTGATTATAGGGCGGGTCGATGGAAGCTAATTGCATGGAGGCAATAACGCAAATGTAATCAGTCGTCTTTAAATCCTCATCTGGTTGCTGCAGGGTCTTCTTTATTAGAAAGATGATGCAGCACTAAAACAACCTTCTAATGAGAAAAACAACTAAGTATTTTTATGCAAACATAGTCACGTATTGCAGTGAGGCCTATCGCTCGCGTAAAAAATGTGCAGCACTAAAACAACCTTCTAATGAGAAAAACAACTAAGTATTTTTATGCAAACATAGTCACGTATTGCAGTGAGGCCTATCGCTCGCATTAAAAATCATCGTTACTGCGTGGACCCACACTTGGTTCACACCTAAACCTTTCTTGCCCGGGGACTTTGTTTGCCTTAATAAAGTCTAATCACTCGAAGCATTGTTTATTTTCTGTTGCTCTGGCCCCGGGGCCACACAAATTTAAACCTTCAAGCACTGAGGCTTTCCCTCAAAGCCTCACATATCCGCTAAATGCCACCAAAGATCTGAGACTTTTCCTCATCCGTCCCCTTCAGTAATGTTTGTGCTGACCTGACAGCTCCAAAATCTTGTAAATGGTGCGCAGACAATCAGAATTCTTTTGTTTTGTTTTTTTAATCATACATGCTGCCTACTACTATAATCCTTCCTGTCGGTTGATTTAACGTTTGTAGTTTTGAAGATTGCTATGAGTGAGACTGGATTAGAATTAGAATGTCATATAATACAAGATGAATATCTGGAAATTGCAAATGCAAATCTCGAAGTTTGTCAAAAGAGGGAGTACATAAGTACTTGAATAATAGACAAAGTATAATTTTCCTGTGAAATTCAAGTCAACATCACAATATGGTCTTTTATGGCTGGACTAAGTTTGAAAAAAAAAATTCTATTTGCAGTAGCTAACAAATGTTTTTAAAAAGATTTGACAGCATTAGTTTTGAGTATTTATAATGGGAATGTGCACATCTCAATTATTGTGGGCAGGACATCGCCACCTAGTGGATCGTGTTGACTGTACAAGGACAGCAGGGAGTCTCCAAAATTAAGAGTCTCTCAAAGTCCAGTCAGGTCGTGCACGGCTTCGCATGTTGGATATCTCAATAAGGAGCCAAAACATCCCAATTATCATTAACTGTCACTGACACTCATATCAAGGCCAGATTTTCCCAGTTTGCTCAGGGAACATCCCACTCAAGCAAATGTGTTTGCTCACACTCTCAGGACATGTGGGCCGAGGAACGAAATATCAAACACGACAACTATTTACGATCGCATGGGCAAATGCGCGCACGTTGCGTTTATAGTCTTTTAAAATTATATTAAATCCCGCGTCACGCCTGGTGCACGATCAACGGCGACGCCGTCGCTTTCACATTAATAAATTGTCAAGCAGAGAGAGTGCGGGAAGCACGAGATGTGTCCTGTTGTGTTCTGGGACATGAGAAGGCTAGATTACCCGTGTGCCAAGGGAATCTAATGCAATTACGAGTGTTTGCCTACACCATGTGTCCCCTTCCGTCTGCGCGGCAGCTTCGGGACTGCACCCGCCGCCAACCTCCCATTCAGCACTCTTATTTGTTTTCAGTATTTACACCACCCCAATCCTCCCTCTCGCCCCACTCCACTGCCTTGTCCCCCTCCTCCTCGTTTGCCCCTGCCTTCAATATCACTAATTAAAGTAAACCAATAAGGTTGGGGGGAAAGAAGGAGGAGGGTAGAAAATAAGACGTGTTTGAAGACCAGATTGAACTCTACCGGCAACTCAGAAGTCAAAAGAGATACTGGGGCGGGGGTTCTGGTAAAATATACATTATTTATAGTGGTAGAAAGAAAACCACATTGGGAGCGAGTTGGTTTGTTCAACAGATTAGCGATGGCCTGCTTTAGCTCTCAGCCCAAGTCATTTGCTGATTCTTCAAGAATCCAACAAGGTCCACAAAGAAGTAAAGATGGATTATTGATTAAAAACCATTTTGAGTTTTTAATTTGGTCTTCTTTGAGCTCCATGTGGCCAGAAATAGATTAGGTAGGTAGGTAGCTGTCTGGCTAGATAACCAGACAGACAGACATACAGGTAGATACAGTCCAATAATCAATATGTAATTATGCTTGGATTGAATTGTTGTCCTTTGCCCCACTGGACCTTCTTACTCCGACTGTACCCTGCGAAATGGACGACATTTCATCTTTGTGTATTTAGTGCCATGGATGATATTAAGATAATCTGCTCATGCTCCTGTTTGCTCGTAGGGATTTAGGAAGTATAGGCAAACAAGAAGCACAGAGAGACTCCTAACAGGCGTCAGAGAAGACTTTTGGAAGCACAATGTCGCCGAGGTGGCGGCAGAGAACTGTTGTTTTTCTCAGTGTGAGGTTGTCACAGTGTTGTCTATGACCAAACCTCACCGTTCCGGATTACATATTTAATGTTGAATCTGTTAAGTTCACCTCTGTGTGTTCTACAAAGTTGACCTTACCTAGTTTAAACAGTAAATTTACCAAATGCATTCTGAAAGGAGTGGATTTGGACAACAAATGACAACAGAGTTACAAAAAGTACAACCTAAAACAATTAGCACTGCACACTAATCAAAACTAATTTGGCTATAGTTGATGTTAGAAATTCAGTAGTCAGAGAGTAAAGGTGCACAAGAGGACTAAACACCGAGATCCAAAATAAGTCAAAAAGTGCTTCCTGCTTATAGGCCTTTACATGTTTATGGAGTAGTTTTAAATCACAAGGAAACAAATTGTTGAGCAAATTTTGTGAACATCTATTTGTCTCATATTGTATATAGTGACCCCAACATTAAGAAGAACTATTTATAGGTCACTTTTAATCACAGAATTATACAATACAGAGTGTTTTGAAATTAACAATTACATATACCATAATTAAAAGTAATACAAATTAAATAACCACTGTACAAAACTACAAAACCCACTTTAACAAACAATAAAACTTTGAAATACAGTTGACTTTTAGTAATCAGCACCATCCAATTTACAAAATAGGCTGTGACATAAATCCATTGGTTACCATTTCCTGCTTTATCAGCCTTTCCAATCATTTTTAAGTGACTTTGACAACAACCAGTTTCAGTAAAAAAAAACAAAAAAAAAAAAATCAGCTAATAGCCCAAACTGTATCCCAAAACTAAATGTTAAACCTTCCTGCTGGCTAATGGAGAATTCTTAGATGCAACAGAATTAATCACATTAGATGGATAAATGTAAAAATAAATGAATAAAAACATCACTTTTTTTTTTTTTGCAAGTACAAATAGCCGTAGTTTAGTTGGGCTGACCCAAATCGTTGGCCTAGAACCAGTCCAAGGATCAGTCATGTTGGAGCCACGTCTCCAGGCAACAAAACTGATACATTGTAATGCGGCTGCATAACAACTATGACTCACCAATTGTTCATTTCCGTTTCTCTCATCCTGATACAAAAGCTGGAATTAACTTTAAAGATGATTTCACAATAAATCATCACGGTGTCACTTTGTAATAAATCAACAGTTCTCACAGAATCTGTGTTGCACATTTGTCAAGAATGATCATTATTATTATTATTATTTTTAATTGGGCAGGTACTGTTAATTTTATATTTGTCCTTTTTTAAATCACACAAATTTATCTGAAGTTAGAGAATTTAGATCTCGGGCTGCCTCTGAGAAACTGGTTCATGATTCCACCTCCAGCAAATTGGCTTCATGTCTTTGTCTTTGTTGGACTACAATAACAGTGAATAATGACGATCTAACTCACCCAGATAAAGCAGCCAGTGCCCTTAAGACATACACCAAAAGACAACTATAGCTTCTGTCCTGAAATCACTTATTTGGCTTCCAGAATCAAATTTGACAAACCATAAGTGCTTTACAGGTTTGTTCCTCAATACATCACTGACCTGCTCTTGGACCAGAGAAGAATGAGAAGAGCCTTTAGAAATGTTTCCAGTGATCTGTGATTGACCACAACAGATAACGGTTTATAAAAGCAAACAGACATGCTTTCCATTGTCTTATGTTTTTGATAATCTTAGGTTTGAGATCATGTTTTCCAAATGATGATTGCTGAACAGCTCAGTGAAGCACACAGGCCATTTTATTAGGTACACCTTGCTAGTACCAGACTCCCGTTCACCTTCAGAACTGCATTCATTTTTCATGGCATAGATTCAACAAGGCGTTGGAAACATTCCTCAGAGACATTGGTCCATATTGACGTGCCAGCCCATTCAACCAGTCTGCCCATTCCCCTCTGACCTCTGACATCAACAAGGCATTTTTGTCCACACAGCTGCTGCTTACTGGATATCTTCTCTTGTTTGGACCATTCTCTGTAAATCCTAGACATGGTTGTGCATGAAAATCCCTGTAGACCAGCAGTTTCTGACCAGCCCGTTTGGTGCCAATAACCATGTCACATTCAAAGTCACTTAAATCCCCTTTTCTACCCCATTTTGATTCTCAGTTTGAATTTCAGTAAGCTGTCATCACCATATCTAAATGCACTGAGTTTCTGCTATGTGATTGGCTGATTAGCTATTTTGGTTAACATGTAATTGAACAGGTGTACTTAATGAAGTGGCTGGTGAGTGTATTACAATAGTGTTAACAATTTCACCTGCTTTTGTCGTAATTTTTAGGATTGTTATCTCACTAAGAATCTACATATGTAGACTCTTATATACATGGAGGAGTTACCGGCTTATCTACAGAAGAGCTTGTGTTAGTTGCGCTTTTGCATTAGTTAATACAATATAAAAATTAAATGTGATATTTCATTAATCCAGTTTTGTCCATTTGTCCTTGCTTCTTTAAACGGGCAAAATAATATACAACTGTAACAATTTGCTCATTTAAACATTTTACCCATTTAAACCCTTTTATTTTGGTTGGACTGGTTGACCCAACTACAGCTTTTCATTTCTTAGAGTGAACTACTATAATAAGAAAAAGAATTATTACAGTTTCTATTAAAGATGTCCGTCTAGCTACAGGTTGTTTGTACTCCAACTGCTTCAGACGGAATATGTGTTTTTCGGTCTAAACTCTCGTAAGTCCCTTGGACTGCTCCCTTGTTTGCACTTGGGGTCGCCATAGCAAATTTGAGTGGAATCTTCATGTTGAATTGGCACAAGTTTTACACCGGATGCCCTTCCTGATGCAACTCCACATTACATGGAGAAATGTGGCAGTGGTGGGGATTGAACTGGAAACCTTCCGCACTGAAACCAAGCGTACTAACCACTTGGCCAGTCTAAAATGTCTAAAATTGAATCCCCTGTGCACTGAATTAAAATAAAAGTCAATAGGAAAGGCTGTCAGTTAAAAGCATGCTGCTGTTAGAAGAAATTGGTAGCGACATCGACAACGGCAAGCAAGACTATCACAGCATGAGTATGACAGGGTTTTAGAACACGCTGTGGAACCCAAGCAGCTGAACACACATACAAGCAGTCCTGTGCACTTAAACATTCTCTTTATATACAACCCCTGGCAAAAATTATGGAATCACCGGCCTCGGAGGATGTTCATTCTGTTGTTTAATTTTGTAGAAAAAAAGCAGATCACAGACATGACACAAAACTAAAGTCATTTCAGATAATTGTTTTTCAGATAACTCTCTTGCTTGCCTCTACTGGTGGTTGGCTCTCACTGCGGTATTGTATCACTTCCTGTTCCGGAGCACAGCGGTGTTTTTCTGTATCTGTTAGCTGTTTAATCTGCGCAGTTAGATTGATCTAGTTATCTAGATTACGATTTGTTTCCCAGTGTAATCTTTACGTGCCTTAACTAAAGCACTCCTTCTACTGAATCACCTCTAAATTATTTACACATTATTCACTTTGCGTGTTTTTAGGAATCCGCTAGCTTAGCGTAGCTACTAGCTCTTAGCCGATTTAGCATGGCGGCTTCTCCTGTCTCTCCCGCACTTTTCTGCTCTGGGTGTGAAATGTTTAGTTATTCCTCGGCCTCCTTTAGCAGTAATGGTACTTGTAATAAGTGTAGCTTATTCGTAGCTTTGGAGGCCAGGCTGGGCGAATTGGAGACTCGGCTCCGCACCGTGGAAAATTCTACAGCTAGCCAGGCCCCTGTAGTCGGTGCAGACCAAGGTAGCTTAGCCGCCGTTAGTTCCCCCCTGGCAGATCCCGAGCAGCCGGGAAAGCAGGCTGACTGGGTGACTGTGAGGAGGAAGCGTAGCCCTAAACAGAAGCCCCGTGTACACCGCCAACCCGTTCACATCTCTAACCGTTTTTCCCCACTCGACGACACACCCGCCGAGGATCAAACTCTGGTTATTGGTGACTCTGTTTTGAGAAATGTGAAGTTAGCGACACCAGCAACCATAGTCAATTGTCTTCCGGGGGCCAGAGCAGGCGACATTGAAGGAAATTTGAAACTGCTGGCTAAGGCTAAGCGTAAATTTGGTAAGATTGTAATTCACGTCGGCAGTAATGACACCCGGTTACGCCAATCGGAGGTCACTAAAATTAACATTAAATCGGTGTGTAACTTTGCAAAAACAATGTCGGACTCTGTAGTTTTCTCTGGGCCCCTCCCCAATCAGACCGGGAGTGACATGTTTAGCCGCATGTTCTCCTTGAATTGCTGGCTGTCTGAGTGGTGTCCAAAAAATGAGGTGGGCTTCATAGATAATTGGCAAAGCTTCTGGGGAAAACCTGGTCTTGTTAGGAGAGACGGCATCCATCCCACTTTGGATGGAGCAGCTCTCATTTCTAGAAATCTGGCTAATTTTCTTAAATCCTCCAAACCGTGACTATCCAGGGTTGGGACCAGGAAGCAGAGTTGTAGTCTTACACACCTCTCTGCAGCTTCTCTCCCCCTGGCATCCCCTCATTACCCCATCCCCGTAGAGACGGTGCCTGCTCCCAGACTACCAATAACCAGCAAAAATCTATTTAAGCATAAAAATTCAAAAAGAAAAAATAATATAGCACCTTCAACTGCACCACAGACTAAAACAGTTAAATGTGGTCTATTAAACATTAGGTCTCTCTCTTCTAAGTCCCTGTTGGTAAATGATATAATAATTGATCAACATATTGATTTATTCTGCCTAACAGAAACCTGGTTACAGCAGGATGAATATGTTAGTTTAAATGAGTCAACACCCCCGAGTCACACTAACTGTCAGAATGCTCGTAGCACGGGCCGGGGCGGTGGATTAGCAGCAATCTTCCATTCCAGCTTATTAATTAATCAAAAACCCAGACAGAGCTTTAATTCATTTGAAAGCTTGTCTCTTAGTCTTGTCCATCCAAATTGGAAGTCCCAAAAAACAGTTTTATTTGTTATTATCTATCGTCCACCTGGTCGTTACTGTGAGTTTCTCTGTGAATTTTCAGACCTTTTGTCTGACTTAGTGCTTAGCTCAGATAAGATAATTATAGTGGGCGATTTTAACATCCACACAGATGCTGAGAATGACAGCCTCAACACTGCATTTAATCTATTATTAGACTCTATTGGCTTTGCTCAAAAAGTAAATGAGTCCACCCACCACTTTAATCATATCTTAGATCTTGTTCTGACTTATGGTATGGAAATAGAAGACTTAACAGTATTCCCTGAAAACTCCCTTCTGTCTGATCATTTTTTAATAACATTTACATTTACTCTGATGGACTACCCAGCAGTAGGGAATAAGTTTCATTACACTAGAAGTCTTTCAGAAAGCGCTGTAACTAGGTTTAAGGATATGATTCCTTCTTTATGTTCTCTAATGCCATATAACAACACAGTGCAGAGTAGCTACCTAAACTCTGTAAGGGAGATAGAGTATCTCGTCAATAGTTTTACATCCTCATTGAAGACAACTTTGGATGCTGTAGCTCCTCTGAAAAAGAGAGCTTTAAATCAGAAGTGTCTGACTCCATGGTATAACTCTCAAACTCGTAGCTTAAAGCAGATAACCCGTAAGTTGGAGAGGAAATGGCGTCTCACTAATTTAGAAGATCTTCACTTAGCCTGGAAAAAGAGTCTGTTGCTCTATAAAAAAGCCCTCCGTAAAGCTAGGACATCTTTCTACTCATCACTAATTGAAGAAAATAAGAACAACCCCAGGTTTCTTTTCAGCACTGTAGCCAGGCTGACAAAGAGTCAGAGCTCTATTGAGCTGAGTATTCCATTAACTTTAACTAGTAATGACTTCATGACTTTCTTTGCTAACAAAATTTTAACTATTAGAGAAAAAATTACTCATAACCATCCCAAAGACGTATCGTTATCTTTGGCTGCTTTCAGTGATGCCGGTATTTGGTTAGACTCTTTCTCTCCGATTGTTCTGTCTGAGTTATTTTCATTAGTTACTTCATCCAAACCATCAACATGTTTATTAGACCCCATTCCTACCAGGCTGCTCAAGGAAGCCCTACCATTATTTAATGCTTTGATCTTAAATATGATCAATCTATCTTTGTTAGTTGGCTATGTACCACAGGCTTTTAAGGTGGCAGTAATTAAACCATTACTTAAAAAGCCATCACTTGACCCAGCTATCTTAGCTAATTATAGGCCAATCTCCAACCTTCCTTTTCTCTCAAAAATTCTTGAAAGGGTAGTTGTAAAACAGCTAACTGATCATCTGCAGAGGAATGGTCTATTTGAAGAGTTTCAGTCAGGTTTTAGAATTCATCATAGTACAGAAACAGCATTAGTGAAGGTTACAAATGATCTTCTTATGGCCTCGGACAGTGGACTCATCTCTGTGCTTGTTCTGTTAGACCTCAGTGCTGCTTTTGATACTGTTGACCATAAAATTTTATTACAGAGATTAGAGCATGCCATAGGTATTAAAGGCACTGCGCTGCGGTGGTTTGAATCATATTTGTCTAATAGGTTACAATTTGTTCATGTAAATGGGGAATCTTCTTCACAGACTAAAGTTAATTATGGAGTTCCACAAGGTTCTGTGCTAGGACCAATTTTATTCACTTTATATATGCTTCCCTTAGGCAGTATTATTAGACGGTATTGCTTAAATTTTCATTGTTACGCAGATGATACCCAGCTTTATCTATCCATGAAGCCAGAGGACACACACCAATTAGCTAAACTGCAGGATTGTCTTACAGACATAAAGACATGGATGACCTCTAATTTCCTGCTTTTAAACTCAGATAAAACTGAAGTTATTGTACTTGGCCCCACAAATCTTAGAAACATGGTGTCTAACCAGATCCTTACTCTGGATGGCATTACCCTGACCTCTAGTAATACTGTGAGAAATCTTGGAGTCATTTTTGATCAGGATATGTCATTCAAAGCGCATATTAAACAAATATGTAGGACTGCTTTTTTGCATTTACGCAATATCTCTAAAATCAGAAAGGTCTTGTCTCAGAGTGATGCTGAAAAACTAATTCATGCATTTATTTCCTCTAGGCTGGACTATTGTAATTAATTATTATCAGGTTGTCCTAAAAGTTCCCTAAAAAGCCTTCAGTTAATTCAAAATGCTGCAGCTAGAGTGCTGACGGGGACTAGAAGGAGAGAGCATATCTCACCCATATTGGCCTCTCTTCATTGGCTTCCTGTTAATTCTAGAATAGAATTTAAAATTCTTCTTCTTACTTATAAGGTTTTGAATAATCAGGTCCCATCTTATCTTAGGGACCTCGTAGTACCATATCACCCCAATAGAGCGCTTCGCTCTCAGACTGCAGGCTTACTTGTAGTTCCTAGGGTTTGTAAGAGTAGAATGGGAGGCAGAGCCTTCAGCTTTCAGGCTCCTCTCCTGTGGAACCAGCTCCCAATTCAGATCAGGGAGACAGACACCCTCTCTACTTTTAAGATTAGGCTTAAAACTTTCCTTTTCGCTAAAGCTTATAGTTAGGGCTGGATCAGGTGA
Organism: Thalassophryne amazonica; assembly: GCF_902500255.1. Classification (NCBI taxonomy): domain Eukaryota; kingdom Metazoa; phylum Chordata; class Actinopteri; order Batrachoidiformes; family Batrachoididae; genus Thalassophryne; species Thalassophryne amazonica. The sequence goes on from NC_047113.1 coordinate 72,050,039, forward strand.
CCCTGAACCATCCCTTAGTTATGCTGCTATAGACGTAGACTGCTGGGGGGTTCCCATGATGCACTGTTTCTTTCTCTTTTTGCTCTGTATGCACCACTCTGCATTTAATCATTAGTGATCGATCTCTGCTCCCCTCCACAGCATGTCTTTTTCCTGGTTCTCTCCCTCAGCCCCAACCAGTCCCAGCAGAAGACTGCCCCTCCCTGAGCCTGGTTCTGCTGGAGGTTTCTTCCTGTTAAAAGGGAGTTTTTCCTTCCCACTGTAGCCAAGTGCTTGCTCACAGGGGGTCGTTTTGACCGTTGGGGTTTTACATCATTATTGTATGGCCTTGCCTTACAATATAAAGCGCCTTGGGGCAACTGTTTGTTGTGATTTGGCGCTATATAAAAAAAAAATTGATTGAATTGATTGATTGATTTCAAATGGCAACTTTGTGGCTTTAAAAAACACTATAAGAAATCAAGAAAAAAAGATTGTGGCAGTCAGTAACGGTTACTTTTTTAGACCAAACAGAGGAAAAAAATATGGACTCACTCAATTCTGAGGAATAAATTATGGAATCACCCTGTAAATTTCCATCCCCAAAACTAACACCTGCATCAAATCACATCTGCTCGTTGACATTAACCCTATGTCATGAAATTGACCCTATGTGTCTTTTTGCAATGAATGTTTTCACAGTTTTTGCTCTATGGCAAGATACATTATCTTCTTGAAAAATGATTTCATCATTCTTAAACATCACAAAAGTGTCCAAAACATCAACGTAAACTTGTGCATTTATTGATGATGTAATGACGGCCATCTCCCCAGTGCCTTTACATGACATGCAGCCCCATATCATCAATGACTGTGGAAATTTACATGTTGTCTTCAGGCAGTCATCTTTATAAATCTCATTGGAACGGCACCAAACAAAAGTTCCAGCATCATCACCTTACCCAATGCAGATTCGAGATTCATCATTGAATATGACTTTCATCCAGTCATCCACAGTCCACGATTGCTTTTCTTTAGCCCATTGTAACCTTGTTTTTTTCTGTTTAGGTTTTAATGATGGCTTTCGTTTAGCTTTTCTGTATGTAAATCCCATTTCCTTTAGGCAGTTTCTTACAGTTCGGTCAGACGTTGACTCCAGTTTCCTCCCATTCGTTCCTCATTTGTTTTATTGTGCATTTTCGATTTTTGAGACATATTGCTTTACATTTTCTGTCTTGATGCTTTGATGTCTTCCTTGGTCTACCAGTATGTTTGCCTTTAACAACCTTCCCATGTTGTTTGTATTTGGTCCAGAGTTTAGACACAGCTGACTGTGAACAACCAACATCGTTTGCAACACTGCGTGATGATTTACCCTCTTTTAAGAGTTTGATAATCCTCTCCTTTGTTTCAACTGACATCTCTCGTGTTGGAGCCATGATTCATGTCAGTCCACTTGGTGCAACAGCTCTCCAAGGTGTGATCACTCCTTTTTAGATGCAGACTAACAAGCAGATGTGATTTGATGCAGGTGTTAGTTTTGGGGATGAAAATTTACAGGGTGATTCCATAATTTATTCCTCAGAATTGAGTGAGTCCATATTTTTTTCCTCTGCTTGGTCTAAAAAAGTAACCGTTACTGACTGCCACAATCTTTTTTTCTTGATTTCTTAGTGTTTCTTAAAGCCAGAAAGTTGCCATTTGAAATGACTTTAGTTTTGTGTCATGTCTGTGATCTGCTTTTTTTCTACAAAATTAAACAACTGAATGAACATCCTCCGAGGCCGGTGAGTCCATAATTTTTGCCAGGGGTTGTAGAACAATGTAAAAAAATAAATAAATAAATAAATCTTTCCCCCACATACATAACTATCAATTTTCTTCTCACAAAAATGCTTCTGCAAACATTTCCAGGAATTATGCAAACCCCACGTGACTGTGAACAAAGACGGGAGCGAGAAGATGAGCAGGTTTGGTGTGGAGGTTGTCTAAATCTTCCAGTACTTTCCTCATGCTTGTGAACTTCTTCTCAGGGATTAGGGAGGTAAACACGGAGGGTCTGAGAGAAATGCCTCCCACTACCGCCCTCCCATAACCACATAAAATAACTGTGCAGACAGACTCCATGCTGGCACGTTGGAGAAAAGCACGCAGCAGACGGGAGAGAACCGAATCCAAGTCAGACTCAAATTAGTTCCGTCAGGCGTAAACGTTCAAATAATCTGTTTAAGAAACAAAGTTGTCTGAATAAAACTTTAAGTTTGGGTGAATGAAGTTACCTGTACCTGCATTTTTGCATTTTTTTTTTTTTTTTTTTTTGTATTTCAGGACTTGGGCTCTGCTTCCTTAAACCATCTTTAAAGTTTTAAGACAGCTGCCAGACTTAACACTGGACAAAAGGCGTAGCGGAAGCAGGCGTAGCTCTTCTTGAACGGCTGAACAAAACTAAAATAAAACCCAAACTATGCCAATCGTCTAAGTGTGTTTGCTCCTTCCCACGCAGGCTGGTGATGTCCTGTGTGACCAATAGGAGACAGACCAAACAAAGGAGTGCCACCTTCACACCTTAAAGCTAATCTCTCAATTACTACTTTCGTACCGCTGTCAGACAAAACACAACAAAAGCTTAGAGCCGTCACGCGGGTAGCGGTGTGTTTGTGTGTCAGTCTTTCATAATAGCCATGTGTGGTCTCTCTAATCCTGTTTCTTTCTGTTGCCTATTTGTGTGGCAACTTTAAAACACTGACACAATTATGACTGACAAGTTGCAAAATCATAAACGGGGGTCTTTAACGCTTCAAAAATAGTGCAAACATTCATGATTAGACTTGGAATTTTGTAACAGACCTCTAAATGTGGTGTAATACAGTATTATTATACAACACCTAAATAGATTTTTGTCATTTGATTTTATATAATGCCTGAATAGATTCTTGTCATTTGATTGGTGGTTTGTATGTCACGTGATATGGATCATTTGTCCCATATGCCATTGTGTTCCATTTACTGTGTAATTTTGGTTCCATACGATTTGTACGATTGCACGGCGCCACCACCGTGGGACACTCACACTAGCAGTGACAGCACTTAGCTTAAAAACAAACATGGCAGGGTTTGTTTTATTAACGGTGCTCATTATTGTAACACAAAAAAACAAATGGAGTACGCCATAAGTCGTCTGGAGGAATTTGCAGTACTCGCTGGGATGTCTACCTGAAGTACAAGCACTGTCGGATTAAGAATTCTACAACTTTTTGGCGCAATTTTTCGCTGGGATGCAGACAGCAGACAGTACGTAAAGTCAATACGCAGCATTAGGTACCGACTACATTATCAGGATGGTTATGCATTATATAAAACAAATAAATGTTTTTCAATTCATGCAATGGAAAGAATATTTCTTTCAGCAAAAGATGGAATGTTTCCATCTTTCACCAAATGAAATATTCTTACCATTGCACTCATAAGCATTCATTATTTGTATAGTATGCCAAGCTGCTTTCATTATTTGTCCCATTTTATAGGAAAATAATTCTATAATTTCTGTATTTTTTGTGGAATTTGGCTCATGTTTCACTCCATTGAATAACTCCACTACCTTTAAAACCAGTTCCATGTTACAAGACAGCAAAATCCAACACACCATAAGTCCATGCGAAGACATCTGTAACAGAAGTTCTGCCAGATGAAGAAAGCTCTGACCATGATTTATTGCTGGACTGAAGAAAGCAAACATAAGTAATTTTCCACCAAATGCTTAAGCAAAATGTCAACTGACAATGATCCACTTAGGTGTCATATAAAACAAATAATGAATGTTTTATTCAACTCTGAGAAGACATGGCAGAACTGGATTGTTTAGTCCAGACAAGATCCCTCAAATTAATTACTGATTTTATCTGACATCACATTAACCTATTAGCTCTTAAACATTATAAAATTGCTTGAAGCTCTGCCATCCAGAGTGGGGGAAGAAGTGGGGTGGTGATGGGGGGTACTGCACCATCATGCTCTACATTTCTGGGGAGAGACCTGGGGTCCTTTTAATGGAATGCATTGTAAGGATGTTGACAGAATGTCAACTTAGTTTGTGCCCGGAGTGTTAGCAGACTCCACACTACGCACAAAACTTCCCACACCAAGTTGATGCTGGTTTTACAGTAGCATTACGGCACAATCATTGAGCTCCCGTGTACATGGGAGCTGACTTTGGAGCAATAACCAATCTGAGCGGAATATGAGGATGTTTTTAATCCTTAGGTACTTTGATAATGGATTAAAAAAAGGTGTATAATAAACAATGCAGCTATGATTTGGGTCAGTCACCCTCAATAATTTGGATTCTGATCACATGTAAATGATAGCCCTCAGTTATATGAGAGTGCATGGCACATTAATTGTGTTAAGTGTGTCCAAAGTGTGCTGTCCTGTACTGAAGCTGAGTGTATTTCTCTGACACAGAAGGTAAAGCTCACCAAGGATGTCACAGGCAATGCCTGGCATTAGCCGTATAATAATCAGGATTTGCTGATAAAACAGGAGCCTCACACTGACCATCTTTAGTGACTTAGCTCCTTCCTCCACAGCCAGTGGATATACACGGTACATTCAGACCTCTTTATTTCTTATTTAATCTTACAGGTTCCAACATGCTTCACTTTATGCGTAAAAAGTCTGTTTTATGCTCACGTGACTAAATTCTAAACTCTGGTATTTAGACCCATGTGAAATTAATCATAGGAACATGGTAAGTATCAAAAGTAAAACACAAGCAGAATATTGTATTTCATTGCTTAGTGGGCCATACAATGGTGATAGCCCAGCATGACATCCTCAAATGCTTCATTTTGTCCACAACCGAAAAAATATTTCATATTTATTGCCAAAGAGGAGGAAAAATCAAAATAAAAAAAATGACCCCAACAGAAAATATTAAAAATTAATAAGATACAGTCAGAGAATCTGGACATTCTTAAAAAGATGAACTGATTATCAAAATTATTTAATGACCAATTAAGTTAATCACTGCAGCCGTAGATGATGTGATACAGGTATGAACAGCACACATACACTGACCACTGTTTCATGAATACATCATGAATCTAAAGAAAATGGATCACAATGCGAAGTCTTTTACAATGATAAAGCCTGAGTAGAAATAAAAAGGAAAACGTAGATAATGCAAAAGGTAACTGTTGGCGACAGCTGAGCACACTTCTTTGGGGTTGCAACGGTTTTGAAACTGAAACGTTTTCTGAACCATGTATCATTTACTGTGTTCTTTGAGTATTTTGAAACTGTGAGCCATTTTGTGAGCTAAATGTTTCATATAATGGTGAACATTGTAAACTGAATTGAATTGAATTTGTGTTTGTAGCATTTTTAAATCATTATTTTCTGATTTCATTTTGAAACTGCAAATCATTTTCTGGATGCTGGTGTTGGGGGAGGTGATGGTCAAGTGGCTAAGCGTTGCGCTTGAGACCAGAAGATCCTCAGTTCAAACCCCAACAAGACCAGAAAATCACTGAAACCCCTCGGGCAAGGTCTGTAATCCCCAAGTTGCTCCTGGTGTGTAGTAAGCACCTTGCATGGCAGCACCCTGACATTGGTGTGTGTGTGTGTATGTGTGAATGAATGTAAGGCATCACTGTAAAGCACTTTGAGCTTCTGATTCAGATGGAAAAGTCCTATATAAATGCAGTCCATTTACCATTTCTACATTTTTTTCCAGCATTTCAAAACAGTGAGATTTTTTTCTGATTTCTTTCATTTAGTTTTAAATGGGTTGAAATAATGTGCGACGACTCCGCTGAGAAATAGAGCTGCTCTGAGTTTATGTTGACTATTCTGAATAAAGATTTTATTTTATGAAATTCTTGTTTTGTGCAGTATTTCCGAGAAGTTAATTTCCTTAAGTAGTTTTCTTCAAGACGCTGTCCCAAATAGTCAGACTTGTACTTTCCGAGTTTCATTCAAAGTGCAGCTGATTGCACAAATCCCAGTATGACTGCACCGTTTTTTCCCCAATAACCACCTTTGTTTAAAACAGGGCGTTTCCCACCTCTTTTTTTTATGTTCTCATCCTATTTATTGTGCCACCATCTGTGTGTCAAAGTGCAGCCAGGAACACGGCTTAATACTGCTTGATCCCAATTTAAATATTGTGAAAGGCAGCAGTTTTTGAAGTTTTCTTTTTCTTCTTCTTCTCAGCCCCAGACATGCCTTTGTGTGATGGCATTTATAAGCGCTGGCATTTCTGTTGTTTGTCAGTTATGTTTGCAAAGTCTCAAAGTACTTTTGCAGCAAAATGTCAGCAAGAGAACAACACAGAAATAACTAGACTGGGCCGAAAGAGTGCACAAAACAATCTTCAAATTCTAAACTCAGATTCACGTTGCTGTAAATGTGCAACTGACTTCATTAAAATCAGTTTTCCCAACTTTGTTTCTTCTTTTTCCACCAAGACCTTAGAATTTAAGAACCCGAATCACTTTAGCTCATAATGTGAACACCAACAGTTTTAAGCATTAAAAAACCCCCAAAAACAAACAAACAAAAAAACAAATTGGAAATTTTGTAGAGCAAGCTGAACGTTTCAGGATGAGTACAGAAAATTGTGTAGAATCACACACTAAAATTCCTCAGAAATCCCCCTTGTGGCCATTTCAAAATCAAAGGTGGCATCTGAATTGGCTAGCATTTCATTTATTTCTACATCTTTGCTTCTGGAAAGGTTGAAACTTGATTTAAGCATCTAAATGTATATTGAGGCACGAGAAACTACAATGATTATCTAGAAAACTAAGATGATGTCATACTGGAATCCAAAGTGGCTGCCATTAAATCTTACAATCCTCACACATAATTTAGATTTCTTTCAGTCTGATTTCACATTTTGCTGCCTCTCTCTCTCTCTCTCTCTCACACACACACACACCACCAGTGTTTACAGAGGTGAAGAGAATAACCGAGGTTTATGGAAGGCCATTTGGGAATTTCTTTATCCTATCCATAAGCAAATGCTTTAGCCTGTGATGATTCCACATAAGCCGAAATAAGAATGAAAATTAACAGCGCCGTCCATGGCATTGAGATCTAAAATGTTAAAATCTGTATATTATCAAGGTGTTCAGATATAAAACATCTAAACAATCATGGTAAAGAGATTCTTGTGCCCTAAAATGTATTTCAAGACTTAAATCAGGTTCGTAACCTTTCCAGAAACATAAGATATGTAAAAATCCTTAAATGGTGGCAATTCTTGAAGCCATCTTGGTTTTTGAGACAGCCACAAATAGGATTTTTTTGGGGGGGACTTTTAGAATGCAATTGTATACATTTTATCTCAATCCATCCTGAAAATTTCCTTTATTTGGCCATTTTTGAGTCAACGCTCTTGGGATCCATAACCATCTCAGTCTTCCATCATTGACAACGCTGAAATCATGAACCGGGCACTGCAAGGCACTGTTGCAAGTGCTGTACCCAGCAGAATTTTGGACTGCTTGCACCAAGATTTTTATGTCCAACACAAAACCCATTCCTTTCTGCAAACCATTATAAGTTCTGAGTTTTCAGTTTGTGATTCTTTAAATTCTATTAAGTTCAAATGACTCTGCTGATGTATTAATGTGCTGTAACAAAGGGGATTTCATTGAGGCCAAATGTTAAAACAGGAATTTTCCAGAAAAAAAAACATTTAGTTAGATCAAATGGCAAACTTGGCGTCAGAGTAATTTAAACTCAAAATCTGCTCTCCAGCCTCAGCGGTTGACATCCAAATATTAACGTTGTATTTTGTGGATTGTGTGGAGGTGTGTCAGGAAAGGCATCTGGCATGAAACTTGTGCCAAATGAAAATACAGGCTCCATATCAGATCCACTGTGGTACTAAAATGGAGGGGGAAAAAAAAAAATATATATATATACTCAACAAAAATATAAACGCAACACTTTTGGTTTTGCTCCCATTTTGTATGAGATGAACTCAAAGATCTAAAACTTTTTCCACATACACAATATCACCATTTCCCTCAAATATTGTTCACAAACCAGTCTAAATCTGTGATAGTGAGCACTTCTCCTTTGCTGAGATAATCCATCCCACCTCACAGGTGTGCCATATCAAGATGCTGATTAGACACCATGATTAGTGCACAGGTGTGCCTTAGACTGCCCACAATAAAAGGCCACTCTGAAAGGTGCAGTTTTATCACACAGCACAATGCCACAGATGTCGCAAGATTTGAGGGAGCGTGCAATTGGCATGCTGACAGCAGGAATGTCAACCAGAGCTGTTGCTCGTGTATTGAATGTTCATGTCTCTACCATAAGCCGTCTCCAAAGGCGTTTCAGAGAATTTGGCAGTACATCCAACCAGCCTCACAACCGCAGACCACGTGTAACCACACCAGCCCAGGACCTCCACATCCAGTATGTTCACCTCCAAGATCGTCTGAGACCAGCCACTCGGACAGCTGCTGGAACAATCGGTTTGCATAACCAAAGAATTTCTGCACAAACTGTCAGAAACCGTCTCAGGGAAGCTCATCTGCATGCTCGTCGTCCTCATCGGGGTCTCGACCTGACTCCAGTTCGTCGTCGTAACCGACCTGAGTGGGCAAATGCTCACATTCGCTGGCGTTTGGCACGTTGGAGAGGTGTTCTCTTCACGGATGATGCGAAGGAGATGTGTTGCACTGCATGAGGCAAATGGTGGTCACACCAGATACTGACTGGTATCCCCCCCAATAAAACAAAACTGCACCTTTCAGAGTGGCCTTTTATTGTGGGCAGTCTAAGGCACACCTGTGCACTAATCATGGTGTCTAATCAGCATCTTGATATGGCATACCTGTGAGGTGGGATGGATTATCTCAGCAAAGGAGAAGTGCTCACTATCACAGATTTAGACTGGTTTGTGAACAATATTTGAGGGAAATGGTGATATTGTGTATGTGGAAAAAGTTTTAGATCTTTGAGTTCATCTCATACAAAATGGGAGCAAAACCAAAAGTGTTGCGTTTATATTTACTTTAATCGTGTAACAAGAAATTACTCTTGAAAACATAGCTGGTAGCACCAGACCACCTTGTGTTCCAAAAATCTACACAGGTGCGTATGAAGTGACCACACAGCACAGGCATTCAAAAATGTGCACATTAATGCAGATCGCATGTCCTGACTGTATCGGTTGCACAATGCTGTGACAGTATCAGAGGTTGGGGTGAGACAGGAGCCTCGTGGACCTCAGTTTGGATAGTTTTCCTAAGAAAGCTTATAAATCTACAAGAGAGTCCAACGTTTAGCGACGAGGGTCACATGAGCACCTGTCACAACCCATCTTCATCTTTAGCTTCTGCACCATTCCCTGGATTTTGCTTCTATTTCTGTGTGTGTATGTGTGTCTGTGTGAGAGAAATTCAAAGTTCTGTTCTCCAAAAGGCATCCATTTATTTTGCTTTTGAAATCAAGATGGATAAATGGGAGAATCTGCCAAGAAAATTCATTTGATCTGAATGGAACTTCAATAACGCAAATTCCTCTGACCTGATTTCACCGAGAAACGTTCCCCAGATGACCTTTTGTCTGCTGTCCTGGCAGTCTACAATTGTTGTTTTAGCCCTTCATCTTGTCTCCGTCTTTAATAAATATATACATTTACCAAGAACAAAAATTCACTCTTCCTGACCACATGAAGCCGATGCTTCTCTTTGGATGATGATGGATTCAGGAGTTTGGCTTCAAGGATGGTTTAGGCCATTTTCTAGACAGGTGGGTTTAATTTCAAATTATTTCTTCACACTGACATCAGTTCCAGAGCTAAGTGAGACAGACGCAGGGAGAAGCCATCTTCATATCTACAAATTACATTCTGGATTATTTTACATGACGACTTTGATCATTCAGTGACATTAAAATATTGACAAAAAACAACAAATACTTTAGTATTTAATTTTCTGCAGTCAAGTTCATATTTAAGGATGGAAATGCTTTAGTCTTACACAAAAGGTTTTATGTGATATTTCACTGCCATCTAGTGGTCAGTGTGATTATTATCTGGAAAAATTAAGGTTTTTGTCCATATGATGATGGTCTGGATCATCTAATCAGATTGCGGTGTTTTGTCCTCAGCCACTGAGTCTCACAGATGGATAACTGTGCGAATGCTGAAAAAGAAAAAAGGATGAACAGATTGACACAAAAATATGTCTGCCCTGTTTACCACCTTTAAAGTAATACTGTAAAATTAAGGCAGAGCTACCCTGTCCCACTTTTCAGGTGGTCAAAAGCACGATTGATCTGGTCCAGTGGAAGGTTGCCGGTGATGAACTCATCCAGCTTCAGCTTCTGTGCCATGTAGAGGTCTACCAGCTGCGGCACTTCTTTCACACTCTTCCACCCTGTGAGGTAGATTAAAATGAACTCTTGTGAAGAAGGAAAAACTTGCCCCACAGAACTGGGCACACAGCACTCAGAGTTCCACTGATCGCTCCACATCTCTGTCATGCTGCTGAAGTCTTTACTTGGCAACGTGTTCACAGCTGCTGAATTCACCTCCAAAATATGTCCCCTTCAAGGTGCGACCCATCAGAAGCTTCTCCACACGGACACTCATTGATTCTGTCTCCGTCCATCCAGCTACAACACACATGCCCCAGCCATCTCTGGTTGACTCCAACGCAGCACTCTAGGATGACAAAAGCTCTGAAAATCTGCAGGTGTGCAGCTACAGAGTCCTCATTTACAAAGGCACAGCATGACCGCACGCTGGGATCCTTCTCTGTTGACACAGCTGACTTCAGTACCGACCCGTTCGTTTGGCATTTTATGTTCAGCGCAAAACTGGACTAATCAATCAATCAATTTTTTTATATAGCGCCAAATCACAACAAACAGTTGCCCCAAGGCGCTTTATATTGTAAGGCAAGGCCATACAATAATTATGTAAAACCCCAATGGTCAAAACAACCCCCTGTGAGCAAGCACTTGGCTACAGTGGGAAGGAAAAACTCCCTTTTAACAGGAAGAAACCTCCAGCAGAACCAGGCTCAGGGAGGGGCAGTCTTCTGCTGGGACTGGTTGGGGCTGAGGGAGAGAACCAGGAAAAAGACATGCTGTGGAGGGGAGCAGAGATCGATCACTAATGATTAAATGCAGAGTGGTGCATACAGAGCAAAAAGAGAAAGAAACAGTGCATCATGGGAACCCCCCAGCAGTCTACGTCTATAGCAGCATAACTAAGGGATGGTTCAGGGTCACCTGATCCAGCCCTAACTATAAGCTTTAGCAAAAAGGAAAGTTTTAAGCCTAATCTTAAAAGTAGAGAGGGTATCTGTCTCCCTGATCTGAATTGGGAGCTGGTTCCACAGGAGAGGAGCCTGAAAGCTGAAGGCTCTGCCTCCCATTCTACTCTTACAAACCCTAGGAACTACAACTAAGGTGGACGGGAAGTCAAGTGAATAAATAGGTACATAATGAAGGGTTGAACTTGACAAATCCAGAAATCAGGCATTTGACAAACACAGACTACATATAATCCATGAGCCCAAAGCCAATTCTGACCTAAAGTGTTTCACTTAAATCAAATAAATAGCACTTATAATCCAGCCTCAGTGTACCACAGCCAACACAAACATGTATGGTGGCCATCCCAGGGTGGCAGCTATAGCCAGGTAGAGCTCAATGAAAAAAAAAAAGAAAAAAAAAAGTATACCATATTATTTGTCTCATCATAAAGATTCCAAATAGTCTGGATGAGCTATGATGGAATGTTATTGAGTTATGTGGTAAAAACTACACAAATGGTGACAAAAATCAATTTTACTTTGCACGCAGTCAAAAGTTGAAGTTGCTCCAATACTGGCGAAAAAGTGATGCATATTATCGGTTGAGTTTATAGGATCAGTAAGCAGACTAGTTTTGACCGTGTTGACTATTTGGTTTCCAAAGTAATGGTCATCAAGGTTGATGTCCATTGGATTCTGTGACATATGTCACGTTCAGTGATGCCAGTAACGCGTTACTCTAATCTGACCACTTTTTTTAGTAACGAGTAATCTAACGCGTTAATCTTTCCAAATCAGTAATCAGATTAAAGTTACTTCTCCATGTCACTGTGCGTTACTATTATTTTTCATTGTGGGTCGATAGCAGCATTAAACTTGGTCCGGGGGCAGGGGGTCGGGGTTCGACTGAACTGCCCACTTTAAGCGAACTGTGAGCTTTTCATCCGCGTTTTTTTTGCAGCTGCTCAACTCGTTACATTTATAAACAATGTAGGTTCGAAATTGCAAGTTTTACTGTTACAGTGCTGTCAACAGTTAAATATGAGGTCAAGAAAGAGGTCTTTATTTTACTTTTTATAAAACAAGTATTTATTTTCATTGAAGTCAAGAAAGGGTGACTATAAAGTGAGTTTTGGCAAAACAGGTATCATTGTCATGTTGAGGTGGCAGAGGGTTGTTTTCGGCAGCTGGGAAAAGTAACTAGTAATCTAACTTAGTTACTTTTACAATTGAGTAATCAGTAAAGTAACAGTTACTTTTTCAAGGAGTAATCAGTAATTGGATTACTTTTTCAAAGTAACTGTGGCAACACTGGTCACGTTACCCTGTAACATGACAACTAAGCATAACAGATAGTGCAAATATTCCTTTTTACAACCATCTGACCACAACCAAAAAGTTGTATCATTTTTCTTTCTTTTTTTTTTTTTTTAAATACCAAAACTGGAGCAATTTTAACTTTTGACCCTTGCACAAAGTGAAACTGACCTTTGTAATGTCATAATGTTCACTCGTAGATAGTCTATACCTTTTTGGAATCTTTATGAACTGAAAAACTATGTGGTACACTTTTCCGTATGACTGGAGGATTTTTAGATGTGGACACCTGGCTATAGCTACTGTCCTGTCATACATTTTTGTGTAGGCCATGATATATTGAGGATGGATTGCAGGTGTCGTTCAATGTCAGACCGCATTTGGTGTAATCAGCAAAAAGACCGGGGAGGAGTTGGTCAACAGACATAACCTTGATCCCAGTGATTCACCTTTGACAAATTTGACCTTGTTGTCAAGTTCTGGAACCCACCTACGGTACGTCCAGAAAGTATTCACAGCGCTTCACTTTTTCCACATTCTGTTATGTTACAGCCTTATTACAAAATGGATGAAATTCTTTTTTTGTCCTCAAAATTCTCAATTTTTTTCTCAAAATACCCTATAATGGCAATGTGGAAAAAGTACTGAGGAAAGGATGTGAATAGTTATGTACATGTGATTTCTTATTTATTTTTTTTTATTTTGAATAAATTTTGAAAAATGTAAAAAGAAAAAAACAAAAAAACTTTTTTCATGTTGTCATTATGGGGTGTTGTGATTAGAATTTTGAAGGGAAAATTTATTTATTCCATTTTGGAATAAGGTTGTAAAATAAAATGTGGAAAAAGTGAAGCGCTGTGCCAAATTTGGTGGACATCAAAGAAGGGGGAAGGGTAATTTGAACGCCAACAGTGTGGGCATTTGCCAAACCAAACCTGTTATTGGCAGTTGTGGGGTCTACAGTCATCCACATATCAAGTTTGGTGGAAATTGGGCAAAGGGCTTGGGAGGGGTAGGGGAATGAACAAACAGACAAACGTTGCTCATATTACGTGTTACTGTAAGCATGCTACACTCACCTAGTGCACCATGAACAGACACTGCACAGATTACTCAAGGTTAATGACAGTATCTTTACTACTGAAGTTTTACCAACAAGAAATACTAATCTTTGGCAAACCTTAATGACTAGGACACACACCATGACTGCTGGTTTTCCAACACATTCCAGGGCGTAGTCCACCCCACCGTCTGTCATCTCCACCACAACCTCCTGGATGGGCCTGTTGTGATCCTTGGAGTTAATAAACTCAGTGGCTCCAAATTCCATGGCCTTACTAGCCTTGTCAGAGTTGGTGTCGATGCCAATGATCTTTGCAGCTTCGTTGGCCTTACAGCCCATGACAGCAGCCAGTCCGACAGCTCCAAGTCCAAAAACAGCACATGAGGCACCTTTTTTAACCTGGATGGCCACATAATATCCATAATCACATATTATGTAGATAATTGCTGGTCTATTATCCATTCATCCATTTTCTGAACCTGCTTATTCCAGTTAGGGGTCATCTGGGGGCTGGAGCCTATCACAGCAGTCATTTGGTGAGAGGTGGGGTACATCCAGTCAATCACAGAGTTGACACACATCTACCTCTGGCCACATCTAAGGTCAATTAACCGTAGCTGCATGTCTTTGGAAGCAGAAGGAAGCCAGAGCACCTGGAGGGAAGCCACGCAAACATGAGGAGAGCATGTGAAGGCCACCCAGAAAGGACCAGGTCGGAAGTGAACCCAGGACCTTCTCACTGTGAGGCAACAGTGCAAACCAAGCCTCCACCCTGCCCCATTTTCCTGTTAAATTATGCCATTTTATGCAAATATTATTTTTAAAGAACAGCTGTTATAAGACTCCAAAGAATTAAATTCACAATACAGTGCACTGCTAGCAGCTGCACATTCAGTTTTGATCAACATTAGGGTGGGTTGCATAGATGGATGAGAGAGTAGATATACATTTATCAAAACGGTACAAAAATTGTCAAATTTGCTGCAATCACAGCTGTGAGAAGTTTAGGTTTGACGTGCACCTTAATCACTCGTCCACTTTCAGGTTTCCAGTATCATCAATTTCCCATGATGCACTGTGTATTTTGGCTCAGCTCCACCAGCTGATAGGTGATGCATCATATTGCGAAACTAGCCAATTATCAGTCATGTGACTGTAATCTCAAGTTTGACTTAGTTATCAATTAAGCTTTGTTGTTTTGCAACAATATTAAGTGACTTTATATGTTTGTAATGCCATACAGTAGGTTTTGATGACAGAAGACGCGTGTCAGAAAACCTGTTTCTTTGCATAGAAAATAAGTCAGAAAGTAACAAACATCATTAAAATTATGCAGATGGACTTTGGGTTACAAAGAATTGATTCTATTTGTAAAAAATAAAATAAAATCCTCAGTCACTTTTTGAGGTTTCATCATTCATCAGATTCTACAATACCACCAGAGGGCAGTACAGGCCCACTTTCTACAGTGGACACAGAGTTGAGCATTTGATGTTTGTAGCCCAGAGATAGACTGGCGTCCTGTCCAGTGTGTACCTCTCCTCACACCCTAAGACTGCTGGGATAGGCTCCAACCCCCCCCCCACCGTGACCCTTAACTGGAGAAAACAGTTATAGAAAATGAATGAATGGAATATCCTCCTGACTTTTCAGGAGTGGTGATGATCAAGCCTCTGAGTGCATTCGAGTTTAATTATGGCTTGTTTTTTTTTTTTTAACTGAAAAAAGAAATCATACAAGGTGCTGTAGCACTAATGAAATATAAAGCACTGACATCATGCATTGCCATCTAGTAGTGGAAATACATCCTTCAGCTACATACTGAGTTTCAATGTTGACAAATTGCACAGGAAGTGAAACTTGCAACCACTTCCTGTTTTTTGAAGTCAGTGTTACCATGTGATTATTTTTTTTTTTTATGTTTTTTTTTTAAGCCAGCCCTGTACATAGTCTTGTCCGAATCCCTCCCCTGTCACATAAATTTCCACACAGTGAAACTGATTCACATCACAGATGGAAAGAATTTAAACTTAAGTGAAATATCACCGACATTTGACTTATTCTTACCTTTGCTGCTTTGACGGCGGTGCCGTAGCCAGTGGAGACACCACAACCCAACAGGCACACTTTGTCCAGTGGAGCGTCCTTACTAATGTTTGCAAGCGAGGTATCTGGAACAACAGTGTACTGGCAGAAAGAACTAATGCCCAAAAACTGGTACACCTGCTGACCTTTGCAAGAGATCCGGCTTGTTCCATCAGCCAACACGCCTGCTTGCATGTTGTGCCTGAAAGACATAAACAGTTTGTGTTATTCAGTAACTGGATGTCATGTAAGCCAACAAGAGTTTATGTGAATTTGTGTCTTTAAACAAGGTAATAGTTTGTCCTGAATTTACCAGTTACGTTTGCAAAGATTGGATTCGGGATGTTTACAGTATTCACAGTCATCACACTGCGGCAGAAAAAGTGGAATAACTTTGTCACCTGGGTAAACATTAAAAACATGCATTAAGTACCTCAGTCAGAACTGAATTAGGTCTAAACATGAGATTTCTGTGCATGATATCAAAAAATGTGAATAGAGACAAAGCAAACCTGCCGTTTTGAAGAGTTGCAACTGACGATTATTTTTACAGTCAGTTAACCTGTTGATATCTTTATGTTTTAATTATCGTGTGCCATTTGAGAAAAAAAAAAATAGCATTGAATGTCTGATATTCCAGCCAACAACAACAAAAAAGTTATTTTTTTTACTTACTGTGTGGAAATAAAAATCAAGATGGTGTCCATAGTGACCACAGGATGATGGCCATTTTTGAAAGGAATCTTCCTATTGTCTCCCCTAATATACCACCAAAAAGTGGTTTCAAATACAACCCCAGTTCCAAAAAAAGTTAGGCCAATGTGTGAAATGTAACTAACAACAGAGTGCAATGATTTACAAATCTCATAAACCCATATTTTATTCCCAATAGAACATAACAGATTGTGGAACAAACACATTTTCCATGAAATGGGAAAATATCTCATTTTGAATCTGATGACAGCAACACATTAAAAAAAAAGTGGAAAAGGGCACAAATCAAAAACAACTGGAGGAGCATTTGCCAACTAATCAGGTTTATTGGCAACAGGGCACAAACATGACTGGGCTTAAAAAGAGCATTTCAGAGAGGCAGAGCCTCTCAGATGTTCAGATGGGCAGAGGTTCACCAATTTGTGACAAACTGAATCTAAAAATTGTGGAATAATTTCAGAAAACATGCTCCTCAACATATAATTGCGAAGACCTTGAAGATCCCACCATCTACAGTGTATAATAAATCACGTCATCTTCAGGCCCTGAGGCAGCACACCATTAAAAAAAAAAACAGGTATGATGCTCTACTGGAAATCACTGTCTGGGTTCAGAAACTCTTCCAGATATCACTGTCTGTGAGCACAATTTGCTGTGAAATCCACAAATGCAAGTTAAAGCTGTATCATCCACAGAAGAAGCCATATCTGAGTATGATCTAGAAATGCTGGCTTCTTCTCTGGACCAAACAACATACTGCATCCATCACAACAGCATGGCTTTGCAGAAGAGTCCAGGTGCTGAACTGGCCTGCCTGCAATCCAGACCTTTCACCAGAAGAAAACATTTGGCGCATCACAAAATGAAAAATCCAGCAATGAAGGCCCAGGACTGTTAAGCAGCTAGAATCCTGCATCAGACAAGAATGAAACATTACTCTCCTAAATCTCCAGGAACTGGTCTCCTCACTTCTCAGATGTTTACAGACAGGTGTTAAAAGAAGAAAGGACACTACACAGTGGTAAACATCACCCTGTTCCTACTTTTTTGAGATTTGTTGCTGCCATCAAATTCAAAATGAGCTAGTATTTTTCATGAAATAGTAAAATGTCTCAGTTTCAACATCAGATGTGTTGTTTATGTTCTATTGAAAATAAAATATGGGTTTATGAGATTTGCAAATCATTGCATTCTGTTGTTAGTTACATCATCTCAACTTTTTTGGAATTGGGGCTGTCGAGTCTTTTATTACTTATTGTGTGGAAGCAAAACTCAAGATCATCATGCCCATGGCAGCCATATTGGATAATAGAGGAACCCATTTTTGAAAGGAACCTTCCTCTAGTCTCCCCCAATTCACCTCCAAGAAATGGTTTCACTCAAACAAGGTGTTCTTTAGTTAATGCGTAGAAATTAAAATCAAGATGGCATCCCTAGCAGCCATACTGGACCAAGGATGACAGCCATGTTTTAAAATGGATCCTTCCTCTATACACCTCTCTCCCTTCCTCCCTCTATATATGGGGGAGGTGATGATCTAGTGGTTAAAGCATTGGGCTTGAGACCAGAGGATCCTTGGTTCAAATCCCAGCCTGACCAGAAAAATCACTAAGTGAGTACCTTGTATGGCAGCACCCTCACATCGGGGTGAATGTGAGGCATTATTTGCAAAGCGCTTTGAGCATCTGATGCACCTATAAATGCAGTCCATTTATACACCTGCTAGAAATGGTTTCAATTAGAGGCGTTCTTTAGTTCTGAACAAAACCCTGAACAATTCTGTTAAGCGGAGTACTTCCTCCCCCCCAAATTTGGCATGCTGATCTTAAAATGAGGTGTGGTTAAGCGGTGTCAACACACCATGCAACTGTAGGAAGTGATTTCATCGTAGACAGCGAAAAACCTGGTCTCAAGTCAAGAGCAAAGTTTTTGTGCCATTCTTTTGGTACAATATTCAGATAAGTGGACTATACCAAGATGGTGCAGCATGTAGATGCAAGGACCCCTCTCTGTCCCGACCGTGCAGTGTTTTGTTCATCTCATCTGTCCACATCGGCATCCAAGTACACTTGACAGGCTCTGCTAGACATCTGCAGGAGTAAGTTTTTGGACATTGCACAAACTAAGACGATAAAGGAGCTTATACTACTCCTCTGGCCTGCCAACACACTGGAGTCGACTACTACTCCTCCAACTGCCGCAAGTGGTGCGCAAGGAAGCAGAAGAGGGGCAAGCACAGAGGTATCCGTGCTAGGCTAGTGGCTAGACCAACTCGTCTAGCGATACCATCCATCCTTCTGGCTAATGTACGATCCTTAGACAATAAAATGGAACACATACAACTGGAGTAGCTAACATACTATTGAGGGCCCTCGCAAACAGAGGTGGTGGTAGGGTCTGTGTTTATATCTGTGATGCGTGGTGCTGGGATGCTGTGATGGTATGCAAACACTGTTCACCTCTGGCAGAGTTTATGATCATAAGGTGTCGTCCTTTTTATTTGCCAAGGGAGTTTACTGCCATTTTACTAGTAGCTGTTTACATCCCTCCCACTCCCAAGAGCAGTGACAAGAATGGATGGATGGATGGATGAGATTTATTGTCATTGTCATTACATGAGTGCAACAACAAGATTACATTCACACTTCAATTACCACAGAAAATATACAGCAATTAATCCACAATTATTACTTGTTTACCGTAATAATGGCACACATCAGAATTAAAGACAACACATATACATTTGGCATTGTTTATGTGCACTAAACTTTGAAACAGTCCATTTTCCGAACTGAGGCGATGTGAGTGTGGGGGGGCCTCAGCAACATGTAGTCACGCCACCGCCAGCTTGGGGGTGAACGGGGAGCTATAACAGCTAAAACTGCACGGCACCCCGGAGGGGGGAGGGAGTGGCGTGAGCGAGGGCCGGGATGGGGTGGTGGGAGCATGTGACCTCCCTCGCCGGAGTCCCAAGCTTTTTTGCAGTACTTTTTGAACTGGATCAGACCAGCAGAGAACAACATTTCCCAACAAGAGGGGATAGCATTTTGGACCCAGTCTACACTACTCACAAAGGAGCATACAAAGCCACCGCCCTCTCCCACATTGGACTCTCTGATCACACCACTATTATGCTAATGTAAGCATACAGACTGAAAGTGAAAGTCACCAAACTGGTTAGGAAGCAGGTGTGTGCAGATCTTCAAGACTGCTTTGTCACAATGACTTGTAACAACCATACAGACATTGAGGAGTACACAGACATTGTGACTTCTTATATCACCAAACGTATCGATGATGTGACCCACACAAAAAAACATCATCACTCAGGCTAACCGGAAGTCACAGCTGATAGGGGATTGTACATCAACTGCTGAAGGCCAGAGATGAGGCCTTCAGAGCAGAGGATGAAACTGGCCTGAGAACAGCGAGAGCCAACCTGTCCCGTGGCATCAGGAAAAGAAAAAAGGATTAAACTCCACCTCCTGAGGAGATTGAGATCCTTTCGAGTGAGCAGGCCTCTGCTTAAGACCTTCTATGACTCTGTTGTAGCCTCTCCTCTATGCTGTCATCTGTTGGGCCCCAGGCAGCACAGAGCGGGAGAGAGAGAGACTGAATAAGCTGGTCAGGAAGCTCAGCTCTGTCCTGGGCTGTCCTCTGGACTCTCTGGAGGAGGTGGCTGAGAGGAAGGTGTTAGCCAAGTTCAAATCCATCATGGACAACTCCTCTCACCCTCTGCACTGGACTGTAGTGAAGCTGAGCAGCTCCTTCAGTGACGGACTGAGGCACCCTTAGTGCAAGAAGGAACGATACCGCAGGTCGTTCCTCCCTGCTGCTGTCAGACTGTACAATAACACAAATAACCACATGCAATAATATGTCCACAAATCACGTGCAATATTAATACGTATGTCCACAGATCATGTGCAATGACAACTCGTTTACAAATCCTAGCACTAATGTCACCTTATCACATCTAAATTCCACTTTACATATTGTAAATAAGATGCTCCTATGTTTGGGGATGATGAAATCATTTTTCAAGATGATAATGTATCTTGCCATAGAGCAAAAACTGTGAAAACATTCCTTGCAAAAAGACACATAGGGTCAATGTCATGGCCTGCAAATAGTCTGGATCTTAATCCAATTGAAAATCTTTGGTGGAAGTTTAAGAAAATGGTCCATGACAAGGCTCCAACCTGCAAAGCTGATCTGGTAACAGCAATCAGAGAAAGTTGGAGCCAGATTGATGAAGAGTACTGTTTGTCACTCATTGCCTCCATGCCTCAGAGACAGCAAGCTGTTATAAAAGCCACAGGTGGTGCAACAAAATACTAGTGATGTCCTGGAGCATTCTTTTGTTTTTCATGATTCCATAATTTTTTTCCTCAGAATTGAGTGATTCCATATTTTTTTCCCTCTGCTTGGTCTAAAAAAGTAACCGTTACTGACTGCCACAATTTTTTTTCCTGATTTCTTATAGTGTTTCTTAAAGCCAGAAAGTTGCCATTTGAAATTACTTTAGTTTTGTGTCATGTCTGTGATCTGCTTTTTTTCTACAAAATTAAACAACTGAATGAACATCCTCTGAGGCCGGTGATTCCATAATTTTTGCCAAGGGTGTGTGTGTGTATATATATATATATATATATATATATATATATATATATATATATATATATTCTATTTCTACCTCATTTTCTTATTTTATTTTACTGTTACAAGTATTATTATTGCTTATCCTTACACACGCTGTCTGATGCACATTTTCCTCTACTCGCACCCATCTTGTGTGTTTTTTTTAAACAGCTGACTTAACATGAATTTCTCCACTGTGAGATCAATAAAGTCTTATCTCTATTTTAAAGAGAGCAGAGACACACGGAGCCTGTGGCAGGGTATTCTGACCATCACAGGCTATAAACCCGTGCCACAGAGCTGCCACAGCAGCACCTCCCTGCTTAACAACCTTGCAAGCTTTGAAGCACAAAAAAAAGAAACACGCCCACGTGCCCCCCAACCACGATCTGACTCTGTGTTCATCTGTTCCGCTATCAACACCCGCAAGACAACTGGTCCAGACAACATCTCTGGTCGTGTGCTGAAGGACTGCACAGAGGAGCTTAAGGATGTCTTCACAGATATCTTTAGTACTTCTCTGAGGCAAGCTGCTGTTCCGTCATGTTTCGAGGCCACCACCATCATACCTGTGCTGAAGAAACATGCTCCATCCTGCTTCAACAACTATCATCCTGTGGCACTGACCCCCATGATCATAAAGTGTTTCAAAAGGCTAGTCATGTCGGACATCAAATCAATCCACCAGTTTGCCACTCCTTAAGCACTGTCCCAGAGCTCCACGCAATGTTGAAGAGATGTTGCATCCAAGACAGTCCCTCCACATCCAGAGCCTTCAGCATTTCTGGACAGTTCTCATCAACCCCCAGGGCTTTGCCACTGAGTTGTTTGACTACATCAGTGACTTCCACCAAGGAAATGGTCCTCCATCAGCTTCCAGCTCTGCCTCTACTAGTAAATGATCTGTTCACGCATTTTGACTCTTTGCGTGTAGATCTGTCCCCTCGTCAGAAAACCCTATATTCTGTCACCGGAGTCTGCCATCTAAAAGGACAGCTGACCATCTGACTGGTTTAATTTGTTACACCTAAAAGACACATGATTAATTAACTACATACAACATGTTTCCATTCAGGTAATTTAGTGTTTAATTGAGTCGGATGCTTCCCAAATGTACATGTGCCCTTGACTGTGTGCTATTTATAGACTGTCAAAATAGGGCCCAACTTCATTCCAGCATTACCAAACAAATCTCCACACAAATATCTAAATGCTGTTTAAAACCTGTTCAAAGAGCTATAAAGGCTTTTTTAAGTAAAAGAAAAAAACAATTATTCATACTTGAAAATTGGGAACAAGTCAAAATTTGACCTTCTGATCCATGACTAATGATCAATGAACATTCAAATGAAATGATTTCTGTGTTGAACAGGTACAGTGGGGGAAATAAGTATTTGATTCCCTGTCAATTTTGCAGATTTTCCCACCTACAAAGACTGGAGAGGTCTGTAATTTTTATCGTAGGTAAACTTCAACTGTGAGACAGAATCTTAAAAAAAAAAAAAAAAAAAATCCAGAAAATCAGTGTATGATTTTTAAATAATTAATTTGCATTTTACTGCAAGGAGACCAGACCAGGAACTAGATACAGAGCATTCCTTACATCAGCAAAAAGAACCAAACTTTAAAAATACAGAAATGGGTCAACTGTCACATGAGTATAGCTCCGTTACCTGGAGAAAACTTGGTCACTTTTGGACCAATGCTCTCCACCACACCTGCTGCTTCATGGCCGAGAACGAGTGGAAAGGGCCTATACATCATTCCTGTTCCAGTCTCATACAGGTAGGCCCAGTCTGTGCGGCAAACCCCTGAGGCAACAACCTGCAGGAACAGGAACAGACTCATGTGGTCCTTTGCATAACTCAATATACACACGGAAAAACAAACAAAAAAAAAAGACAGAAATAACTTCATGCTTCTTCTTCTTCGTCTCTTGGCTGTTCCCGTTAGGGGTCGCCACAGCAGAAATAACTTCATGCATGGGGGAAAAATTTGTGGAATGAAAGAGGATTAAAATTTAAGCTTCAAGCTCTGCAGCTGTTTATTTCAGAAAGCTCTCAGCAACAAATAAAACCCAGTCCACCCTTTCTCTTTCACTTCTTGGCACTTGTCAATATCCTCTTAGGCCCCTTCACCTGCAATATGACATCCACACTGAGAAACCTGAGCTAAGTTCTAATGCTGCGTTCACACTGGATGCCACTCGCGTCTCTCGCCTGGCGATGGACGCGCCACCATCGCCCGGTGTGTCGCTCTGCTTTTGCTGCGAAAATTCGCCCCAATGCGTCATGAAATAGGAGGAGCTTCCATTCCCCTCGCCGTTAAGTCAACATGGCGGACCTTGATCACACAAAGCGAGTTGCTCTATTTGTTGTGGAAAGCTGACAAATGTCACCAGTGGCGCCGTCCCTGGGTTTACAACATCCTCATGAGACGTTCCCAATTCGGGGAGTTTCATTATTTGCTGCAGGAGCTGCATTTGGATGACGGCCGCTTTCAGCGGTACTTCCACCTCTCCAGTTTGAGGACCCCCTGTCCCGGTCACGCGCACACATGTGAACAATTAAAAAAAAACTGGCTGCTGCTGCTCGCTGTCCTCTCAAACTCTGTCATAATTGTGAAATGAAGGACAAAAGGGACATAAGTCCTGCTCACAGGCTGGCTGCCAGAAACAGGACATGTCCACATCAAGTATAAACTCCAGACATCTTAACATCACTACATATCCAGTCCCTGATTGGTCATCGTGGCGCGACAAGATGAAAAAGTTCCAATTTTTCAACTTGGGGAAGAGGGTGACGCATCACAACGCAATGCGATATCGCGCCACAAACGCGCCAATCGCTCAAAATCGCTTTATTAGCATCCATCGCGTCGCATTGCATGGCTTGAACATTTGTGGTGCCACAACGCGTCCTTCCATAAGGATTACATGGCAACCTGTCGCTGCCGTCGCTCGCGTGCCATTCAGTGTGAACACGGCATTACAGCTACGAGGGGTGATTGAAAAGTTTTGAACCCAACCTCAATTATGTTTTCAACATAATCCCTGTTCTCAGAATTTTGTTATCTATGTGTGTTTAAAGAATATCAAGATTCAATCTTGGATGAGAACTTGATAAACATGTTTATTCCCTCGAAGAGGAACACTGGATGCACACATATGATTTAACAGTGGACTGTAGGTGTGTTTTTTGACATACGCCCCTGAAACATCTCCACTTTGTGAAGACATAAATAGAATCAGCTCTTGACAGCTGACTGAGCCTTTTTTCTCTGTAAACATCCAGTATGTAAATGCTTCTCTCGCACGAGATTAAATCTTTAAACTGTGTCTGACAGGTCTCCGGTCCGTTCCTTTACTTTACAATTATTTTAACAATCCCCATGTAAGACCACACACTTATTGCAGCGTGATTTTAACAGCATTCTTATAGAAGGTCTTATCCCGGAGCTCAAGGAACTCATCCACTGCAAATATGACAACATTATCCATATTATAATGAGTTCCAGCAAGATGCCTTTTCATGTTTGAAAACAGATGGAAGTCCAAAGGAGCCAAATCAGGGGAATAAGGTGGGTGCAGAACACGTTCAAAGCCACA
The DNA here is from genome assembly GCF_902500255.1 of Thalassophryne amazonica. NCBI lineage: Eukaryota > Metazoa > Chordata > Actinopteri > Batrachoidiformes > Batrachoididae > Thalassophryne > Thalassophryne amazonica. Next base: position 72,074,736 of record NC_047113.1, read on the forward strand.
TTCATGAATGGCAGCCACAGTGATGAGTGATGTGTGGACCAGAGCATTGTCCCGGTGAAACAGAACACCTCGTCAGAGCATTTCATGCCACTTCTGCTTTAGTTTCTCCCACATTTGTTGCTAAAAGGAAGCTTAATAGGCCCCAATGATGGTCTGTATCTTCTGGAGACAGTCCACCATTATGATGCCCTCAGCATTTCAGAAGACAGAGGCCATGACCTTTCCAGCAGATGAGACAGCGTTGGCTTTCTTCAGCAGGGGAGAACCCACACATTTCCATTGCTTCGATTGTTGTTTGGACTCCAGTTTGAAGTGATGGACCCAGATCTCGTCCATGGTCATGAATCATCACATGAAGTTATCTGGATCGGCTTCAAAAAGCCAAAGATTCTCCCTACACATTTGGAACCTTGTGCATTTCTGAAGCCTTGAGACTCATTGTGCTGAAAGTTCATTCTCAGTTCTTCCATCATAACCAAATGAATTCTCACCTGGGAAATGCCTACACATAATGGCTATGTGACGCTCAGTCTTCTGTCAGCAAGGACCATGTCATGAATCACATCGGTTGATGTGGCAGTTCTGGATCTTCCTGCTCTTGCTCCACCTTCCAAGTTTGTTCTGCCCCTCTTAAATTTGCCTGACCAGCATTTAACTGTTGCATAACACATGGCATCCTCCCCAAATGTCACTACCATGTCCTCATGGATCTCCTTCAGAGATATTCCCTTTTTTGCAATCTACTGAATCACAGATATATTGTATCTACAACACTGCATCCAGTGAGTCAATATTTCACACATTCTCATGAGATGTTGATTTCTCGGAATGCAAAAAATGGACAACTACACCCTACTTTTTCTGAGTCAAGCTCAAAACTTTTCAATCACCCCTCAGACCTGAAGACTTATAGTTGTCGGCATTGGACACAGTGCCGAAAAGCTTGATGCTCCTGTGAAAGATCACACAAAATCTAAACCAAGTTAAATAAATGCTCCATTCAGGATGAGGATGTCTTATCTTCCAGAAACAGACACAGACCTTATCATAAACCATAAGTCTGTAGAGTCTTTGCACTGATCCTGCATCAACATTTCCACTTATGCAAGTCAGAGAAATCAAACGCCCATCCAAACCCGTATCCACTGGAGAGAAAGAAAATTATTTGGAAAGTTGCTTGGAAAATGAGATATCAGCTACATTCTCAATCCAGAAGGGCACGGATCCCGCCTGGATCTGCCCCTACTGAACTGACGATTAAAAAGTTACAAATTAACTATGAATGCAGGGTTCTAGCTAGGATGAAATTTTAGCGTAGTGCTAATGTCAAGGGAGCGAAGTGACTGGGTGGGGTACAGAAGGGGGGAAACTTTTGAAAATTCAAGGTAAATATTGGCCATTCTAGGGGTACCCAAAGGGGGATGAAGGGACAGCCCAAGTCCCTTCATCATGTCCAGAAGGCTGGGGAAGTTTGTTGAGTGGGCAATCTCATTCTGGGTTAGCCAGTACATGGCCCTCAGTGAGGCAGTCGGAGTCCTATTTTTATTCTCTTTCTTATGAATAGTTTTTATTTTGTTATGTTTTATTCTTTTACTTCTGTTTTTAATTAGGTATTTGAATTTATTTTTATTTATTTATTTTAATTTTTTTTATGTTGAACTGTTCTGTGTGAGGCACCTTGAGACGGCTTTTTAGACTTAGACAACTTTATTCATCCCACCAGGGGCAATTGGTTTTGGCAGCCTGCATACCAGCAAATTAACATACAACAACAACAACAAAAACAAAAAACAGAATAAGATAAAAAAAAATATATATATATATATATATATATATATACACACACAACATCCATACATCCTCATACCTATACATCTACACCTCACAAAGAATTTAAAAGACGGATAACAGAAGGGATAAAGGATTTTAACAATCGATTCGTCCTGCAGACAGGTGAAACATAACGTCGACCCGAAGGCAACAGAGAAAATTCACCTGCTAGCACATGTCCGGAAGAAGACAAAATACATCTTGCCTTCCTTATCATTTGTTGTTCACAAAAACTAGCTAGGTCTCTAGTTTCCATTCCAATGATCTTTGAACATATCCTTGTAATACTATACAACCTATTTTTATCCTTCAGAGCCAAGCTGGAAAACCAGCAGATAAAAGAAAAACATAAAAGGCTTTCAATAAAAGACTGATAAAAGCGGCCCATGATAACAGGCCTAACAGAGAAGGAATTCAGTTTGCGCAGAAGGTACACTCTCTGTTGCCCACGTTTCACAATATCTGCCGTATTTACATCAAATTTCAACTTCTCATCAAAGAAAGCGCCTAAATATTTATATGCAGAGACTTTTCCACGGCTTTACCATGAATAACAGTGTCCACAGCTGACCCTTTATTTCGTCTGAAATCAATTATTTACTCCTTCGTTTTGGATACATTTAAGTCCAAGTGATTTGCATCACACCATGAGACGAAATCAGTGAGGGCCTCCCCGTGTTCTGACTCATCTCCCTGAAGGAGCGACAGCAAAGCAGTATCATCAGAAAACTTAACCAAATAACTGCCCTGCGTAACACTTCTGCATTCATCTGTATATAAAATAAAAAGTAAGGGGGAAAGGACACAGCCCTGTGGTGAGCCAGTGGACAAAACCACGGAGTCTGAAACACGTCCATTTACCAAGACTCTCTGCCTCCTATTAGTCAAAAAGTCTGACAACCATACAACAATCTGGTGGGGCAATTTAAAATCATACCTCACCCTCTTAACTAAAAGGTGTGGTTGCATCAGATTAAAAGCTGAGGAGAAGTCAGCAAATAAAAGCCGAGCATGAGCTCTAGGCTTCTCTAAATGCCTATAAAGACAGTTAAGAATGAAAAGCTTAGCATCCTCCACTCCTTTTCCCGCCTGATACGCAAATTGGAGTGGATCTATATTCCCCTCCATATTTGCTATTATCATATTCTTCATGATTTTCTCAAAGACCTTCATGCACAATGATGTAAGCGCTACGGGTCTGAAGTCATTAAACTGCTTAGGGAATGAATTTTTCGGGACAGGAATTATGAGTGATTTCCATAAGTCCGGTACTTGACCACAAATAAGTGACCTCCGAAAGATATAAAGGAGGACACTACTAAGTTGGTCAGCACAATACTTTAGTGTGCGTCCACAAATTCCATCTGGACCGGAAGACTTCCTTACATTAACCATCTCCAGAAGTTTTTTCACACTATCCTCACTAATGGCTATCCCATCAGTAGCAGAGGGAGTACTTTCCAGGGGGAGTTTCTCTGCAACCTCATGGTTCTCAAACCGGGAATAAAAGCAGTTGAATGCATTTGGCAGATTCTCCTCGCAACTCCCCTCTACTTTAATTGGTGCTTTATTATTACCCTGTTGAACGTTAGTGACTGAAGCCATAGACTTAATGCCTCTCCAGGCCGCCCGCAGGTCACCACTGCTAAACATATATTCTACTTTATCCTTATAAGCTCTCTTCGCTTTCCGGATTTCAATCCTAACCTCTTTGTTAATTTCTTTCTTTTCCCTATTATTTCCTATAAAAAAAAATTTTTTTCTTCTTATTTAAGACACCCTTTAAATTTTTGGTAACCCACGGTTTGTTATTAGCATAGCTAATAATATTCTTTTGAGGGATATTAATGTCGACAGAAAGAAATATAAGAAGAAACAGTCTGTGTCAGTTCATTCAAATCCGAGCATATGTTATAAAAGACCTCCCACTCTGTCCATTCGAAGCAAGCCCTCAGTTTGTCGATACAATCTTCTGACCAGCACCTCACCGACTTTATAGTCCGTTCACGACGTCTGCAGACTGGCCTATAAGTCGGCAGGAGAAGGACACTGCTGTGGTATGAGGCTCCAAAAGAGGGCATACTGGTGGACCTGTAAGCTTTGGCTACTGAGCCATAGCAAAAGGTCCACCGTAGAGTTCCCCATTGTTGTTGGACATCTAACATACTGCTCGAATGTCCTCAGCACTCCGTCCAATCGGCAGTGATTAAAATCCCCCAAAATAAATTTGGGAGCATCAGGGGAAATTGCAGTCATTTTATTATTCACATCCTCGATCAGCTGGCAGGCTGCCGTGACGTCAGCTCTCGGGTGAATATAAACAAGAGAAAAAAACAGCTGAGGAAATTCCCTCGGTAAATATAAGGGGCGAAGTGAGATACACAATAGCTCAATATCCGAGGTGCATATTTTCTCTCGCACCACCACCGTTTTACAGTATCTCTCATTAATGTAAAAACAAACTCCGCCTCCCCTAGACTTGCTTGTGATAAAAGGGGAACGGTCAAGACAAATGGGGAGACCAAAGCCAGTTAAGCAGAAATCCTCATTCTTGTCTCGTTCTCCCAACCACGTTTCAGTGAACGCGAGGAGGCAAGTCTCTCTAAACTCGCGTTTCCACTTAGCGTAGATCTCGAGTTCGTCCCTCTTATTCCTAATGGACTGGATATTGGAAAGAAGGACTGTAGGGAGAGGCGGGAGCCGGCGTCTGTCGTCAAGTCCGACTCTTCTCAACCGGCGCTGGACGCCCCCCCTCCTCCCCCTTCTTCTCCGGCGCTTCCTTGGCACAACCCCACTTACTGCGATGTTAGAAAAACCGTCTGGCAGGCCAGGAGGACACAAGAACTCTGTACTCGCCGTTGGCAAACGGAGAGACATCAGGAGTTTCCGGCTGTAAGTAATCCTACCAGCACTCACATCTCCGCCATCTTGGTAGCCGCTAATGCTCCGACACCATAGCGACCAAAGGGCAACAAGGATCCCGATGTAAGCTCCCTTCATAGTTCCGCGTAATCCTCGGTAACAAATGTTAGGCGTAGAAGGAAAAAGAGAAAAGAAAAAAAATATCGGCAACACACAGCACTCAAACCATACGCCACAGCAAGCTGCACAGTGTCGCACAGGAAGACGAGCGCCACTTCCGCCACTTACTTTGTTGTAATTTGGCACTTTATAAGCTGATTAAGTTGAAATTGAACATTTTATTGAGTCTTAAAGTAAATATGAAACTGGTTACTGGATCCTTAAACTTTGGACATAATAAACTCTACATGGTGGATCCTTGATCTCTGGACATAAACAGAAATAAAATCTGTTAGTTTTTGTCAAAAGCATTTCCTTTCAGACATTATTATTGGCATGAATGTCTTTCCATACCTATGAGCTGCAGCTCTTGCAGATGTGCTGCAGGTCAGGTTTATAAAGAATGCAGGACGTCTCATTTTGGGAGGAAAAACGTTTTAGTCGATTGTAGTTTGTCTGTATTGCAACGTTTGTAAGACGTGTCATTTTATTTAAAGCGGCAATTCGTTTTGAAGTTATTAATTCCGAGCAGACTCTGTCTCAGCAGAGACCCGCGCAGCGTTTAAAGCTGTGACAATGGAATGGAGGACGATTCTCGTTTGTCGACTGCAACAAGACATGAGTCCAAGTTAGTGACTTTAATCCACACAAAAGTGACTTGTGATATTTTAATGGCTTTCAGAGGGGTTAAGAAGCGGACTTACCACTTCTGAAGAGTAGCGATTCAAAGAGCCAATGCTTCGATTCATACTTCAAACTGGAGTCGCGCTGCAGAAACTGTTGATTACAGACGCTGTACTGAAAATCGTAATGGTCCAAAATTATAGCGTAACGGGCGATAACACAAGTTTGTATGGGGTTAAAATTGTCTCATTAATATTTGTAATTGCACGCAGGGTGATCTACAAATAATCATTGATTTGCAAATGTATTCAGATATCCACAAATGCGAATTTCATATTTGTAACTTGTAAATTGGTCTTTGCAAATAATGTTGTATTTGCAAATATAAAACTTAATTAAAAAAAAAAAATTACATTTGTAAAAATGGAAATTATATTTGTGAATTGAGTTTCAGCATTTGTGGATCACCAATTACACGCATTCATCGCTTTCCTCTGTGACGTAATTTTGAGACATTCTTTTCACGAAATCCACACAGATCCACAAACTAATGCCTACTGATTTGCAAATACACACTCACGCACACTGGATATCCACTAGATATTCCTCCACTCCTCTTTCCATGACAAAAACTCCTGTAACAGTGGAATGTGCCAAAAAAGTGCTGATGTCCACGTCTTCTGCCATTTCTGTGGTAGTCAGATGATGCCCCGGATCAACACAGCCTTCACTTTGGAATTGATCTGGTCGTTTCAGCCTGTCGATCGCCGCTTGGAGCACGGCGCGCTCTCAGCCACTGTGGGCGGTCTTTAAACCGGCTGTAACACTCCTTAATCTGTGTGATCCCCATAAAATCGTCCCTGAAAGCCATCTGAATTTTCCGAATGGTGTCCACCTGGCTGTCTCTCACAGTTTCTGGAAAAATTTGATGCAGCAAAGCTCCAAATCGTTCAGACATTTTACTTGCAATAAAAATCCGACAAGCGGGGTGGACCACTGCTCACTCAAAGCGTGCTCACAGGCAAATGACGCAACCGACAGGCGTGAAAAAACTCATGCATGCGCACGAAGGTTCAAGCTTGGCTGATGCAATCACACGTGATTCAAATCCATATGGTTTTTGCAAAAAATAAGAAGGTCAGATAGTTTTCTAACAGACCTCATATAAAATGATGATGGGTGTTTTACCAGAGCCACCTAACTAGCATCAGGCTCTGGTACTATAAAATACACATCATCATGTCCGTCTTCCGTCCGATGCTTCATTTCTTTTTGGCTTTAAAGTAAGGCTGTAACAAAGATTAAAAAATAAATAAATAAATAAATAAAAATTATGGCTTTACTTAAAATTTGGCCCTCAAAATGCAGGCAACAGTGTTTCAGAGGGATATAAATGTCAAATGTTACTTTGGCCTCAGTCTCCCCTACAGTACTCGCACTTGGAGTGCTGCTGCAGTGTGACACCGGGATAAGTTCTCCCCAAGAGAATGGAGGACGTCTCATTTTGGGGAACAGTTTTGGTCGGTTGGAGTTTGTCTGTTTTACAACATTTGGAAAGAGTTGGCATTTGATTTAAAACAGCGATTCACTTTGAAGTTATTGATTGCGGACTGATCCGTCTTTCCACCTTTACTCGGCAGAGAGCTGCAGCAAATCCCACAACACACACACAGACACGGAGTGGAAGATATTATCATTATTATTTTCATGATGTACACAAACTTTAGTTTAGGAACCAGAGAAGCGGGAGATATTATGGTTCCAGTCCACAGCAAATATCTGCATCGTTGGCTGCCCCACAAAAAAATGCATGTTAATGATGAACAAATAAAAACTGTCCGTGTGAAGGGGTGGAAGATTCTCTCAGAAAAAGATGCCCATTTAGTGCCTTTAATCAGCAGAAAAGGTGAGTCACGACTGACATCTTTAAATGGGTTTGATACAGGTTGATGAATAAATTGTGGACACACTGCTTCTACATCAGAACCAGCGGCTCCACAATCAACATAGAGAAATTATTATTTTCCCTTTACACACCATCGAAAACAACGTAACAGCCCAACTGCAGTGTAATTTTTTATCATAGCAGCGTAACGGACCGTTACGCTGCTATGATGCTGGTGAGAACCCTGCTGTGTGAACTGAATTTTGAGCTTGTTCTAGTCATTAAAGGTTTAGGAACCACTGTTCAAAAGTATGAGAACACAGTTAAAGAATCTGAAGTCCCATGGATAAGGTTTAGCTTTATTGAATCGTTCCTACGTAGAAACCTGAAGGAAAGGCATAGCATTAGGTCAACTCTTCTACCTTGAAAGATGTGAAAATACTCGTAGCTTAATTCAGTGTCAAGCTGGTGAGCTGGGCTGTGTTTACAACGTAAAGCATGACAATGCTTCCAGAAATTAACGATATTTTTTTTGCGAATGAAATTGACTCACCTGCACACGCACTTCATGCTCTTTAGGGGGCGCCACCTCCACATCTTCGATTGTCAGAGGCTTTCCAAAGTCCCAAGCGATAGCTGCTTTACATTTAATCTCCTAAAACAAAGAAGAAAAAAAAATCTTCGATACTCAGCTAAAACAAACAGGGTTTAGAGATTTCCTCATGTGGATTTGAGACGTTGATACCTGCCAACCGTCCCAGATTGGGTGGGACAGTCCCGGAATTTGACCCCCGTGTCTCACATTGGTAATGTGTGGGATGCCCATCAGTCACATATTTGTGAGCTGAGCTGACTGTGACAGATTAATTTTGCCAAGCGCTCTCAGCCAATAAGGACGAAGTTTTGAAACTGTTCATTCGCAGACGACGGCCACAACTTTTGTGTCTCAATCAGGTTTAACTTTGTCTTGTCTTATTTCGTCAGTTTGCTTTTGCAATTGTTAGACAAAAAATTTGAAGCAAAGATCAGCGCTGAGCAGTCTTTGAAATCACAATGCTCCAGCACATTCCTTGCACTTAATACAGACTTTTTTGACAAAAAAACAGACTCCGGTGGTTCAACAGGCTCCTTACTCTCCTGATATGGCCCCTTGCGACTTCTGGCTGTTTCCCAAACTCAAGATGCCATTGAAAGGAACGAGATTTGAGACAAGAGAGGACATTATGGCTGCAACGACAGCGGAACTGAACTCCATTTCAAAAGAGGCTTTTTCAGAATCAATCAATCAATCAACTTTTTTCTTATATAGCGCCAAATCACAACAAACAGTTGCCCCAAGGCGCTCCATATTGAATGCTTCCAACAGTGGCGGCACCACTGGGAGAAGTGTGTGGAGTGCCAAGGAGACTACTTTGAGGGTGATTAGGTTTCCAACGCTCCAGGTATGCCAGTTTTTTTTCCCAGCCAAAGGTCCGATACTTTTCTAACAGACCTCGTACAATGCTTACATCACTTCAGAAGGCGAACAACGAAAGTGTCATGGACTATATCATCAAAGCAGAAGCTGCCATTACAGCACTGCGGAATGCAGGTGAGATGTTGGGAGACGGTCTACTTGTGGCTATGGTCTTGAAAGGACTGCCTGAGAGTTACAAGCCATTTGCCATACACATGGCACATACAGATGATAATATCACATTTACAGAATTTAAAACTAAGTTGCGAAGTTTTGAGGAAACAGAAAAAATAAGTGCGGCTGAGTCAAGTGACAGTGTGATGAAGACTCAGGAGAGAACCGGGCAGCAACACACCCAAACAAACGCACGTGACCGGCGCAGAGACGACACAGAGATGGTGTGCTTTAAATGTGGCACCAAGGGCCATCGAGCGAAAGAATGTCGACAAACGACAAGGTGTAGTCGTTGCCGAAGCGACACACACAAAGACTCCACATGTAGGCGTAAAGACAGGGACAGGAAGGATAAACAGGATGGAGCATGTAAAGTCAGAGACGGAGATGATGGAGCTGACTTTGCATTCAGGATAAGAGACGGCGACACTGGCACCCAGCAACAGCAGGTGAGCGGCATCCAGGAGAGAGGACTGATGGGGGATACGGGGGCCACCTCTCACATCATCACCGACGCGACCAAGTTTAAAAACTTTGACAGCACCTTCAGACCACAAAGGCACAGCGTCGAGTTGGCAGATGGGACCCGATGCAGCGGGGTCGCTTAGAAAAGGGGGACTCCTGAGGTTTCCCTAATCGACAACCGAGGACAGCGACGCTGAGAGACGCTTTGTACATACCATCGTACCCTCAGAACATCTTCTCAGTGAAGGCGGCAACAGTGAATGGAGCCATAGTCGTCTTCAAAGAAGAGAACGATGCACTGATAACCAGAAATGGTACCAGATTTGACATACATGTACATGATAAACTATATTACTTGCATACTGATGGTGAGTCTGAGGATAAATGTAATGCATGTCATGACATACAGACATGGCACAAAATATTAGGCCACTGCAATTACGACGATGTCCTAAAGCTGCAGAATGTGGTTGATGGTATGCAAATCAAGGGCAAAACATGTCGACCAGAAAAAGAGTATGAAGTGTGTATTCAGGGAAAATTTGCCCAAACAAGAAATAGGGACCCAGATGCTCGAGCAGAGGCTCCCTTACAGTTAGTACACACAGATCTTGCAGGTCCTGTAGCCACAGAGTCAGTAGATGGCTACAAATATGTGCAGTCATTCACTGACGATTACTCAAGCGCAGTGTTTGTATATTTTCTGAAAAAGAAAAGTGACACATCAGAAAAATTCCGAGCAGATGTGTCCCCTTACGGGAAAGTGAAATATCTCAGGTCCGACAACGGAACAGAGTATACATGCAATGATTTTCAAACACTGATGAGGAAAAATAAAATCAGACATGAGATGTCAGCTCCATATTCCCCTCACCAGAGCAGGACTGCAGAATGGGGCTGACGTACCCTTTTTGAGATGAGTCGGTGCATGCTAGTTGAAAGCAAACTGCCAAAACATTTGTGGCATTATGCAGTACAAACAGCAGCGGTTGTACGTAACAGATGTTTTAACAGGTGTACAGGGCAGACTCCTTACCAGATGCTGACAGGCAAAAAGGCTAATTTATCAAAAATACAAAAGTTTGGGTCAGTATGCTACACGTACAAACAGGAAAAAGGAAAACTGGATTCCAGGTGTGACCAGGGGCGTTTTGTGGGATAAGAACAGCCCAGCATACTTGATATATCATCCAGATACAAACAGGGTGCTAAAACACAGACTGGTGAAGTTTGTGACAGGACAGCTACAGAAAAGCAGACACAGACAGATGAGACTTACCAAAATGACGACTATGACAACACTAGGTCTAGGGAAACCACACAGGAGGTTAATAGGAGCACAGAAAATGCTCAGGAGCCAAGTGGACAGAGGAGAAATGCTCATAGTGGTAGTTCAACTTCTGTTATGAGGCCTACTGATCATACCCAAACACAACAGAGTGTGACAACTGATGAACCTGAGAGAAGGAGGTGTCCAACTAGAGAAATAAGGAAACCAAGTCACTTAAATGACGTTGTATGTGATGACAGTGATGGGGCTCATACCACACTAGACTACTGCTACAGGGCTGTATGTGGTGTTCCACAGACATATGAGGAGGCTATGAGGTCAGCTAGCTCTAACGAGTGGAGAAAAGCCATGGATGAGGAGGTCCAATCACTAAATGACAACAAAACATTTACCGTGACAACCCTGCCACCAGGCATGAAAACAGTGGGGGGGTCAATGGGTTTAATCTATCAAGAGTGATGTAGATGGAAAAGACAACTATAAAGCACAATTTGTGGTCAAGGATTACAGTCAAGTCTTGGGAATAGATTATGGGGAAACATTTTCACCCACTGCAAACCTAACGAGTGTTAGGGTGATGTTACAAAAAGCGGCACAGGAGGGGCTACTCCTACATCAGATGGATGTGAAAACAGCTTATTTGCACGCCCCCATAGATTATGAAATATACATCAACCCACCAGAGGGTTATGAGGAGATGGATGACCGCGTTATGTATAAACTTGAAAAATCACTCTATGGTCTCAAACAGTCCGGGCGAAACTGGAACAGAGTTTTGCACGATTGTTTAACTAAGAACGGGTTCACACAAAACTCAGCTGACAACTGTGTTTATGCCAAAGAGTCAAATGACGAGAAGGTGGTCATAATAATATGGGTAGATGACTTGATTATGGCAGCAAGCCATGAGAAGGTTTTGAGAGAGGTGAAAGAGATGCTTACAGGAAAGTTCAATTGAAAGATCTAGGCAGACTCAAGCATTTCCTGGGTATCGATTTCAACCAATCCGATGGATGTGTAACAATGTCACAGGAAAAATACATTAACAGGGTGTTACAGCGTTTTAAGATGGAAAACTGTCAAACCAGAGAACGACCATGCGATCAGAAGCTTGAATATACTGAGGATGCAGCAAATATGAGTGATGTCAGAATGTACAGGGAGGCTGTTGGAAGCCTCATATACCTATCCACTTGTACCAGGCCAGACTTAAGCTTTGTGGTCAGCACGTTGTCACAGTATTTTGCTGAGCCTACAGAGGAGCAGTGGGTTACTGTGAAACACGTACTAAGGTACCTCAAAGGCACTTCTGACAAAGGTTTAGCTTCAGAAGGAAGGACAGTGATAAGCTCGGTATACAGGCCTACAGTGATGCTGACTGGGCGTCTGATGTCAGCGACAGGTGCAGTACCACAGGATACTGTGTAAGTCTCAGTAAAAACAGCTCACTCGTTTCATGGAAAACTAGGAAACAGCCTACAGTTGCACTCTCCGGAGTACATAGCCTTGGCTTCAACCAAACAAGAGTGTCTGTACTTGGAGAACTTGCTTGAGGGTATAGATAACTATAAGTACACACAACCTATTGTGCAAGAGGATAATCGGGGAACAACTGCTCTTGCCAAAAACCCTGTTAACAGACAGAGAGCTAAGCATGTAGGCATAAAGTACCATTTTATCAGGTCTACTGTAAGTGAGGGAAGAGTAACCTTGGTTTATTGTCCTACCAATGATATGGTCGCTGATATAATGACCAAACCTGTAAAAAAGTTCAAACTGAAGAAGTTCGAAGCTGCTATTTTTGGAGTTTGAAATGTGTAAGACGGGAGTCCACATTCACTCTGTGTCTTTGTCTGTTATTTACGCTTAGTTTGATTACAAGAATCTGTGAACAAGTGGGGGTGTTAAATGTCACTTTCTATGTAATATGTAGTTCTGCGTCTACTGTTGAAGTATACAGTTATGCCACTGTGAGGCGCTATAGTGCCACGCTTCTTTTGTTCTTCTTCTTCTTGAGAATGAGTGTATCTCGCTAATAAATATGCCAGGCTCGGCTGAAAGTGTTTTCTCTCTCCATCGCCTTTTTCACCCGAATGCAACGTGCTGCAAAGAAGAATAACAACATAAACAATCAACAGTGCATTCACTATTAAACTTTATTGTGATTAAATCAGACTAAAAAAAAAACTAGGGTTGGGACGACTAATGAAATTCATTAGTCACTAACTAGTCGGTGACTAAATTTGACATTAAATGAATTAAGCCCATTTCAAATCTTCGTGGTGAAACTAAAATATTACATTTATTTTAACAAATATAACCAAAAATACAAAGAAAAAAACAGCATTAGCATGAAGACAATAATTGCATTCATTTACTGGGCCTAGACAAAAACAAAATGAGTCTCCAAAATGCATATTTTGAATGTCATTTTAAAAAAATTTCCCGGGATGGGAATTTTTTCTAATTACACGCCTTGACCACGCGTGGGTGTCCCACAGATGTTGACACCAGACTACAGGCAGCACTTTGAGTACGTTTACAGTGGTGAAGCGCAGACAAGCGGTTAGATAAACGCTTTTTTAAAAGTTCTTACCATTGATTTAGTGGGCGGCTGTTGGTAATGTTTCGTACACAGACGAGAGAAGACGGCGTTCTGCTCGAGAAACTAAACTAAATGAAAAAGTCCCGGTGTCACTATAGAGATTAAAAAAAAGACTAGAAGGGACAAAGATCTTTTTCCCGCGAGATTATTGTCTGCCATTTGGGGAGAGGGATTTCAATCACCACACTCTCACGAGCGACAGTAGCTTAATCTATGACAAGCTAAAAGTGGACGCTCTCGTTTTGGCCGAACAACTAACCAGTTTCTGGGTATTCTGTGTTAGTACGCGCCTGCAGCCGACGTGCTTGATGAATTCCTGCGCAAAAATTAGTTCCCAGACCTGCGATGACAGTGCGTTTTCATAGGTAACAAAAACATCAGGAGTATATTTGGCACAAGAACTTGTGTATCTCGTGTGTTTTTACACCTAAATGATCGTAGGTCAATACTCACACTCATCCAGCACCATCTTCTCGTCGGCAAATTCAGAGCTGGGTCAGGCGAAACTAGTCCGGCGAGCTATCCCACAATGCCAAAATAGCAGAGATGTTACTTGAACGAGGGCGCCACGGTGAGCAGGGTGATTTATTGCATAAAACCCGCCCTCTGGTGGCTGTGGTAGATACTACAACAATCCAAACAGGTTTATTGTCTCTCCTCAGTAAAATATTAGTATTCAGCCTCAGTATAGTTACAGAAATCTCTCTCCAGACACAGCCACGCTGTGCCTGGCACATCGATGCTGCAAATGACTCTTATTGGAGCTGAAAAACGTAATTTGGCAAGACAGTAGAGCTGATTTCACTCTATAATAGAGTGTATTTAACTGTATTTGGACTGATGTAAATCAATGTTCTCAATACTCTAATATCTACGACTCAATTTACATTTGCTAATTTAGATGATTTTCTTACAGACTGTCATTTTTGGATCCACTAAAAATGTGATTTTTTTTTTTTTTTGTGCACAGTGAAGGTGAGTTGTTTCCTTGTATGCACCTGAGTGCAGTTTATCATGTGGACCCACTGATTCATTCAGCTTCTTCTCTAAAAAATTGCACAGCATTTTTAATAAGCAGACATCTGAGCTTATTAACATACTCCATCATGTGTCAGTTTAGCATGGTCAGACAAAAATGTTCTGGAAAGCAAGCCTATACCATCTGGGCAGACACATTTTGCATTCAAGTTTAGACCAGGTTTTGGCTGGTTTGTGGCAAAATCACTTTCTTCTTCACTGCTCATGCATGTGCACCGACACCAAGGCCCACCTCTGAAAAATAAAGCTATTTCCATACAATAAAAGGCAAGTGGCCACTGTGTGTGTTTGTGTATCTGGAGCATCAACTGAAATCCAGAAAGAGCTGACTTTCCTCCTTTGGCCAAGTTATGGATTTTTCATGAGGATACATGTGGCGAAAATAACAAGGTGATCAGGCCAATATTTTTTTTAAGAAATCAGTCAATTTGTAAAATTCAAGCCTGTTTATGTCGAACTTCCACAATAAGAGCCTGTATTTCAAAATAAAAGCCTGTGAGGTTGCTGCAGCCCAGGCAGAATTTATCACTCTGAACATCCTCTAACATCCCAGACAGCAGATTCAAATTTGGACATTTTCTGTGTGCATGTGACCCCAAACCCAGAATTGTCATGTTCACCCTCCAGACAGAACAGCAGAATTGTCTCTCAACAGTGTCACACAGGACAAAAAATAAAATAAGATAAATAAATAAAAAGAAATTTGATCTAATGTGAACACGGTCACAGTGCAAATATAAAATGAAAGTTCATCATTTCTTTACATGGAAAAGCTTACTGACAACAAAAATTCACTCACTCAGTTATCTTCAACCACTTAGTCCAATTAAGGGTCGCGGGGGGCTGGAGCCTATCCCAGCAGTCATAGGTAAGCCAGGTACATCCACATATAGACAAACACATTCATCGACAGACAATTTAAAGTTTCCAACCCACCTAAGCTGGAGCACCCAGAGAGAAGCCACGTAAACTCCACACAGAAAGGCCCCACGTGGGAATCAAACCCATGACCTTCTGGTTGTGAGGCAACAGTGCTAACCACTAATCCACCAGGCTGCCAACAACAAAAATTCATTTTAGAAAATTGAACATAACTGAAAACAGATTTAACCTTCAATAAACACTTTATAAAAAAAGACAATACTTTAAAAAAGTAGCATAAATGTAAACAGATTTTCCACAAAAGGCAACTGTCCTCCGTATATATGATGATGATGATCATCATCATCATTTTTTTTCATCGTACGGATGAAGAATGGTTATATCACTGCACTGCCTTTACACACATTATGTGATATTTCTACCAACATTATTAACTTAATTATTTAATTCATCATTACTATTATTTATAAAAGCTGAAGATTCGTATTTACTAAGCAAACAAAGGCTTCTTAGCTTTCAATTCAATCAATTTATTTCAAACACATAGTTCACAGCAGCACATAGAAATAAAATAACACGAATTTACCAAGAAATAAAAGCTCATAAAAAGATCCCAGTCCTGCTATTTAAAATAAGCACCACAAGAGGTCACTAGCACCTCAAGTGGTCGTCAAGAATAAAAGCCTAACGCCATATTTGTATTTAAAACATTAAAAACGGCAATATAACCATGACATTTATTCCCTGTATTTATGATCCTTTTGTTTGTTCACCACAGGGTGGCGCTCTCGACCGCACTGACGCACGTCTTGCAGGCTGGCCCGTGCAGCGCGCGTTGGATAATTATTTTAGCTTTAAGTGCACCTTATTTGGCCCCCAACATGTTTTAAAATCTTCGATGTGACTGTAGCGCATTTATCGGAACATTATTGGCACCTGTGTGTCGCAGGACGGATGATGTGTTTGCTGCAGATGCCATTTGAAAATATAGGCAGTGTAAGCACTGTAGAATCTAATTATTTCTTTGCAAAACCTAATTAGGCATTAAAAAAGGTTAACGCCAGCGCCTGAAACGTTTTTGTTTAATAATCCCATTACTGACGGCTCATCATGTATAAAATGGTGCAGGAGGACACTAAGTTTCCACTTGTTTAAGGGAATCTCTGAGAAATAGTCGCACATTTTTGACACGATTTGGAAATTAGTAATTAAAGCGCGGAGAGTCTGCACGGCGCACGCAGTAAGTAGGCTGCAGCGGCATCACTCTGCATGCATCTTCTAGCTTTAATTCATCATTCTGTCTGCCTATTACAAAAAGCATTTTTCTGATTTGTTGGGCATCGTTAAGTGATGGTGAATATTGAGACGTGGTGATTTTTTTTTTTTTTTTTTAAGCGTCAGCTCCTCTCGGACATTAGTGAGTCACTGGAGACTTCAAGGTGAGAATTTAAATGAGGGATCGGGCTTGAATTTTAAAAGGAGCTTTGCTATCTTCTTTTTTTCTTCTTCTTCTTCTTTGCTTTAAAAAATAAGGCGATATTGCTCAGAAAAAAAAGGTAAAATCAAATGTTAGTGTGCGCGCAATTAAGCTTTTCATATCGCAGCATATTCTTGCAAAAAAGATACAATAAAAAAGTTTCAATTCACGCTTCAAAGTTCATGTTCGTTTTCGAATATAAACGAGCCAAATATTAAATGAATATATTAAGATAAAAGATAAATCGGTGTGATGCTGCTTGTTTTGCTCCCTCGGGATGATGAGAATTTCCAGCTTTGTTTTCTTTCCCGTTGTGCTCTACGGAAAATACATGTATTTGTAATATATACAACAAACGTATTTATTACAGATAAAGTATAAATCCTTATTTTAATACAGTTTCTGCATATATAATGTTGCTATTACCTAATTAATCATCAAAATATAAGCGCAAATAATTTGTAGTGCAACGGAAATTCTGTACTTTCTTTATTCCGTTAATTAAAGTAAACCATTTTAATTTCATTTCATTAATCTATGCCTATTGGCTATTTTATCTTATTTTATTAAGCTGTACGTGCTTCTTTCTTTCTTTCTTTCTTTCTTTCGTAAGCAGTTTGACACGAAAATATTTTAGACGGATTTTTATTCATTTAATTTTCGTGAAAATATACTATTGTAATTATTTTAAGCATTCGACATTTGTGAATAATAATTTAAAAAATCACGTGCGGCATTTTATAATAAAGAATGTCGAAATTTGACAAGTAGAAATTAAGAGGACATAAATGATAATGTCAACCCTTTATAAACCCAAAACAAATCACCATGTAATAATAACAATAACAACAACAACAACAACAACAACAATAATAATAATAATAATAATAATAATAATAATAATAATAATCCCCCAAGGCAGATTTTATTTTATATTATAATCTCATTCTCAAACAAAAGCTTATTTATAAGAGAGTGCTTCATTAATTCCACCATATTTTCCCCTTTCAAATCTTCTCCATCAACGGTTTATACATAAAAGACTTAAAAAAAAAAACTATAAATAAATAAATAAATGCGCGACTGATCAAAGCCATAACCTTCTTAAAGAAGTAAACCGCCCTTGATTGAAAGACATCAAAGCTCTTGTAAGGGCCGCGCGTCACAGTCAGGCTGTGGGATCGGATGGAAATCAGGACAGGCGAGGTAGACGACAGGAAGAAAGAGTCCGTTTATGTTGAGAGGAAAAGAAGGACACGGTCATTTTCCCCTCCTCAGACTGGTTAAAGAAACAATAAAGTGAGTTATCGGCATTTTATCCCTTCGTTGACGGCTCCAGCAGCAAAACGTAACAACACACACACACACACACACACACACACACACACACATATATATATATATATATATATATATATATATATATATATATATATATATATATATTCATAATGCGCTTGGTTTCAGTTCGGAAGGTTCTGGGTTCAAATCCCACCCCTGCCACATTTCTCCATGTAATGTGGAGTTGCGTCAGGAAGGGCATCCGGCGTAAAACCTGTGCTAAATCAACATGCAGATCCACCTTGGATTTGCTGTGGCGACCCCGAGTGCAAACAAGGGAGCAGCCGAAGGGACTTACTTTACATGCATTAAATGGGGTGGGGTAAATGATTTTCACCAGTGACCACTGATCTGCAAATGTTATAATAATAATAATAATAATAATAATAATAATAATAATAATAATTATGATGACAACAATAATAATACATGCTTTTATTTTTTATTTAGAGCATCATTATGATTTTAGAAGTTGCTAGTAGAAGACTTTAAACCAGTCAAAGTTGTTTTTTTATTTGACTGTTTATTATTCTATTGTTATTAATTTAAAATCCTGAGCAAGATGCTGCTTCTGAGAACTATAAGGAGAATTTAATAACAGTAATCAGAAATTCTCCTTTAAAAAACGAAATAAATAAAATTAAGCCACATTTTGTAACAAGTCCTCTATAATGCTGTTTTATTATTATGCACTTTTTGGGGCTAATTTTCTTTATAGGAGAGTTTAAACAAACAATACCAGACTGCTGATTTTTCATTTAACTGTCTGGATGTCATTTAAAAGTAGAGAAAAATTTTGATCAAAGCTCTGCTCTGGCGGAGGAGGATAAAAAGGGACATTTCTGAATTATCCAGATATTATTTGTCTCACTGAGCCAAAATTTTAAAATTTGTTCTTAAATATTACAGGTAAACACTTGTTTGTTTGTTGTTTTTTTTTTTGTTTGTTTGTTTTTGGGTAGGGGGTTATAAAGCAATAATGACACCTTTTGAGATTAGATTTTGCAATATTGTTTTCTGTTTTCTTACAGGATACTGTAGGATTCCCCATATTTACAATTCATGTGAATTGTTTCCTGATTTGCATTTTTGTTGTTTGTTTTTGCATTGGCAATGGTACATATGTCAGCTTTCTAGGGTTTTGCATGTCAAGAGAATGTGCACTCATTTTACTACGTGTGCAATTTTCTATATTGTGCACTTGTTTTACTAAATCATGTGCTCGTTTTACTGTGTTCTTGTTTAATATATACTGTGTGCACAATTTTCTATATTGTGTGCTTGCTTTACTAAATCATGTGCTCGCTTTACTAAATTGTGTTTTCGTTTTGCTATGCTGTGTGCACAGTTTTCTATATTGTGTGCTCGTTTTACTAATTTATGTTTGTTTTACTAAATTGTTCTCTCGTTTTACTATACTGTGTGCACAGTTTTCTATATTGTGTGCTTGTTTTACTCAATCATGCTCATTTTACTAAACTGTGTGCTTATTTTATTATACTGCATGCATGTTTTACTAAATTGTGCTCTTGTTTTACTATACTGTGTGCACAATTTTTTATATTGTGCATTCATTTTACTAAATCATGCCCTCGTTTTACTAAATTGTGCTCTCGTTTTACTATACTACTGTGTGCACAATTTTTATATTGTGCACTCGTTTTACTAAATCATGTGCTCATTTTACTAAATTGTGCTCTTGTTTTACTATACTGTGTGCACAATTTTTTATATTGTGCATTCATTTTACTAAATCATGTGCTCGTTTTACTACATTGTGCTCTCGTGCTATGCTGTGTGCACAGTTTTCTATATTGTGTGCTTGTTTTACTAAATCATGTGCTTGCTTTACTAAATTGGGTTCTCATTTTACTATACCGTGTACACAGTTTTCTATATTGTGCACTGATTTTACTAAATGATGTGCTCGTTTTACTAAATTGTGCTCTCATTTTACTATACTGTGTGCACATTTTTTTATACTGTGCGCTCGTTTTACTAAATCATGTGCTCATTTTACTAAATTGTGCCCTCGTTTAATATACTGTGTGCACAATTTTCTATATTGTGTGCTCGCTTTACTAAATCATGTGCTTGTTTTACTAAATTGTGCTCTCATTATACTATACTGTGTGCACAATTTTCTATATTGTGGGCTCATTTAACTAAATCATGCTCATTTTACTAAATTTGGTTCTCGTTTTACTATACTGTATGCACAATTTTCTATATTGTGTGCTTATTTTACTATAGTGTAATTTTAAGCATTCTAAAATGAACACACAGTTTAATAAAACAAGGGCACGATTTATTAAAATGGGAATGATTTAGTATAATGAGAGCACAGTTTTGTGACCACTGTTATAAAACGTTGTGTGCACAATCTACTTATTGTAAATGTGGCCACAATTTGTAAAATGTGCACTCAATATTGTCTTGACACATGTAAACATGAGCACGTTACAGTATATTCGAGATCTTGATCTACTAAAATAAACCCAGGAAAAATTAAAATGTGTGCTCGAACAAATTAAATTGTGTGCACAAAAACATAGGCTGTTTAGTCAATAGTCACCACCTAATGGTGAAAACTAAAAAAGCTTTAAATAAATGCCTACAGTTGTCATCACTTATCAGTATTAACTGTAATGTTACAGACATTTTACTAGTAGCCCAAATATCTGTAAAATAACTTATGACAGCGAGCGATGAGAAAATGTCAGAAATGACTAAATCTAAGCACGAAATACATATTTCAAGAGCTCAGTTTAGGTCTATAACATGCTCACATATTATTAATTTGAAGGCTCAATTAAATGAAAACGTGCTCACAAATTTTAATGGACAGAAAAAAATATCACTTTTAGTGACCACTTCTGTGCATCATCCAAAATGCCTGTTATTTTTCACTTATGTTTTCATTATCAAATCAATACAAAAAGCATAAACATTGGCAATGTTACAGCAGATTAAAGGCCCAGTGCCCAGCTTCTTTTTTATGGGGGGTGTTCCACAATTAAAAGAAATAAAATCAATGACACATTCTGCTGTAAAAGTTAAACATTATCTGGAGCTCTGAGCCCAAACACACTGAATTATAGAATCAAAGAGGATCCAACAGAAAACTGAGTTTTTTTTGTTGTTGTTGTTTTTTGTTTTGTTTTTTTTTCAGTGAGGCCGTGATTGTTTCTGGGGTTGAATGGGGCTCTATAATGGAACTGATGGCATCAGGATTGCCACCACAAATGGTCTGGGCGTTTTGCAAGGCTGTTTGACACAACCTATTATGTCATCAGTCACGTCCCTCCACTTCTTGCTCGCTTCGGCTTGAATGGGAGTGAATTAATCAAATGGTCTGAGAGAGATCAGCCAACTTAATGCACTCTGTGTCAGGGTCCGTATGTGATCCTAGACCCTGACCTCCCTCTACCTGCCCGGTTTTCATCTGACCTGAAATGCCAATGAACCTAACATGTCTCTCAGAGATGTGATGTTCAGCTGACTGATAATCAAAACATCAAGGACTTCAATATCAAGCTTGCAGAAATTACTTCAAACTCAGATTACTAGAGGATCACTATCCAGTTTGAGCAATTAAAGATGAAATGAGAGGGACACCCAACCAAGCACACATCATCACCAAAGCACAACAGGTCTTAAATTTAAGGGGCATTTCCACCATCTGTGTTTAACTCGACAGCCACTGAACTGTAGGCTCATCTCAGATTTGGTGAGTCCTGTTGACATCTTGCTGACATCAGGCACCATGTTATGGGGTCATGGTGGCCTATGACACACCGAAATGTTCAAATTCTTGCACCATCTTGACATGTTATGTCACATCATGATTAAGAATTGGTGCATCTTGCTGATGTCTTGGTATTTTCGTGATGGCATCTTTCTGAGTCATGAGTATTCATGGTGATTCACGAGGGAAAAACAAATGGTCAGTAGTTCTCAAGGTGGTGTCAGGAATGCAACATGAAGCCCAACATACATCGATCACAAACTGGGATGATGCAGTCAAACTCACGTGATGGCAAATGTTCTTTCTTATCAGCCTGTCGCAGCATCCATCATCCATAAAACAAACAAAAAAACAACAGACAAACAAATGTATTGATTATTACATTTACTTTGACTTTTAATTTATTCCATACAGTATGAACCCAAGATAATTCATGTTTTTCTGGTCAAATTCATTTTATTTGTTAATATACATCCATTCCTGCACTTAAGGTCTGCAACACTTTACAAAAAAGTTGAGAAGTTAAAGCATTTACCACTTTGTAATGCTGTCATTCCTTCTCACAACAAAACATGTTTTGCTATTGAGGATACAAAGCAATGAAATGTTCTGGGTGTTATTTTGTAGCATTCTTCTTACAAACATGTCTTTTTTAAGGTGTGCAACTGTGGAACATTAAAAATTGTTGCATTTTTCATATCAAAATTCTCCTCACATTCTCTAGTGGGGACAGGTCAACAATGCAGGCAGGCCAGTCCAGTACCCGTACTCTCTTCTTTTGCAGCCATGCCTTTGTAATGTGTGCAGAATGTGGTTTTGCATTGTTGTATTGAAAAAAATGCATCCGCATCCCCCGGAAAATATGTGGTCTTGAAAGTAACATTTTTACTCTTAAATCTCAAAGTAGTTTTCTGTGTTAATTCTGCCATCATAGAGTTGTAAATTTCCTTTCCTTAGACAACTGTTCATATCCATATCATAACCAGCCCAGTGTCATATTTGTCTGCTTTTTTGTTTTATTGTGATACGCCACAAAATGTTTCATATTTTCATGACACAGTCATGTTTCAGTCACCATTTTTAACCCTAATGCTAACCCTAACCATAACCCCAATGCACCCCCCCACCCACCCCCATGTCACCCCAAATTTCGTGATACCTTCACGAACTGTGTTACACATTTGTGATGCTATCCTGAACTAATACAACCCCTGGCAAAAATTATGGAATCACCGGCCTCGGAGGATGTTCATTCAGTTGTTTAATTTTGTAGAAAAAAAGCAGATCACAGACATGACACAAAACTAAAGTCATTTCAAATGGCAACTTTCTGGCTTTAAGAAACACTACAAGAAATCAGGAAAAAATTGTGGCAGTCAGTAACGGTTACTTTTTAGACCAAGCAGAGGGAAAAAAATATGGCATCACTCAATTCTGAGGAAAAAATTATGGAATCATGAAAAACAAAAGAACGCTCCAACACATCACTAGTATTTTGTTGCACCACCTCTGGCTTTTATAACAGCTTGCAGTCTCTGAGGCATGGACTTAATGAGTGACAAACAGTACTCTTCATCAATCTGGCTCCAACTTTCTCTGATTGCTGTTGCCAGATCAGCTTTGCAGGTTGGAGCCTTGTCATGGACCATTTTCTTCAACGTCCACCAAAGATTTTCAATTGGATTAAGATCCGGACTATTTGCAGGCCATGACATTGACCCTATGTGTCTTTTTGCAAGGAATGTTTTCACAGTTTTTGCTCTATGGCAAGATGCATTATCATCTTGAAAAATGATTTCATCATCCCCAAACATCCTTTCAATTGATGGGATAAGAAAAGTGTCCAAAATATCAACGTAAACTTGTGCATTTATTGATGATATAATGACAGCCATCTCCCCAGTGCCTTTACCTGACATGCAGCCCCATATCATCAATGACTGTGGAAATTTACATGTTCTCTTCAGGCAGTCATCTTTATAAATCTCATTGGAACGGCACCAAACAAAAGTTCCAGCATCATCACCTTGCCCAATGCAGATTCGAGATTCATCACTGAATATGACTTTCATCCAGTCATCCACAGTCCACGATTGCTTTTCCTTAGCCCAATGTAACCTTGTTTTTTTCTGTTTAGGTGTTAATGATGGCTTTCGTTTAGCTTTTCTGTATGTAAATCCCATTTCCTTTAGGCGGTTTCTTACAGTTTGGTCACAGACGTTGACTCCAGTTTCCTCCCATTCGTTCCTCATTTGTTTTGTTGTGCATTTTCGATTTTTGAGACATATTGCTTTAAGTTTTCTGTCTTGACGCTTTGATGTCTTCCTTGGTCTACCAGTATGTTTGCCTTTAACAACCTTCCCATGTTGTTTGTATTTGGTCCAGAGTTTAGACACAGCTGACTGTGAACAACCAACATCTTTTGCAACATTGCGTGATGATTTACCCTCTTTTAAGAGTTTGATAATCCTCTCCTTTGTTTCAATTGACATCTGTCGTGTTGGAGTCATGATTCATGTCAGTCCACTTGGTGCAACAGCTCTCCAAGGTGTGATCACTCCTTTTTAGATGCAGACTAACGAGCAGATCTGATATGATGCAGGTGTTAGTTTTGGGGATGAAAATTTACAGGGTGATTCCATAATTTATTACTCAGAATTGAATGAGTCCATATTTTTTTCCCTCTGCTTGGTCTAAAAAAGTAACCGTTACTGACTGCCACAATTTTCTTTCTTGATTTCTTATAGTGTTTCTTAAAGCCAGAAAGTTGCCATTTGAAATGGCTTTAGTTTTGTGTCATGTCTGTGATCTGCTTTTTTTCTACAAAATTAAACAACTGAATGAACATCCTCCGAGGCCGGTGATTCCATAAATTTTGCCAGGGGTTGTAGATTAAATCACTTTTTGTGATGCCGTCACAGGTTTGGCGTGAGATCAGGTTGACCATGACAGTCCCTGGCTTTTGGACCTGTTGTCAATAACAGTCTGGAGGGTCATTTTTGAGCACATAGGGTCAATTTCTTCAAAAAAAGATCCAGAACATTGATTCAGCTGGCCACAACACACATTTACACTGTGTGGTGGTTCAACCCAGATACTTTCAAGGCCAGAGAAGAGCCAGAGAAGACACTGCCCTTCTAAGGCAAGGTGAACATAAAGCTTTTTTGTATGTTTGTTTGTTTGTTTTGTTCTTGTACAGTTAAGTTTTAAGTGGCATTTGTGAATGTACTCTATATTATTATATATTTAGTGCGTGACAAAGGATTCCCATAGTAACCCCTTGCCCATGTGGTTATATAAGCTATTGATGAATGACGGTTCTTGATCCAGTGACATCTGAAGGACACTGTCTGCAATAAAACAGAAGTAAAACTGAATGTAAGAATCACTACGTTTTGTTTTAAATTTGCATGTTTCATACAATTTCAATTCAATTTCAATTTATTCAATTTGTAGAGCGCCAACTCACAGCAATGTCACCCCAAGGCGCTTCACACAAAACAACCCAAAAACAAATTAAAATGAATTAAAAGATTAAAAAGCACAATTAAAAGACACAATTAAAAAGTAAAAGAAATATTAAATATTTAAAGAAATGAAAAAGCATAAAAACAACAATAAAAAGCATAGTGACAAATATGCTAACTAAATGAGAGGGAGAACAGATGTGTCTTCAGTCTGGCTTTGAAAGTCTCCACAGAATCTGACTGCTTTATTGAGGCTGGAAGACTGTTCCACAGAAAGGGGCATGCTAAGAGAAAGATCTTTGCTCCGCAGACTTTTTATTCACCCTAGGAACACAAAATAGTCCTGCATCCTGCAAGTGCAAGGCCCGGGCCAGAACGTAGGGTTTTACAAAGTCAGCCGGGTAGGAAGGTGCCAGTCTGTGAACAATTTTATTGTTAAGTAGCAGAACCTTAAAATCTGCTCTCACAGAGACAGGCAGCCAGTGAAGAGACGTCAGAATTGGTGTAATGTGATCAAATTTTCTGCTTTGTGTCAAAAGTCTGGCAGCAGCATTCTGAACTATTTGGAGAGTCCTAATGCTGGACTGTGGTAACCCTGAAAATAGGACATTGTAATAATCCAATCTAGAAGAAACAAAAGCATGAATCAGGGTCTCAGCATCAGCCAAAGATAGGATGGGACGAATCTTCGCTATATTTCGCAGGTGGAAGAAAGCAGTCTTCATGATGTCCCTGATGTGGAGGTCAAAAGATAACGTAGGGTCAAAAATTACCCCAAAATTCCCCACTTTGTCTGTAAGATCATGCCATCCCAGCCTTTTATGATTTGGGGTTGTAATGTATTTAGAGTTTTTAGTGGGTTTTCTCGCACCTCATGCAAGCAGTGGCTGTATCATGCCAATGTCTTGTCTTACCTTTGTATGCCTTACTAGCATTATAACATATTTGTGATATTTCACATTGACATTGTGACAATTCACAGTGATGATGGACTTTAATAATATCAAGATGAGGGCGCGGCTGTCTCAAACTGTTGCACTAACTATCTTGCAGCAGTCTTGGTGGTGTCATGGTGGGCGGGGCAATTTTGAGCCATATAGCCAAGGAGTGTCATGAAGTACATTTCGTGGTGGTGGTGGTGCAACTTGTAGGTCTTAAATGGGCCACATTTATATAGTGCTTTTCCATCTGAAGCGCAAAGTGATTTACAATGATGCCTCACATTCACCTATGCATGCACATACTTACACACCAGGGGTCTTCAACTCCAGCCCTGGAAGGCCGGTGTCCTGCAATTTTTAGATGTGTCACTGCTTCAACACACCTGAGTCAATTACGTAATGAGGTCATGAGCAGCATTCTGGAGAACTTGACTGCATACTGAGGAGGTAATTCAGCCATTTGATTCAGATCCTCCAATCCCCGAGGATTGGAGTTGAAGACTCCTGCTACACACCAATGACAGGGTGCTCAACTGCACGGCCTTAGCGATTTTCTGGTCTGGCTGGTGCTTGAATCAAGGATACTCTGGTCTCTAGTCCAACCCTAAAACACTAGACCATCACCTCCCCAACTGGTCATGACAATTCATGAAAGTAGAAACCCAGAGTGACCCATAGCCACGTGATATTAATGCTCCAGTGGTTCTACGTAGATCAATCCATGCAAAGGTCCTGGGCCCATCTCTGAATCTGCATCTGCACGAAAATTTAGTGGGTCATTAATTTGCCCAACCTTCATCCCTCCATCAATTTTCATGAAAATTGGTTAAGTTTTTGAATCATCTTGGCTTTAAATTAAAATGAATAAACAACAACAACAATAATAATAATAATAATGAATAAATTGCCTACAGGATTGAGTGATTTATTTCGATCAGAAGGTGATGGTCTAGTGGTTAAGCGTTGAGCTTGAGACCGGAGGATCCTCAGTTCAAACACCAGCCACAGCAGACAATCATGAAGTGCCCTTGGGCAAAGGTCCTATATCTCCAATTTACCAAGTGTGTGTAGTGAGCGCTTCTCTTGACAGTGCCCTGATATCAATGTATGAATGCGAAGCATCATTGTAAAGTGCTTTAAGATTCTGATGCAGTTCATTCGCTGGAAAATGGACTGATATAGTTCTACTGTACTTTAAGACACCTGTGCTTTTTTTTTCCAAGCACAAAATTAGATTCAATATGATTTGAAGGGAACAAGTATTTACAAAAAATCTAAGATACGAACAAATATAAAGCAAAGATGTGTTTCTGTAAGAGGTGTTAATTTATGGAATAGCTGTGACAATGAATTAAAAAGGTGTACTTCATTTTCATTATTTAAAAACAGGTTTAAAACTAAAATATTATGGAACTATATAAATCAAGTATGAAGAATGATAATGTAACTAATGTAATTTTTGGTTGTATTATTATTATGAAAGTGTATTTATTTCTATATTATTTTTTCTAAAGTGCTTCAGGTTTTTTCTTTTTTGCTCTTATATTTCATATTGTTGAATTTGTTTTTGTAAAAAGGTTAGGCATAATAAGCTTGAGCTTCAGCCTATACCTTTTTCATTTGCGTCATCCCTTTTTGAAATGTTTTTTGTTGAATATGTGTGTGTATGTATATATGTAATTGTATTTCATTTGGGGGGTTGAATGCTAATCAAATAAAAAGTTTTCATCATCATCATCATCATCATCATCATCATCATCATCAGCATGAATTTGACAATTTGACAAGAATAACTATAGTTGACAGTAATGTGCATTATTATCACTTACTGAGGCGTTGCAGGGCCGGTAGCATAGATTTACATTTACGCTACCTGTCGGTACCTGCCCACATTAACGGGCATAAAGTGATGACATCATATCATGTGCAACCCAAGAACTGTCCACAGACGATAACATGAAAAGACGAGAAGTGTGTGTTGGTCCCAATATGGATATTCCGGATGATTTTATCATGGATAGTCTGACAATAACAGCAGCCAAAGCAGCCAGCTTGATGAGGACGCACTGGTGAATTTGGAGAACAGCACGGTACCAGCCAACACAACAGAAGTTAAATTGAGCCAACTTTTTATGTATGTGTTTGCTGGTTGTCGTGCGTTTTGAAATGACATTAAATATTGTTTATGTGTTGTGTATCTCAGTAAGTGATAATAATACAATAACATGCTTTTGGAGGGCTGTATGCATTTTCTGAGTCCCTCCATCCATGCCCAGTCGCCCAAAATGGCTGATATTCACCCGAGTTAGACAAGGGTGAATAGCAGTCATTTTGGGTGACTGGGCATGGATGGAGGGACTCAGAAAATGCATACAGCCCTCCAAAAGCATGTTATTGTATTATTACCAGACAACTTTGCACTTCATTAGCAAAATTGTTAATTAGGAAATTAATTATACAGATTGTATTTATTTATCAAGTATGAGGCACAGTTTGGGCCATAAACAACTGGCCTGCAGGTC
This sequence comes from Thalassophryne amazonica, assembly GCF_902500255.1. NCBI lineage: Eukaryota > Metazoa > Chordata > Actinopteri > Batrachoidiformes > Batrachoididae > Thalassophryne > Thalassophryne amazonica. The sequence continues at coordinate 72,103,503 of NC_047113.1, forward strand.
TTATTCAGCACTCGGGCTGCCAGTTTGACACCCCAAGTTTAACTCCTCTTGCGGCAAGAATCATTTACTTTTGTGCTTACATCTTAAGTGTACTTTTTTGAATGGAATGCATTTCTTCTTAAATTTTACATTTTCATTAGACTGTGGTTGTAATTTTTATAAAGCCAGGTCCTGCAGATGAATGGAATATGATGAGGAGTAGCAGTAAATTTGAATGTCATGAAATCACACAACTATAGAGTACAGAATTTATCTGCAGACGATATATTTCTGTGAGGATAGGTTTCAGATCAGCAATGACATACTTAGACCTTGTGACACTTATAATTGGACCTCATTCATAATTGGGATCATTTATGTGGCGATTCATCTTTCCACGCCCCTGGACTTCATCTGAATCCCCTTGGACAATAAACAAATGGTCTCAGTGGCTCTAACACATTAATTATTGATAGGATTTTTTTAAAAGTCAAACTCAGCCACTATTGTAGAAATATTTTTTTGCAGAATAAAAATAGTCCAACTGGTGCAAAATCAAGTGCCATAACATTATTGCTTTATCAAACACAATCAAAATATGAATTAATCAAAGTGCTATGTGTTAGAGCGCACATGCACAAGGATTGTTTGGCTGTAATGGATGGCTTTAAAATTTGACGTTATTATTTCCCTTCATTTCTGGAAACAAATTGAACATTTATTGCATATATATTAAAAATTATACAGTCGTTGAGAGAGGCTGATGTCTCTTTTATTGAGGCGCATGGAGAGGTGAGGTCTCACCGGATCAATTTCCCTGTCTTGTTACTCCCGCAAGAGGATGTTTGGAAAATGCCTGCACCGCTAAATTGATTCAGAAACAAATTCATAACTTGAGGGGGTTTAAGCAGTTTTATGGCGAGGAGCTTTATCCCCAGTTATTTCTTTTGTTTCATGTTTTGAGTGCTTTAAAGCATGTGGAAAAAAAGCTACATTTTGTCCTCTGATGGAAACCAGTTTATTCTCAGCGTTCGTCCACATTTGCCTATTTTTCATTCTCAGGGAAAAAAATGCATTTAATGCACAGGGTTTTGGGTGGTTTCACAAACATAGTCATTAAGCTTTCACAACGCTTTTATTGTGCACTTGATCTTAAAATAGAGGCTGCAGTCTGACTGCAGCATCCAGACGAAACTATGGAAAAGGCCTTGTCTTTGTGTGCCTGTAAGGAGATGAATGGCCCGTGTCAACCAGATGATTAGTTTGCACTATTAAATTGTCAAAAAGGAAGGATTTTTCCCTAATAGTGCCTTTTGGTGAAGAATTATGGAATTCAGAGTTGTTTGTGACTGCTGGGGAACTTGCTGGGCTTTGCAGGGGCGAGGGCGAAGGTCAGGCAGAGTTCTCAGCGCTCTGTCCAGTGTGACGAATAGAGACAAATGTAGGCCTATTTCCTACACAATGAGAATATTAACATCTACGTGCCCTGCCAAGGACAGAAGAAGAAGGGCTGAGGTGAGGTGTAACCGAAAGTGCTTATCCGGAGATACCTGATCCAAAAAGCATCACAGCTTGAAATTCCATCACCAATTTGGAAATCGCAACCAATGATGTAAAGCGAACAGGCAAAATGATACTTTGGTTTTACTGCCAGCGTGGGTGCATTCAAGTGAAAATTAAGTTTAGAAAAGATTAGTTTGGTTGTTTGCTGGTGTGCAATCAAGAGAGTATAAAATAACTCTCCCTAAAGATGAGCTGCTTTTCAGCAAGTGGGATCTCACTGCTCGAAACTCAATACCCCCCCCCCCCCCCCCCCCCAATTCGGCTGCACCTCTATTCTAGTGCCAGGGTTTTGTGTTAAATGTTAACAACTTGGCCCGATCCATTTAATCGCCAACAACAAATCTGTGTTGACTCTAACACTCGCCTCTATTGTTCCCATTATACGCCTGCCCTCACTTGAAGATTTATGTATTTTTGATATTAAATTCCTTCTGTCATCAAGACTGCTCTCTTGTTGACTTTTCTTGACCTGTTGACCTCTTTCCCCAAACTTTCCCATATTTAACGCGGGACCCACAGCCCCCCCACGCAGTGCCACAGCTCAATGCTCTGTCTCCTTTTTGCTGGCATGTGCTGTTTGCACTGTTCTTGAACTTCAGTGTGCAGGCCTGTCCCCATCCTGTACTTTGAACTCAGCAGAACCATCTTTTCCCAACATAACGCTTTATTGTTCACAAGCCATGCTGACACTTGACTAATCCCCAACTACAGCCTCTGCAGGATTACTGTAGAAATCTAGAGCAGTGGCCGAAGACTGACTGATAAATGATTTGTGACCTGACTTTGGTCCTGAATGATCATTTCCTCATTGAAAATTTCTGTTTCATGACATTTCTGAAGGCTGAACCTTTGGTTTACACACGCAAGTATAGTTGGAGTGACAGAGTGCAACTGATAAATGTTTTCATTTTCAATCTTCAAATCAATTATGTTTTACACAAAAGAAGTAATCATGTAATCTTTAAAATGGTCAAAAACAAAGAGGAAATACCCACCATTTTATTACAATTCAATGAGACACCTTAAAATTGCACATAAATACATCCATCAGACATTGTCTGGTTTAAGGTAGTTTAAAACATGTTTGAAGCAGTTCTAAATTAGTTTTGACAATCATATTTGACAATCCAACAAATTTAAGCCAGTGAAAACCAGTTTCTAAAAATAACTTTAAATACACTGTGGTTTCAAATGGTTTGCAATAAATTCAAGACAGATGGCTTAAACAATCTTAAAATAGTTTAAAAGTTGTTATTTTTGAGAACAGATCTCTAATTCAGAAAAATCAAAAACAGTTAAAACATTTTAGGTTTATAGCCATTTAACATCATGACAAAATGTGTGGATTAAACCAGTTTAAATTTTTATTGACTGTTTAAAACCAGTTTTAACAATTTAATCACCCTTTATAACAGAACCAATGAAAGGGCTAAAATCTAGCCATTTTTAATCTAGTTTAAACTTGTGTGTCACTGTCTTGAAGCTATTTGAAAACAGTTTAAAAAGTTAGTGACTTAAATTAACACAACTTAAAATCTGTTTTAAGTTGTGTAATTGTTGTTTTACATAACAGATCTCTAACAGAGCAAAAGTCCAGCTAAAACATTTTACCTTAGCTTTATAGTTGTTAATACACATCAGAAAATTTGTGGATTAAACCAGTTTAAACATTTTTAAGGCAGTTTAAAATCAGTTTAAAAACAATCTAATAAGCCTTTGTAGTAGAATTAAACTGCTGAAAGGGCTCCAACTGAGCCAGTTAATCTAGTTTATACTTGTGTGTCACTGTCTTGGAGCTATCAGAAAAAGTTCAAATGAGTTAATGTGGCTTCAAAGAAGTTTTAAGTTGTATAAAGATTGTTAATTCTACATAACAGATCTGTAACACAGCAAAACTCAACACAGCTAAAAACATTTTACCTTATCACTGTTAACAGTCATTATAAAATGTTTGGTTTAAACCAGTTTAAATATTTTAAATGCTGTTTAAATTCAGTTCTAATATTTTGATTAACCTTGGTTTACAGCAGTTTTAAACCAACTGAAAGACTCAAATGAAGCAGGTTTTAATCCAGTGTAAAGTAGTGTTCCATTGACCGAAAAAAAAAAAATTAAAAACTGTTAACATTGTTTAAAAGCGCTGGCCACCAATCATCTTATCATTTATTTCAAATTATTTTGTCCTTGGGTGACAATAGCCAAGACAATCACTCAATTTAACTGTTTAAATCCAGCAAAAATTAGGGTCAGCTGGGTTTGAGCTGTTCAAAACTGTCTGTGTTATTTAAAACATCTTTAAACGTCTTTCTTAACAGTCTAAGTTAATAGCTGATAGTGAATATTTGAATCCAGTTAAAGACAGATTAGCTTAAATTTAAAACTAGTTGGTGACACATACCACTGTTTGAAAGCGGTTTAATATGTTACAGAATATCTCTCTGACACAAGCTTAAAACACGTTTGAAGCCGTGTAAAACTTGTGTAATCATTCTTGGCATAGAAACTTTTGAAAGAAGATTCAAACACTTTTTCAACCAGTTTAAATCTGCACACCATAACATTACATTGTTTTGAACAGATTGAATCTGCTAAAAAAAATAAAATAAAATCTAAATACTTGGTTTAAAACCCAGTGAAATCTTGATATAGAACAATTTTAAAAAAAGTCAAACTATTTTAACATTTCACCTTGTGATTAAACTGTTAAATACATTACAAAATATTAATGTTATCTGATTTAAACCAGTTTAAAGCACACAGAAAGAAGTTTAAATTACTTTATTTAAAATAAAATACACAAGTAGATCATCACATTTGTAAAACTGTAACATGTCATTTTTTTTTCTTTGCAGATGACTTACTTAATTGATAACACTACAACCCCTGGCAAAAATTATGGAATCACCGGCCTCGGAGGATGTTCATTCAGTTATTTAATTTTTAGAAAAAAAGCAGATCACAGACATGACACAAAACTAAAGTAATTTCAAATGGCAACTTTCTGGCTTTAAGAAACACTATACGAAATCAGGAAAAAAAAAATTGTGGCAGTCAGTAATGGTTAGTTTTTTAGACCAAGCAGAGGGGAAAAAAATATGGAATCACTCAATTCTGAGGAAAAAATTATGGAAACATGAAAAACAAAAGAACGCTCCAAAACATCACTAGTATTTTGTTGCACCACCTCTGGCTTTTATAACAGCTTGCAGTCTCTGAGGCATGGACTTAATGAGTGACAAACAGTACTCTTCATCAATCTGGCTCCAACTTTCTCTGATTGCTGTTGCCAGATCAGCTTTGCAGGTTGGAGTCTTGTCATGGACCATTTTCTTCAACTTCCACCAAAGATTTTCAATTGGATTAAGATCCGGACTATTTGCAGGCCATGACATTGACCCTATGTGTCTTTTTGCAAGGAATGTTTTCACAGTTTTTGCTCTATGGCAAGATGCATTATCATCTTGAAAAATGATTTCATCATCCCCAAACATCCTTTCAATTGATGGGATAAGAAAAGTGTCCAAAATATCAACGTAAACTTGTGCATTTATTGATGATGTAATGACAGCCATCTCCCCAGTGCCTTTACCTGACATGCAGCCCCATATCATCAATGACTGTGGAAATTTACGTGTTCTCTTCAGGCAGTCATCTTTGTAAAATCTCATTGGAACGGCACCAAACAAAAGTTCCAGCATCATCACCTTGCCCAATGCAGATTCGAGATTCATCACTGAATATGACTTTCATCCAGTCATCCACAGTCCACGATTGCTTTTCCTTAGCCCATTGTAACCTTGTTTTTTTCTGTTTAGGTGTTAATGATGGCTTTCGTTTAGCTTTTCTGTATGTAAATCCCATTTCCTTTAGGCGGTCTCTCACAGTTCGGTCACAGACGTTGACTCCAGTTTCCTCCCATTCGTTCCTCATTTGTTTTGTTGTGCATTTTCGATTTTTGAGACATATTGCTTTAAGTTTTCTGTCTTGACGCTTTGATGTCTTCCTTGGTCTACCAGTATGTTTGCCTTTAACAACCTTCCCATGTTGTTTGTATTTGGTCCAGAGTTTAGACACAGCTGACTGTGAACAACCAACATCTTTTGCAACATTGCGTGATGATTTACCCTCTTTTAAGAGTTTGATAATCCTCTCCTTTGTTTCAATTGACATCTCTCGTGTTGGAGCCATGATTCATGTCAGTCCACTTGGTGCAACAGCTCTCCAAGGTGTGATCACTCCTTTTTAGATGCAAACTAACAAGCAGATCTGATTTGATGCAGGTGTTAGTTTTGGGGATGAAAATTTACAGGGTGATTCCATAATTTATTCCCCAAAATTGAGTGAGTCCATATTTTTCTTATTTTTTCTTATCCCATCAATTGAAAGGATGTTTGGGGATGATGAAATCATTTTTCAAGATGATAATGCATCTTGCCATAGAGCAAAAACTGTGAAAACATTCCTTGCAAAAAGACACATAGGGTCAATGTCATGGCCTGCAAATAGTCCGGATCTTAATCCAATTGAAAATCTTTGGTGGAAGTTGAAGAAAATGGTCCCTGACAAGGCTCCAACCTGCAAAGCTGATCTGGTAACAGCAATCAGAGAAAGTTGGAGCCAGATTGATGAAGAGTACTGTTTGTCACTCATTAAGTCCATGCCTCAGAGACTGCAAGCTGTTATAAAAGCCAGAGGTGGTGCAACAAAATACTAGTGATGTGTTGGAGCGTTCTTTTGTTTTTCATGATTCCATAATTTTTTCCTCAGAATTGAGTGATGCCATATTTTTTTTCCCTCTGCTTGGTCTAAAAAAGTAACCATTACTGACTGCCACAATTATTTTTCCTGATTTCTTATAGTGTTTCTTAAAGCCAGAAAGTTGCCATTTGAAATGACTTTAGTTTTGTGTCATGTCTGTGATCTGCTTTTTTTCTACAAAATTAAACAACTGAATGAACATCCTCCGAGGCCAGTGATTCCATAATTATTGCCAGGGGTTGTATGTAACAAATTTTTATTTTTGTTTTGTTCCTGGGTACACAGTGTGTTTTCCTAACCTGTTATGCCTTAAATAAATAGAAAATAGCTGTTATTCCACAGAAACGTTGCTTCTGTGATCAGAACAGTGATATTTTGAAATTTGTCTGTTTTCAAGAATATTCTCGATGCGCCTTCACTACTACTGAGTAGTCTTCTAGAATATTCTTTAACTGATAGAACTGTCCAGAATTTTCTAGAAGATTCCAGAATTATCTAGAAATTTCAAGAAACTTTTAGAACTTTCTAGAACATTAAAAAAATAAAATCAAAGTTTGTGCTGAATGTAGTCATTTTTCCATAGACATTAGACATAATCAGTTGAAATATAACACTTAGAAGCCAGGAACAAAAATTGTGCTACATAGTGTAATCTAAACAGTTGATAAGTGTTTTTCTGCTGATTGAGAATTAAATTAATGCTCAAATCTTTTAATTTGTTGCTTGTATGTATATATATCTTGACATATATGACATCCATGTAGTCCATACAAGCCTCCCTGTGACTGCCCAGCTTGCTAATTAGTTAAACAAACGCTCATACTAATGGTCCCACTGGCATGAAGAGCTTTGGGCTTTTTGTTCCTCAACTTTGCCTGTCCTGCTGGAAACTTGGCCCTGCTGACCTAAGCTATCTTGGCGCTGTGGGGACAACTCAACCGCCCTGTCCGGAGTCCAACCCCCCCAGGGGCCAAAGGGCAGCGTCCAAAGCCCGGGAATGCCACCACCAGCTGCTAGCGGTGACACCGTGTACAAAGGGGCTCGGTGAGCAATCCTTCTCAGGACTGTCAGTGTTGTGACAGGGCCAGCCTGACATTTATTTACTCTCTCATAGGTTCAAAACTCGGTTTACGCATTGAGATGCCAAGTCGAGTTTAAATTTGGATTAATCACATTATATTCAAATTAAAGTTATAATCATCTTCCACCAGTAAATGTAATGATGGACATAAACCAATACTGCAGTATAGAGCTGAAGCAAGAATTTGATTAATAATTATGAAATGTTATGTTTTCTTTTGTTTTTAAATTTGAAATAAATGTTCTATTGTTTTGACCATGTTCAAATATGTTTTACAAAAGGTTTAACTGAGACATTGTCCCTTTTTGGAGCAACCAGCTGCCAAAACAGGATAAAATCTCTTAAATTAGGTTTAATTTGGAAAAATGTAATTAAAAAAATGAGGCTTTCAACATTTTTTAACATTCTTTTATCATATAAAGGCATATTAATTAAAAAGAAAACATATTTACCTGATTTAAGGTCAGATAAAACTGCTACTGAACTGTCCTTATAAAGTTTTAACCACTGGCAGGAACCAGTTTAAACCTATACTGCAACTTGCTAAATTAGAAAAAGTATTGCAGACTGATGCACTTTTTTAAACTACCTTTTCAACACTTTAATTACTTTTCAGACCAGATAGTTACAATTTAAATTATTTTAAGCAACACTAAATCAATGTGATGTTGTATTGAAACTTGTAAAAACTTTATGTTCTGTAATGTAATATACACTCAACAAAAATATAAACGCAACACTTTTGGTTTTGCTCCCATTTTGTATGAGATGAACTCAAAGATCTAAAACTTTTTCCACATACACAATATCACCATTTCCCTCAAATATTGTTCACAAACCAGTCTAAATCTGTGACAGTGAGCACTTCTCCTTTGCTGAGATAATCCATCCCACCTCACAGGTGAGCCATATCAAGATGCTGATTAGACACCATGATTAGTGCACAGGTGTGCCTTAGACTGCCCACAATAAAAGGCCACTCTGAAAGTTGCAGTTTTGTTTTATTGGGGGGGATACCAGTCAGTATCTGGTGTGACCACCATCTGCCTCATGCAGTGCAGCACATCTCCTTCGCATAGAGTTGATCAGGTTGTCAATTGTGGCCTGTGGAATGTTGGTCCACTCCTCTTCAATGGCTGTGCGAAGTTGCTGGATATTGGCAGGAACTGGTACACGCTGTTGTATACGCCGGTCCAGAGCATCCCAAACATGCTCAATGGGTGACATGTCCGGTGAGTATGCCGGCCATGCAAGAACTGGGACATTTTCAGCTTCCAAGAATTGTGTACAGATCCTTGCAACATGGGGCCGTGGATTATCCTGCTGCAACATGAGGTGATGTTCTTGGATGTATGGCACAACAATGGGCCTCAGGATCTCATCACGATATCTCTGTGCATTCAAAATGCCATCAATAAAATGCACCTGTGTTCTTCGTCCATAACAGACGCCTGCCCATACCATAACCCCACCGCCACCATGGGCCACTCGATCCACAACATTGACATCAGAAAACCGCTCACCCACACAACGCCACACACGCTGTCTGCCATCTGCCCTGGACAGTGTGAACCGGGATTCATCCGTGAAGAGAACACCTCTCCAACGTGTCAAACGCCAGCGAATGTGAGCATTTGCCAACGCAAGTCGGTTACGACGACGAACTGGAGTCAGGTCGAGACCCCGATGAGGATGACGAGCATGCAGATGAGCTTCCCTGAGATGGTTTCTGACAGTTTGTGCAGAAATTCTTTGGTTATGCAAACCAATTGTTTCAGCAGCTGTCCGAGTGGCTGGTCTCAGACGATCTTGGAGGTGAACATGCTGGATGTGGAGGTCCTGGGCTGGTGTGGTTACATGTGGTCTGCGGTTGTGAGGCTGGTTGGATGTACTGCCAAATTCTCTGAAACGCCTTTGGAGACGGCTTATGGTAGAGAAATGAACATTCAATACACGAGCAACAGCTCTGGTTGACATTCCTGCTGTCAGCATGCCAATTGCACGCTCCCTCAAATCTTGCGACATCTGTGGCACTGTGCTGTGTGATAAAACTGCACCTTTCAGAGTGGCCTTTTATTGTGGGCAGTCTAAGGCACACCTGTGCACTAATCATGGTGTCTAATCAGCATCTTGATATGGCACACCTGTGAGGTGGGATGGATTATCTCAGCAAAGGAGAAGTGCTCACTATCACAGATTTAGACTGGTTTGTGAACAATATTTGAGGGAAATGGTGATATTGTGTATGTGGAAAAAGTTTTAGATCTTTGAGTTCATCTCATACAAAATGGGAGCAAAGCCAAAAGTGTTGCGTTTATATTTTTGTTGAGTGTACGTAAGTTCTTTCCGAGTTTTCCTTTATGCTCGTGGTCACCACAGCAGGTTTAATATGGATCTGTGGGCTTATTTGGGACCAATTATACACCAAATGCCCTTCCTGATGCAAATCCACAGTACATGGAGAATGGGCACAGGTGGTGTTCTGTTTTGGAAGCGGGGATACTTACCACTTTTACAAACTGGTTTATATCAAACAACGTCTGTTTTTTTTATATACAAACTGGTGCGAGCTGATTTTAAACCCTGTTTAAATTGTAATAGACAATAGTCATTTGTCTAGGTATAAAACTGTTCTAAAACATTGGTTTAAAATGGATCAAACATTATTTAAATTGTTCTAAACTCTTATATACCAAGGAAGATAGAAAGGTTGAAATAGGTTCACCGTGGCATCAGTTGTGTTTTAAACTGGTTTAGAGCAAGTATTGTCTCATTTTGGAATAAGCATATCTGGATTACCAAAATGGTTGGAGTAAAACAACTGGTGTAAGCTGATTTTATACCCCTTTAAACTGGGTTTTGACCATATATTAAACATTTTTTTAAGTTTAGCTCTATTTTGAAATGGATTTACCCTAGTTACATTCGAAAAACTGGTTTTGTGAATATCTTTGGACTTTGCTTCAAAGATTTATAAGATTCTGAGCTAAATCTGTGAATATATTCTACTTTAAAGAAAATAAATATTCGTGACATGACTTTGTGTGACATAGCTGGCCTTGATTTGATCTCTAAATTTAAAACTGCGCCTTCAGACATTTGCTTTTCTCCACAGCGCCGTGCGCTTTAACACTGAGCCCTTACAAGGTGTCATTTGTGGATAGTGGCCGTTATTTGGACAATGTTTAGCCATTTACTCAGCCTGTGTCTGCATGCTCCGCGGAGGTCTCGACAGAAATTGATACTAATTGCGGGGCCTGCTCACTGCTGGTGTAGGGCCCCTGGGCAGTTATTTGGAGGGCCCCCGGGCGGTTGGAGGACCTGCTTGTCACTGCCTAATTGACAAGAGCTTGTCTGTCCTGGGAGCAGCTGGTCCTAAGCGCCGGCGCACAATTGCAATCTTGACGCACGGCCTGCACTTGCCTGAAGGAGTTTGGAGGAGCAACGCCGTTAAAGGGAGATTTATTAAATCCCCCTTTGGGTGACGCTGTATTAAGTACGCAATATAGGCTTATTTCTGTGGGTGCAAAAGGGAGCCACACTCCGGGTATTAATAACACAAGATGCCAATTAGCCCCGACAGGTGACATTTCTTGTGACATTATGAATCACTGCAAACAAGACAAGTGTGAAAAAAAAACAAAAAAACAAAACTGTGGACAGCCCTGGACTGAAACAGGTCTTAAGGAATCGGTATTTTACTTATCCTCTGTAACATAAGTCCATGACAACACTGGCGATGGGGGCTACCTTGAAATTTTATATGAACAACATTATTTTGTGTTTGCAGCCATATTCATTGCAATTTGGCAGCTTCATTAAATTTACAACCAAATGATTCACTGGAGCATTTTTTTGATCCTTTAGCTCCTTATTTTGGAATTTAATGTGAAGGCCATCTAGCATGTTTCATTGAAATTGTTACGTTTTTGAGACATTGATCAAAATGACTCACCAGCACACCCCACTCTAAACAAATAAACAAGCAAGGAATCCCCATTTCTCTGTTTGAAAATTAAAGTATATATATATATATATATATATATATATATATATATATATATATATATATATATATATATATATATATATATATATATATATATATATATATATATATATCTCGAGTCTTCTGCTTTATACTACCGAATATTTCACCAAGGCCATATATCACAATAACAACAGCAAGTACGGAATTATATAGAATCTACATCAAGACCCCAATCAACACCAACATTTAATGGGTTTTTTGCTTCACAAAATTAAACATTAAACCAATTCAAATCTGTTTATTTTATTTAATTATTTTGCTTTTTATTGATGTGCTTCAATTCATTAAATTTTAAGAAGTGATCCCCAATCCACATATGGTTCCCAATCAACACCAAACTGTAATAAGTTCTTCAAAAAATCATTCCATATTTTGTGCAAATCAATTGAACATAATTGTTGGAAATATCTAAATACTTCTGAGAAGTTCATTTTAATAGTAAACAAAGGGTAAAGATGATCCATAATCCAAAATCTACATCTGGAGTCTGATCAACATCAACATTTGAGTTGTTCCACTTGGTAATATTAATGATTTCAGGATGTTTCATAGAGATGGGCTTTTTAAAACAATGGATACGGAAAAGTGTAAAAAATGGCAATAAAATATAAAGTGATTTAGAATTCACATTAGGATCTTGAACAGTGTTAAAATCTATCAGGGTTTTTCTTTCAGTAAAACTTATCATTAGACCAGACTTCATGTAAAGTGGCTGAAAGCAAGCCGTTTAGAAACAAACAAACAAACAAACAAATAGCGTGAGCAGGTTTCTGTGTGAGTCAGACGGCTGCAGGGGGATGTGCTGCAGCCATTCAGCTGCTCAGAGACATCGACCCTCACAGTAAAATAATCAATTATTTATTCTGGACGGTTTCTATTTGCACATATAAGAGCTGAATGTGTGCAAGAGGAAAAAGCCAAGCCAGCATTGTTTTGGTCTGCGAGAGGAAAAGCTTTTCCTCCACTTTCCCACTGCCTGTAAAGAAATGCTGCTTTTCTGTCCCTTTTGAACTGAAAATCGTGATTTTGCCCTGGTGTTCTCCGGACGCGCTCCTTTATTTCTCTGGAACAATGACAACACTGGAGCACCCTGCCGGTGCGCCACAGTTGGGGATCCCCCGGATTGTTTTGGACATCTTTGGATTTCATCAATCAAAATGACTGCAGTTTTCCATAAAAATGCTGAATTTGGTCGTGGAACCGAGTGCAATAGGTAGAAAAATACGAAGCTGTCCTTCTCGATGATAAATGGCCATCCTTTGATGAAATACGGGCCACTGAGAAACAGATCATGCCAGAAACCGATCACCTCCAAACATTAGGAAAGCTGCATTTAACCTCAACATATGCATCAAAATGTGTCTGAGGGAGCATTTAATGACATCACTGCTTATATTCTAGAGGAATAATGCATCTTTGTGCAGGAAAACAAATATGAAGATTTAAAACCAAGAGCGAGAAACTTCACCTGCTGTCAGGTATCATCACACAAACATTGTGCTTCCCCAGCATGAAGACTGAAAAAATGTAAAGCAGAACTTTCGATTTTCTGAAAGGACTCAGGCCAAACTAATGAGCAGACTCCCCTTTAAGGTGTCCTTCCTAAATGGGCCTAATGCTGAGGCTAATTATCCAATATTGACATTTTGTCCCGCCTCAGGTCAGTGGGTCAACAGTTGGAGATTAATGGCATCAGGAGGAGGTTATAGGACAAACAAATACATGCCTCATGGATACATTATATTCTGTGGCTCATATTTGTACTTTTATTTTATTTATTTGCACTTATTCTTTTATTATTTGAGTTTATTTTGTTTAGTGCTTTGATTTATGAGAAAGCCAAATATAAAATAGATTTTTCTGTATATACAATAAATTTCTTTTCTAGTAAATCCTGGAAAGTTAAACAAAGGAGCACATAAAAAGGTCAGATATTCTGATGATCAAAGGTGCATATGCTAACTTGATGGGCATGGAAATATGGAATCAAATATTTACATTTTTATACTTTGAAATATGTTTGATTAGATTGCATAAGCTGGATTTGACTTTGACATTAAAGAATTGCCCTTGTTGAATATTTCAATTGTTAAATGTTGTAGTTAGAGTTTTACATCCATGTGCATCAGTAGTACATGCACAGGAACTGTTTTCAGTCCTGTACGCCAATTTTTCTATTCATGCATGAATGACTTGACTCAAGAAGTTTTGATTCCATTTATAAAACACTTGGGGTAATAATGATTGAGGGTTAGCCAAAGACAAAGTGATTTGATGTTGGGAAAATAAAGGTCAAAATTTTAGCCCAATGATTATCATATGTGGCCCCTTCACACAAAACACGAAGTTGGGCGAAAGAAGCAGAAACCGGCCAAAAAACGTGAACAAAAAATGAAATGGGGAATCGTGAAACATTTCACCTGCTGTCGGGAGGGACACACGCTCAGACAGGCATGCACAATACCGCAGAGATGGTTTTGTGCATGCTCATGCACACGCACGAACACAGTGCAAGCACCTGGAACATGTGAGACCAACCACATCATGCCACTGCTGTGGGGGGAGGGAAAAATCCACACACCAAAAAAAAACAAAAAAAACAGCAATTTCTAATATTTAATCCCCTCATCAAGTGGACAATACAAGTATGATCCTTCTGTTCCTCTGTGTATGAAATGGCATGAATGAAGCTGTGTGCTCTTATCATGTCCACACCTGCTGGCCCCGCATGTCCAACCGGCCCGGTGTGTCCAGTGAGTAATGCACAGAAGGACACTGCATCATGTGAACCATAGCTCACGTGGCTGACATGACACTGAGATCACCAGCTGAGTGTACACATGATCAGACGGTCCTTTTCACATGGCACAGCCTGCCAATGTGCGCGCTGTGCGGTTGCTCCAGCCCGTTGCAAAGGCGATATATGTTTTTATGTATTTCCACGTAAGGACAGCATGCCGACGCATGCACCTCACGGTGGAGAGTTGTAAGGTGAAGTCCGTCATAACACGGTAGCTGTGTTCTCCAGCTGTGACTTGGAGGTCCACAGATCTCAAGAGCTGCTGCTTACAGCGACGCCCATCTTTTCGATCAGCGCACAGAACAAAGTGTTACTCACTCTCCGTTTGTTCTGTGATTATTTATTTTATGTATTTGTTATGTAATTACATATGTAATTATTGTAGTATTTATTTATATACTTGTCCTGGCTGTGTTCTCTGTGTTTTTAATTTAACACCTCATGTGCACTAAGCTGCTTTCAGCTGGAAATCCATTCGAATTGTCTTCTGTCATTACCTTTAAGACATTCATGCTCCAGCATCTGGCACATTGCTATTTAAGTTGTGGACACAGAAGTCAGAGGTGTCCTGGTTTGGAAATGTATCAGCCCACAGTGTCAGATTGCATAAGAGGATTATTTGTAGACGCAGAAGTCATCCAGGACAGTTTACTGAGGTGAAAGATTTGAGCAGCTCACTCTGCAACATAACTTCAACCTCCTTCTCATCCTCCTCTGATGTCCCAATTTCCTCCCTATATCCCACCAGGCAGAGAGAGCACCCCCCCCCCCCCCCCCCGTTCTCACTACACATGGACACCATACTCTCTCAACTCAGAGAGGATGAATGCCAGTGTAAATATACGAGGTCTGTTAGAAAACTATCCGACCTTTTTATTTTTTTAAAAACTATATGGATTTGAATCATGTGCGCTTGCATCAGCCAAGCTTGAACCTTCGTGCGCATGCGTGAGTTTTTTCACACGTCGGTTGCGTCATTCACCTGTGGGCAGGCTTTGAGTGAGCACTGGTCTACCCCCCTCGTCGGATTTTCATTGTCAGGGAAATGGCTGAGCGATTGGAGCAGCGCCGAATCAAATTTTTCCAGAAACTGTGAGAGACAGCCAGGTGGAAACCATTCGGAAAATCCGACGAGGGGGGTGGACCAGTGCTCACTCAAAGCCTGCCCACAGGCGAATGACACAACCGACAGGCGTGAAAAAACTCACGCATGTGCACGAAGGTTCAAGCTTGGCTGATGCAAGCGCACATGATTCAAATCCATATAGTTTTTTAAAAAATAAAAAGGTCGGATAGTTTTCTAACAGACCTCGTATAGTACACACCAGACCTATTAAATGTGATATGATTGGTGTTTTAATCATTAATACAGTAGCCAACAACTATTTTATATATTAGCATTAAGTGGCTTAATGGTGTCCTATATGTGGAGACTGAAATAACACTCCCTCTGTGCCCTGAGCTTTTACATTTGAATAGAACATTTAAGTTAGAGGTTAAGGAACTGGCCCACCAATCTGTACACCTTTGTTCAAATCCTGCTCATGCTACCTGTATGTGTCCTTGGACAAGACCATGTCATCAATATCCCACAAGTCTACCCAGCTGTAAGTGGGTACCAACCTTGTCTGGGGAAGTAATCTGTGTCTGACTGGTGTCCTGTCCAGGGGATGTCATAGACTCTCGTCTGCTTCATGGTATGGAACATGGAAATAAGCACCAGCCCAGCCCAACAGGCCTAAACAGACTTACTGTTTACATTCGAGGTCTGGCCGCATATGCACTTTTAGTACAGGAGAATTCCACATGTGCACATTTAGTGTGTGCATGTGAATGCTGCCCTGTGAAACTGTTGCCTCTTTCACCATTTATAAAGAGACAGAAGTACTCACTGCTCAGTGTATAGCTGTTCAGTTGTTCAAGTTGACAGAGGGCTGTGACTTTCTATTAATATGGACAAAAAAAAAAATCACATTTTGAGTTTAGAAATATCTCTGACCAAGAATGTGGTCTTATTAGAGTTGATATACATGTAATTTGCCCACATATACAGCTGTTAGACCTGTTAAAATGTTCCAAGTGCCATTCATTCTGCTCAGTGCAGAGGATGGGGCAGGTTTGAGGAGGAGTGGCGAAGAGGGCTTGTACACAGGGATGCACTAATGTGCAGACAGTACACATGTTGTAGTTCTGCCTGGGTGTCTTAATATTGCACACTGTAAACAGCAGAAAAATTCTGCACTAAAGTTTATAGTAGTTTTTGCTGGTATGTGATGTAATCAGTTCCTGTTGGTACACAATAGCAATGTACAGATGCTACACCTGGCCACAACTTATTGTTGAGTAACATGTGCACTGATACAGAAATGTGCAGATTCACAATTGTGACACACAGAACATGCTTTAGGATGTAAAAAAAATGACAAATGGTTCTGTTGTATACTCATGAAGCACCACGCTATTCATTTTCTATACTTGCTTACTCCAGTCAAGGGTCACAGGCGCATAGGTTGGAGCCTATCCCAGCAGTCATAGGGCACGAGACGGGCTACACCCTGGACAGGATGAGATTCTACCAAAGGGTCACATATAGACAGACAAACTCAGTCACACTCTTAAGCACAACTTCGGTCAGTTGAGAGTCTCCAGTTCACCTAACCTTGCATGTGTTTCTAAGTGGGAGGAAGCCAGAGTATCCGGAGGGAACCCCTGCTGGTGCTTTGGTTTGTTATGGTCCATTTTCACTCTGATGCCTGGTGGTTGCCAACAAAGAGAGAAAATTTGACGTTGACCAAGGCTGAGGTCTACCAGACCACAGGAACAACGTCGACTTCAATCTGGCAATGGTGATGTTCCTCATGGTCCTGGAAAAATTTCCAACATGCTTAAAATCTTTGCCATTCATGCTAAAACACTGAGCCTCACTACCGTTACGTCACCTCTGCTAGTATGCCGTTACTGCTCCATTCCCCTCCTGTGGCCTCCGCTGGCCAATGTCGAAGTCTTGACTGGATGCACCACCTCCTTCGGATCCTTTGGGCATGAAAAAAATATGTAGACATTTGAAAAATGTGAAGGACTATCGAGAACCTGTCTCAGCAATGCATGAGGCTATGTCACCTGATGTCATAAACATTGAGTCGATGATCAGCTCTGCCAAACTACACTAAACAACAAAAAAAATTAAACTATAATATACATAATAACACACATAAACTAAACTACACTACTGCTGTCTGGAGTGTGTGACCAATGCTGCTGCCCTCTGATGGCGAAAATTGAATTATCTGCACCATTGTCAAATGTCCAGCTCCGCCAGTACAATGTCGCCCTCCACTGAGCTACGGCAACCTGCACTGAAGAAAGGAAACTTGGACACCTGGAGTGATCCATTCCTGGCAGATTTTTGAGAATCTGCTACGCCAGGTAGCATCAGCCACTTCACAGAATAATGTGAATCAATCAATCAATCAATCAACTTTTTTCTTATATAGCGCCAAATCACAACAAACAACATCATGGGCGCTGCATGATTACATGCAACTTTACCTATTCACAGTGCATCTGGAAAGTATTCACAGACACTTCATTTGTTCTACATTTTGTCATGTTACAGCCTTATTCCAAAATACAGTAAATTAATTTTTCTCCCTCAAAATTCTACTCACAACACCCCATAATGACAACATGAAAAAGTTTTTTTTTTTTTTTTTGCAAATTTATTAAAAAAAACAATTAAGAAATCACATGTACATATGTATTCACACCCTTTTCTCAATACTTTGTTGATGCACCTTTGGCAGCAATTACAGCCTCAAGTGTTCTTGAATATGATGCCACAAGCTTGGTGCACCTGTCTTTGGGCAGTTTTGCCCAATCCTCTTTGCAGCACCTCTCAAGCTCCATCAGGTTGGATGGGGAGCATCAGTGCACAGCTATTTTCAGATCTCTCCAGAGATGTTCAAACAGATTCAGGTCTGCACTCTGGCTGGGCCACTCAAGGACATGCACAGAGTTGTCTTGAAGCTACTCCTTTGATATTTTGGCTGTGTGTTTAGGGTCATTGTTCTGTTGAAAGATGAACCCAGTGTGAGGTCAATAGCGCTCTGGAGCAGGTTTTCATCCAGGATGTCTCTGTACATTACTGCATTCATCTTCCCCTCCGTCCTGACTAGTCTCCCAGTTCCTGCCACTGAAAAACATCTCCACAGCATGATGCTGCCACCACCATGCTTCACTGTCAGGATGGTGCCTGGTTTCCTCCAAACATGATGCCTGGCATTCATGCCAAATAGTTCAATCTTTGCCTCATCAGACCAGAGAATTTTGTTTCTCATGGTCTGAGAGTCCTTCAGGTGCTTTTGGCAACCTCCAGGCAGGGTGGCATGTGCCTTTTACTAAGGAGTGCCTTACATCTGGCCACTTGACCCTACAGACTTCAATCGTGGATTGCTGCAGAGATGGTTGGTCTTCTGGTAGGTTTTCCTCAATACACAGAGGAATGCTGGAGCTCTGACAAAGTTTCCATTGGGTTCTTGGTCACCTCCCTTCTGCTCCATTTGCTCAGTTTAAACGGCAGCCAACTCCAGGAAGAGTCCTGGTGGATCTGAACTTCAACCATTTAGAGATGATGGCAGCCATTGTGCTCATTGGGACCTTCAAAGCAGCAGAAATGTTTTTGTACCCTTCCCCAGATTTGTGCCTCAAGACAATCCTGTCTCTGAGGTCTACATACAATTCCTTTGACTTCATGGTTGGGTTGTGCTCTGACATGCACTCTCAACTGTGGGACCTTATATGTAGACAGGTTTGTGTCTTTCCATATCATGTCCAGTCAGCTGAATTTACCCCATGTTGACTCCGGTTAAGCTGTAGAGACATCTCAAGGATGATCAGTGGAAACAGGATGCACCTGAGCTCAACTTTGAGCTTCATGGCAAAGGCTGTGAATACTTTTGTACACATGATTCCTTCATTATTTTTAATAAATTTGCAAAATTTTCCAAAAAAACAAAAAACTTTTTCACATTGTCATTGTGTGCAGAATTTTGATGGAAAAAATGAATTTAATTCATTTTGGAATAAGGCTGTAAGTTAACAAATTTGGAGATAGTGAAGCACTGTGAATACTTTCTGGACCAAATTCAAAAAATCAAATTCAAATTTATTAATTTATATAGCGCCAATTCACGACGGGGTCGCCTCAAGGCGCTTCACACAACACAACTTAAAAAAAGCAAAACAAAATTAATTAAAAGATAAAATATCACAGTACAAGAATAAAAACAATGATAAGTAAAAAGAATAAAAGATGACATGCAATAACATAAACACTAGTGATAAAACAGGGAAAATGCACTATATTCCCATATTGTTAGGAACTTAGTCTGTGTTTACTGTTTTAGCCAACTTTGCTGTCCAAATCAATTATTTTTTAAGATTTTACAACACTTATTGTATTTGTTTCTGGTAAGGACGCCTCTTTGCCACAAAAACAACGAGCTGACTGGCTTGTCGAGCTTGAAGAATTGTTTAATTTCAGGGCCCCTGCGTTTCCTGAGGTGCGGTCTGCATTGGCTGCTAATAGAGATCTAATTGATGGGCCGAGTCCCGTTTCCGTGCTCTCTCCCTTTATTGCGCCTCGGCGTCTGCTGTAAAATAGGTCTGTAATTAGATTCCGCCTATTCCTCCTGGAGCAGGATGAGAGCTCAGGGCTGCAGAGAGAGAGATGGGCAAAAAAAAGAGGAAGAAAAAAGAGAGAAAGAAATCGTTATTAAAAAAGTTAAGCCTGGGGTAGAAATTCGACATACTGGTGAGGTTTGATGAAAAAGAGGAAAGTGAGCTTTACCATACACATTCAGCTCCTTATAGTTTGGCTTTTCTTCTCGTCTCCTCTCCAATAAACCCATATAGAACTTTAGAGTGTGTCAGTGATACTCATTAGTGAATTTACAGTGACTTTATTGGGTTTTATCACTATAATATTTCTTTAATCCCATGGGGATTTATCTGTTTTTGGTAATCGCTGTTATACTCGACCTTCTGAATTTCAACCTCATAGGATTAATATAGATTCTTCACAAAAGTATTTGCTACTGCTGCCAAAATGACTGTTATCCTTATTTTATTTACTTTATTGTCACTTTATTACCTCAGACAAGGAGGGTATGTTTTCACCTGCCTCTGTTTGTGTGCTAGCATGATTGCACAAAGATGTTTTCAGCCCATCTCCACAAAGTTTGGTGGAATAGTCAACGTTATCATGAGGAAAATGTGCCTAATTTTAAGCCTGAATCGAGATCTTGATGTGGATTCTAGATTTTCCTTGAAGCATTTCCAAAGGTGAACTCAGATCCAGAATCTGTATGTTGGAAGTACAGGGGACAAAAAAGAGGGGAAGGCTGAAGTTACATGTATGAATACGGTAGAATCAAAAAAGACCTGGAGTAGAAGAAGTGTATTGGGGCGAAGGTGCAGGAATGGAATGTGTAGAAACAAATCCAGACATACTGACCCATGTAAATGAGGGATTAAAGAAGATGAAGAGTATCCAAAAGTGGAGACTCCATTAGTTCAGTGTGTTGGTGTTGTATCCAGTCGCTTAGTGAGTCATAGACATGATTTGGGTAAAACTGGCATAAAACCAATCAGAATCCTATCTGCCATTTCTTTTAAGAGCCAGACTCTGCTGGAACCTGGTGCATTACTTTTTAAAAAGTGGACTCCAGTAAGATGTCATCTGGCAAGTTAATGGATCTGTGCACAATGTGTTAAAGAGTGTGAGTGTAGAGGAGCCATCAAAGCTCCCTGAGATGGAGTGAATCACAAAGCTGAAGGGGATTTGTGTTTGCTTTTATTTTGTTTAATTGTTTTCACTTCAGTTTCATTGTGTTTATATGTAGAGTGTATGCGCACTCTGAACCCTCCTATGTAAGGCATATCTGAATATTGCACCATTTAAACGAGGTTTTGGTGGTCAGGTTTTTGGTGCACATGATCCTACCTCACTGTAATGGCGGTCTCCCATTACTGATATTCAGTCCCACTTTAAGTCATGATTTCAAAATTGTGAGAATCAAGCAAAATTTTTAAAACTGATGCTTGTCCAAGAAGTTTGTCTGGATCTCCAGTTCTTTTTATAGCGTCCTAAGTTATGTTTCCAGAAGGAGTAGGGGTACATGCTTTCTGACAGTAAAAGGACATGGTCCTGCAGACTTCCAAAATTACAAAAACATTCGTTACTACTCAAAAAAATGAGTACTTTGTTTTCGGCTGTCTCCATTGCTGTTTCTTGGGTAGGGTTTCAGACTGTTCACAGATGTGCACAAATTAATCCAGGTATATTATCACATGACCTCTTATAACCAAGCCCTGAGTTGTTATAAATTCTGTGCAACATGTCCTTTAATCCCAAAATTCACCCTCCTGTCAATGTCTGTGCATTAAGCTAACAAATGGCATTGAAGCCAAAACGTAAACAAGAAATCTGGATTTACGTTGACTTTCAGAGACATCGTTTAACCATCGTCCAGCTTCGTTCCTGCAGCTGGTGCTTCGTCAGAATTTTCAAAATGTTGAAAAATGTGAATGAATTCCGGCGACAACCTCAATTAATCCGTATTTCATTTTGCTTCTGTCTTGACGGTTCCTCATCGTTTGTGTAGTTCTGTACCGTCAGCATTCCATTTGGTTGTCATCTAAGTTCGTCCAACCTTCCAAGTCCAACGACTTGCACGAACATTGATGATATCTGAACGGATCAATAACTAAAGCTCAGATGAGCTGAACGTGACTCGTCCATGTGTGGGACGAAAAACAACGTTTTCATACAGAAACAATCGCGACAAGAATGTTTTATCAACTACTGTAACTTTTTACGCATGTTCCAGCACAGGGTGGCAGCAAAAATGATCACAGGCTGGCGCTCGATCTGATACCCGCTGTCAAGTCATGTCACCATGAATGTTTCGTTTTGATTTTTGTTCAAAAGTGTCAAGGTCACCATTTGCTTCATTTTTCTTTTGTTAGTTTTGGTTCATTCTTTTATGTGCTCGGGACTCGCAGGCTTTTTGGTGATGGGAGAAGCGCCAGCTTATTTGTCCACTTTTACTTGACAATTTGTGACTTTTTTCCCTTCATTCAGCTATCGCAGTGTGCCGTGTGAACGGGCCCTGAAATGATGGGCTGGTGTCACAAACTGAACAGTCCCCCCTAAAAATCAGTCCACCCTACCTTCACCACACATGCGTCATCAGCCGCGGTTCACCGATTATCACCTCCTTTCTGCTTCAAACTGCACTCCAGTCATCAGCTGCAATGTATCTCAGTGACAGATTTCTGAAGCTTTTGTACAACAATCATTTCCACATAAATTCAGCATTATTTCATCATAAAAGTTGGAGGAAGTGATCACAGTGCCGCAGCTACACAAGCTACTAGCTGATGCGTTCACTGCACCTCCATCATTTCAAAGCATCGATTATCGCCTCGTTAGCTACAGCGTGAGCTGCTGTAGCTGCTCACATTGTTTTCCATGGAACGAGCTGCACCACATTGCACTGCTGATTTGAAGGAAAATGAATTAAAAACCAGCTGTATAATTACAGAATATCACTGGGATAATATAAATAACACATAAAGAGGGACACAACACAGACCTCCGCGGTTAAATAACCCTGGTTTAAAACAAACAAACAAACAAACAAAAAAAAAAATACAACATTCACAGGATTTAAACCCACATGTCCTAATTACCAGACACCAACTCTACCACTGCACCACAATCACTGTCTTGTAAAAGGAGCGTGAAATGGCTCTAATCAACAAGCAAATGTATTTTCTCAAAAAAAGAAGAAAAGCACTGTGATAACTGACCAAACAGTGTTTGCTATGGTGTATTTCTGCTGATATTGTTGTGAAAGTGTAGTGACACGGACCCACAACAGGGGGCGCAAATGAACGGTCAATAGATGAGCAAAAAAGGAACAATTTAATGTTGTGAAATGTGCACAACGAATATACAGACAATCTCAGAATATGATTACAGTCAAATTACAAAGGTGACGTGTGGGCAGGCTCGAGGATAGAAGACGTCTGTCCTGAGAAGGGCCGGAACCATACGATTTCCGCCACCACCGAACCTGGTGAATACTGGAGCCGCCAAGTCCCGAATTCCCAGGTGATCACCATCTCCGACTGTCGGATCTGGTACTGCTGGCGAGAACAAAGACAGTCAAGTGTGGGTGTGTGTACACCCAGTAACAACAACGGTGGGAATGCCACCTCCACCTCTCACTCAATATGTGATGAGTACCGCAGTGATTCCTCAGGGGAAAAGAGTGCCGTCCTGCACTCACTCAGCTTCCACAGAAAGAGGAACTGGTACTCCTGCAAACACTCACAATATACAGATATATTGTAACACAAAACGGCTGAGGATATTACCTTCAATGAAGTACGATATCTCGGCGATGAGGTGGAGATGACGTCTGGGTTTTATGGAGTGAGGTGATGAAGAATGAGTGACAGCTGTCAGGAAGTAATGAGTAACAGCTGTCACTCCCGGCTGTGTCCGTGGCGGCAGCGCCCTCTCGTGCCTGAAGCCCGCACTTCAGGCAGGGCGCCCTCTGGTGGTGGGCCAGCAGTACCTCCTCTTCTGGCGGCCCACACAACAGGACCCCCCCCCCCCCCCCCCTCAACGGGCCGGATCCAGGATGAAGCTCCTCTTCACCCAGGAGCGTTCTTCGGGTCCATACCCTTCCCAGTCCACCAGATATTGGAACCCCCGGCCCATTCGACGGATGTCCAGGAGCCGGCGCACTGTCCCAGCCGGCTCCCCGTCAATGATCCGGGCAGGAGGCGGCGCCGGACCGGGAGCACAGAGGGGTGAGGTGTGGTGAGGTTTGATCCTGGAAACATGGAAGACCGGGTGGATCCACAGTGAAGCTGGGAGCTGGAGCTTCACTGCGGCAGGGCTGAGGACTTTGAGGATATGGAAGGGGCCGATGAACCTGTCCATCAATTTTGGAGACTGTACTTGCAGGGGGATGTCCTTCGTTGACAACCACACTTCCTGCCCGGGCTGGTATGCAGGGGCTGGGGACCGCCGGCGGTCTGCATGGGTCTTGGCCCTCGTCCGGGCTTTCAACAAGGCAGAACGGGCGGTGCGCCACACCCGACGGCACCTCCGAAGATGGGCCCGGACCGAGGGCACACCGACCTCTCCCTCCACCACGGGAAATAATGGGGGCTGGTACCCCAAACACACCTCAAATGGGGAGAGGCCGGTGGCAGAAGACACCTGGCTGTTATGCGCATACTCGATCCAGGCCAGATGGTTACTCCAGGCCGTCGGGTGCGCGGATGTTACGCAGCGGAGGGTCTGTTCCAGTTCCTGGTTGGCCCGCTCTGCCTGTCCGTTCGTCTGTGGATGGTACCCGGACGAGAGACTCACGGTGGCCCCCAGTTCCCTGCAGAAGCTCCTCCAGACGTGTGAGGAGAACTGGGGACCACGGTCAGAGACGATGTCGGTGGGTATCCCATGCAGACGGACGACGTGGTGGACCAGGAGGTCTGCTGTCTCCTGGGCTGTTGGGAGCTTCGGGAGGGCCACGAAGTGGGCCGCCTTGGAGAATCGGTCCACTATCGTGAAGATGGTGGTGTTGCCCTGGGACGGCGGGAGGCCCGTGACGAAATCCAGGCCGATGTGGGACCAGGGGCGATGAGGCACCGGTAATGGCTGGAGAAGTCCTTGGGACCTTTTATGGTCTGCCTTGCCCCTGGCACAGGTGGTGCAGGCCTGGATATACTCCCGGACGTCGGCCTCCATAGACGCCCACTAGAAGCGCTGCCGGACAACTGCCACGGTCCTTCGCACCCCTGGATGACAGGAGAGCTTGGAACAATGACAGAAGTCCAAGACTGCAGCTCTGGCCTCTGATGGGACGTATAAACGGTTCTTCGGACCTGTTCCTGGGTCCGGGCTCCGTGCCAGGGCCTCCCGGACGGTCTTCTCCACGTCCCAGGTGAGGGTGGCCACGATAGTGGACTCTGGCAGGATGGGCTCCTGTGGATCCGACAGTGCAGTTTTGACCTCCTCTTCGTGTACCCGGGACAAGGCATCCAACCTCTGGTTCTTGGTCCCGGGGCGATAGGTGATCCGGAAGTCAAAACGCCTGAAGAACAGTGACCAGCGGGCTTGCCTGGGGTTCAGCCGCTTGGTGGTCCTGATATACTCCAGGTTCCGATGGTCAGTGAAAACCGTGAACGGCACAGACGCTCCCTCCAACAGGTGTCTCCACTCCTCAAGAGCCTCCTTCACCGCAAGGAGTTCTCGATTGCCGACGTCATAGTTCCATTCAGCCGGGGTCAACCTGCGAGAAAAGTAGGCACACGGGTGAAGAACCTTATCGGTCTCTCCGCTCTGGGACAGCACGGCTCCTATCCCTGAGTCAGAGGCGTCCACTTCAACCATGAACTGGCGGCTAGGGTCGGGCTGCACCAAAACTGGCGCAGTAGAGAACCGTCGTTTCAACTCCTTGAACGCGGCTTCGCACCGATCCGACCAGGTGAAGGGGACTTTTGGAGAGGTCAGGGCTGTCAGGGGGCTAACTACCTGACTGTAGCCCTTAATGAACCTCCTATAGAAATTAGCGAAGCCGAGGAACTGTTGCAGCTTCCTACGGCTTGTTGGTTGGGGCCAATCTCTCACCGCCGCAACCTTGGCCGGATCAGGGGCGACGGAGTTAGAGGAGATGATAAACCCCAGGAAGGACAAAGACGTGCGGTGAAACTCGCACTTCTCGCCCTTCACAAACAGTCGGTTCTCTAACAACCGCTGCAGGACCTGACGTACATGCTGGACATGGGTCTCAGGATCCGGAGAAAAGATGAGAATATCGTCCAGATATATACGAAGACGAATCGGTGCAGGAAGTCCCGCAAGACGTCGTTAACCAAGGCTTGGAACGTCGCGGGGGCGTTGGTGAGGCCGAACGGCATGACCAGGTACTCAAAGTGACCTAACGGGGTGTTAAATGCCGTCTTCCATTCGTCTCCCTTCTGGATCCGAACCAGGTGATACGCATTTCTAAGATCCAGCTTAATAAAGATTTTGGCTCCAAGCAGGGGGGTGAACATGGAATCCAACAATGGCAACGGGTATCGATTGCGAACCATAATCTCATTCAGCCCCCTGTAATCAATGCATGGACGGAGTCCGCCATCTTTCTTGTCCACAAAGAAGAAACCTGCCCCCATCGGGGAGGTGGAGTTCCGGATCAGCCCGGCAGCTAATGAGTCCTGGATGTAGGTCTCCATTGATTCACGCTCAGGTCGTGAGAGGTTGTACAGCCTGCTGGACGGGAACTCAGCGCCTGGAACCAAATCAATGGCACAATCGTACGGACGGTGCGGGGGAAGGGTGAGTGCCAGATCCTTGCTGAAGACGTCAGCAAGATCGTGGTACTCAACCGGCACTGCCGTCAGATTCGGAGGGACTTTGACCTCCTCCTTAGCTTGTAAACCGGGAGGAACCGAGGATCCTAAACACACCCAATGGCAGGTTTCGCTCCACTGAACCACCACCCCAGACGGCCAATCAATCCGGGGATTGTGCTTCAACATCCATGGGATGCCCAAAATCATGCGGGAGGTAGAAGGAGTTACAAAAACTCAATCTCCTCCCGATGGTTTCCAGACACTACCAGAGTTACTGGTTGTGTCTTGTGTGTGAGTAAAGGGAGGAGGGTGCCATCTAGTGCCCGCACCTGCAATGGTGAAGGAAGCGCCACCAGAGGGAGCCCTACCTCCCTTGCCCATCTGCTGTCTAGCAGATTCCCTTCTGACCCCGTGTCCACCAGTGCTGGGGCTTGAAGGGTTAAATCCCCGCTCAGGATTGTGACTGGGAGTCGTATGGCAATCTGTGTGTGTCTCACTTGAATGTTTTGACCCCCCCTTAGCCCAGTCTCTAAGGGCGAGTGTTGTCGTTTTGGCCGTTTGGGGCAGTTTTTCTGTATGTGCTCCTTTGAGCTGCAGAGAAAACACTCCCCGCGGATCAGCCTCCTCATTTTGGCCCTGTGCGTTTCCCTAACAACGTCAGCAGGGGGAGCTGTTGCCCCACAAAGCGCTGCGGCTGTGGAGCGTGGGGAGGGCGGCCCCTTTTCGAACCCGGAAGGGAGAGGGGCGGCGCGTATCCGGTCACGTCCTTCGCCTCGCTCCCGACGGCGTTCCTCCAACCGATTGTCTAACCATATAACGTGATTGATAAACCCATCTAAATCCCGCGGTTCCTCCTTAGCTACCAGCTGCTCCTTCAGAACCAACGACAGTTCGTTTATGAAGGCGGCGCGGAGCGCAACGTTATTCCAGCCGGACCTCGCAGCCGCGATGCGGAAGTTGACTGCATAAGCGGCTGCGCTCTCGCGTCCCTGTCTCATTGACAGCAGCACAGTTGAAGCGGTCTCCCCTCTGTTAGGGTGATCAAACACTGTTCTGAACTCCCCCACAAACCCAGTGTATGCTGATAACAACCGTGAGTTCTGTTCCCAAAGCGCCGTAGCCCAGGCGCGTGCTTTACCCCGAAGCAGAGCAATCACATAAGCTATTTTACTAGCATCTGACGCGTACATGACGGGACGTTGTGCAAAGACGAGCGAACACTGCATAAGAAAGTCCGCGCACGTCTCCACACAACCTCCGTACGGCTCAGGAGGGCTTATGTATGCTTCAGGGGATGGTGGGAGGGGTTGTTGAACCACCACTGGAACGTTCATATCCTGCACAGGGTCGGCAGGAGGAGGAGCTGCAGCAGCGCCCTGAGCGCTCGCTGCCATCTGTGCGGAGAGAGCCTCCACCCTGCAGTTCAGGAGGATGTTTTGCTCAGTCATTTGATCCAACCGAGCCGTAAAGGCGGTGAGAATGTGCTGCAGCTCACCAATTACGCCTCCTGCAGACGCCTGCGCTCCCGGCTCTCCCATTGGTCGTTCAACAGCCGGGTGACGCCCCTCGGAGTCCATGACGCTGGCCGAGATATCCTGTTGTGAAAGTGTAGTACATGGACCCACAACAGGGGGCGCAAATGAACGGTCAATAGATGAGCAAAAAAGGAACAATTTAATGTTGTGAAATGTGCACAACGAATATACAGACAATCTCAGAATATGATTACAGTCAAATTACAAAGGTGACGTGTGGGCAGGCTCGAGGATAGAAGACGTCTGTCCTGAGAAGGGCCGGAACCATACGATTTCCGCCACCACCGAACCTGGTGAATACTGGAGCCGCCAAGTCCCGAATTCCCAGGTGATCACCATCTCCGACTGTCGGATCTGGTACTGCTGGCGAGAACAAAGACAGTCAAGTGTGGGTGTGTGTACACCCAGTAACAGCAACGGTGGGAATGCCACCTCCACCTCTCACTCAATATGTGATGAGTACCGCAGTGATTCCTCAGGGGAAAAGAGTGCCGTCCTGCACTCACTCAGCTTCCACAGAAAGAGGAACTGGTACTCCTGCAAACACTCACAATATACAGATATATTGTAACACAAAACGGCTGAGGATATTACCTTCAATGAAGTACGATATCTCGGCGATGAGGTGGAGATGACGTCTGGGTTTTATGGAGTGAGGTGATGAAGAATGAGTGACAGCTGTCAGGAAGTAATGAGTAACAGCTGTCACTCCCGGCTGTGTCCGTGGCGGCAGCGCCCTCTCGGTGCCTGAAGCCCGCACTTCAGGCAGGGCGCCCTCTGGTGGTGGGCCAGCAGTACCTCCTCTTCTGGCGGCCCACACAACAGATATGTGACTGAAAGTGGCATATTTGTCGTACTGTTGGCCTGTCATATGGTCCTGCGGTGCCCCGCCCACTGTCCTGTCAGACAGACGTGATGTTCAGATTGCCTGCTCCATGTCTACATAAACTAACACTCCGGTCCAGCTGAACCTGTCAGTGTGCGCGCTCTTCAGCTCGTCGCAAATAATATATGCTTTTATGTTTCCAATGTGAGTACAGCAAGCACACACACACACGCCTGTCTGTCAACACACGGTGCATGTTCTGCAGCTCTGATGTCCACGTGTTGGGGGGATTGGGGGAGCTTACGACACACACACACACACACACACACATACACACACACACACACACACACACACACACACACACACACACACACACACACACACACACACACACACACACACACACACACACGTGTTGTGGGGGAAGCTGATGGCACGCCATAAATCGGCAACTCCACAGTCATGGGGAACTGAAGACACATTTCACTCCCAGTACGACACTGGTTGTTGTCTGCAGACTGCAGTTGTACCAAGAGTGCGACTGGCCACACATTTTCTAAGTGCCACACGAGCGGTGTTAGGTGTTCGTGCGTGTCACCTGCAATTTGGCTGACACCTGCTGCGAGAGGGTGCAATGGGTTCGCACAGCACACACTTTGTCTTTCAGGCACTTGTGTGCACAAATAGTTGTAGCAACAGGTGTATGAGGCGTTGGTGACAGGGGCGACATTACACGGATTGCACATGATTCCTGCGTCATGTGCACTAAGTGTGCACTTCGTCCAAACTTCTCACTATGTGTGAAGGGGCCCTAACATGCGTAACTCACACTTATGCACTTCCTTTCTCTCTCTACCCTTCATTGTCTTCTTAAACATCTCTCTCCTGTATCAACTTATCACCCCACGGCTTCTATGTGTATGTAAAGATGGCAATCGTCATATTGGTGCCATCTTTTAATATCTCCAGAGATCGTATTTGGAAATTGAGCATGGCGATGGTTTCAGTTCCACTGCCTTTGAAGGCTGAAGGGATTTAATTGGTTGCTAACCATGAAGGTTACTGGTCCACTGTCTTTGCCACCTGGTTGATTTGTTGTTGTTATGACCAGAGCACCCTGACTGGAAATCTCCCTTCAGTCATATCTGTCTTTGCATGTTTGATTATTTATTTGCTGTACCTTGTTTATTTGAATTTTTGTTATTCGTAGTATGGCCAAAGCAGATGGTCACCCCTCTCAAATTTCGAATCATATTTATTAATTTATATAGTGCCAATTCACAATAAAATCGCCTCAAGATGCTTCACAGGAATTAAAAGATTAAAACATTATTTTAAAAAAAGCAAGAGTACAAAAAAATGTAACTATAATATACATAATAACACACATAAAATACTCATGATAAAATAAGGAGAACAGGTGGGCCTTAAGGTTTGATTTGACCGGCAGACTTTTTATTCACCCTGGGAACACAGAGAGGCCCTGTACCCCATGAATGCAGGGCCCAAGCCGGTACATAGGGCTTAACCAGGTCCGCCAGGTAGGGAGGTGCCAGTCCGTGAAATTTCAATTTAAATTTATTTTCATTTATATAGTGCCAAATCATAACAGAGTTGCCTCAAGACACTTCACACACATAAGGTCTAACCTTACTAACCCCCAGAGCAACAGTGGTAAGGAAAACCTCCCTCTGAGGAAGAAACCTCAAGCAGACCAGACTCAAAGGGGTGACCCTATGCTTGGGCCATGCTACAAACATAAATTACAGAACAATTCACAAAACGAATATACAGGAAATGCTGTTG
Organism: Thalassophryne amazonica; assembly: GCF_902500255.1. Classification (NCBI taxonomy): domain Eukaryota; kingdom Metazoa; phylum Chordata; class Actinopteri; order Batrachoidiformes; family Batrachoididae; genus Thalassophryne; species Thalassophryne amazonica. Next base: position 72,134,343 of record NC_047113.1, read on the forward strand.
GTGCACAGGACATGAGGGTCGCCAGCACAAATACATCTCCCATCTCTGCATGGAGCTGCACCTTAAACAGAGAGAAAAAACAGAATCAGGTATCAGAAAGACAAGAAATACTGTATAATTTGTCAGCATTAAACAATAAGAAAAACAGAAGAAATACTAAGGTGATCGCCGGCTTCACTCAAAGACCCAGAATTTAACTAAAGTTGAGGCCGGGGCACGCTCCATTTCCTAATAAAATGAATTAAGAGTAAAAAGCGTAGAACTATACTATGTCAGTATGCTAGCCATACGAAAGGGAAAATAAGTGCGTCTTAAGTCTGGACTTGAAAGTCTCCACAGAATCTGTTTTATTGACGCAAGGAGATCATTCCACAGAACAGGGGCATGATAAGAGAAAGTTCTATGACCCGCAGACTTCTTATTCACCCTAGGGACACAAAGCAGTCCTGCACCCTGAGAACGCAAAGCCCGGGCCAGTACTTAAGGTTTAATTAGGTCAGCTAGGTAGGGAGGTGCCAGTCCATGAACAATTTTATAGACTAGTAGCAGAACCTTAAAATCTGATCTCACAGGGACAGGAAACCAGTGAAGGGATGCCAAAATGGGTGTAATATGATCAAACTTTCAACTACGTGTCAAAAATCTGGCAGCAGCATTTTGAACCAGCTGAAGACCCCTCGTGCTGGACTGTGGTAAACCAGAAAATAAAGCATTACAATAATCTGATCTAGAAGAGATAAATGCATGTATCAAAGTCTCAGCATCAGCTATAGACAGGATGGGATGAATTTTCACTATATTTAGCAGATGGAAGAAAGCATCTGCAAAAGGAGGAGGTGATGGTCTAGTGGTTAAAGTGTTGGGCTTTAGACCAGAAGATCCTTGGTTCAAAACCCAGCCTGACTGGAAAATCACTAAGGACTCTTGGGCAAGGCCCTTAATCCCCTAGTTGCTCCTGCTGCAGCCTCACATCTGGGTGAATGTGAGGCATTGATGTGTAAAGCGCTTTGAGCATCTGTTGCAGATGGAAAAGCGCTATATAAATGCAGTCCATTTACCATTTAGCAGTCCTCATAATATCTCTAATGGGGACAACGTAGGATCAAAAATTAACCCAAGATTCCTCACTTTGTCTGTATGATGTATATCACACGAACCTATGCTAAGCGGTAGCTGGTCAAATTGATGCAGATGTCTCGCTGGACCAAGAACCATCATTTCAGTCTTATCAAAGTTTAAAAGTAGGAAGTTACTACATCCAACTTCTCACTGATAGAAGACAGTCCTCTTAAGATTTTATGTGAATGAGATTACCAGCAGTTATCGGCATGTACAATTGAGTATCATCAACATAGCAATGAAATGCAATCCCAAAACGCCACAGTATATGCCCAAAGGGTGCTACATACGTGAAGAAAAGCAGGGGGCCTAAAACAGATCCCCGTGGAACCCCAAACTTCATGTCACTAAGATTAGAAGTAGTGTTGTTGTCCAAAACACAGTGAGAATGACTGGACAGTTATGACGTCAACCACGTGAGGGCACTTCCAGTAATTCCAAAATGATTCTCCAGCCTATCGAGTAAAATATGAAATATGACGATCCACGGTATCAAACGCAGCACTATGACCTAACAGCACCAGAACCGTAGTGGTGTCCAAGTCCATTCCTCACAAAAGGTCATTAACTTCTTTTGTGGAGTGATATTTTCTAAAAGTAGACTGCAGTGGCTCCAAAAGATCATTCTCAGTAAGGTGGTCCACGAGTTGATGCAATACTTTTCCAGAATTTTAAAACAAAATGATAGATTCAGTATCTGCCTATATTTTTTCAGTACACTAGGATCAAGATTAGATTTCTTAAGTAATGGTTTAAACACTGCAGATATGAAACATTTAGGAACAGATCCAGAAGTTAGTGAAAGATTAACAACTTCCAGCACAGTCAGCCCAAGAATGGGCCACAGGTCCTTAAACAATTTTGTTGGTATAGGATCAAAAAGGTAGGTTCTGATTTTTGTAGACGTCATGAGATTCGTTAGCGCATCTAATACTATCAAATTCTGTAAATCTAGGTAACACCTCAGCAGCAGCACCCACCTCCATAGCAGGGTGCAGTGGCTGGGTCAAGGCATGTGGAGATATGCTCAATGTCTTCTATTTTCTTCTTGAAATAATCCAAGAAGTCCTGTCCTGAAAGCAGCTTAGGAGAGCAACTAACAGGTGGCTGTCCATGAGTCTGATCTGATCTGCTCATAGTTTCTTCCTACAACTAAAAAAATGACCGTAGGAGTTTTCCCTTACCACTCATGCCAGTGTGCTTGCTCTGGGGGGTGGGTAAGGACAGGCTTTACCTTGTAAAGCACCTTGGTGTGACTTACGTTATGCTATGATTTGGCACTAGATAAATAAATCTAATTGAACTTAAAGAATTATTATGATTCCTCATTTGAAAGTTGGTTTGGATGAAACTGCCAGCAAAATGAATGCAATGTAACTCTAATGTAGGATGCATTATTATTATTACTATTTTAATAGTTGCTTCCTGACTGGGATTCCGCCTAAATGGGGTAGTGGAGGCTAATGTTTGTTTATATCAGTGCAGCCATTCACCCATAAGGTACGGGAGCTGTCAATTAGCTCAGACTCAGACTGGCAACCGCACAAACATTCTGACTTTGTTTTTTTTTTTTCCTGCTCTTCTCTCTCCATCTCCATCTCCATCTCCTATAGAGTTTCCTGGAAGGCTGTGATTGGCTGCCTGTCCGGTCAGCGATAGCAGCCCTGGAGCCAAAGATGATTGATGACGACGAGGGCAAGGCCGAGCACCGGCAGCATAAAGCCCCATAGACACCTCAATAAAGAGCCTGGCTAGTGGAGAGCCTGGGCCCCGCTCAATAGGACCCCTCCGCCTCCAAGGACCCACGGCTAGAGGAAAGCATGGACAGAGAGAAAGCGAGAGAGAGAGAAAGGGGAAGAGAGCGAGAGAAGGAGAGGTGCTCTGTTGTTTGATAATCCGTTTAGCTATCGAGCCAGCAGCCGTCTGAGGCTGGATAAGTGCAGCGAGGGATGTGTGTGGAGTGAAAATAGCAGGGGTTGGCTGGTGGAAGAGATGGGGCGGGGGGGGGGGGGGGGGGTGCATGGATATATGGAGAGACAGATGGGGAGAGAAAGAGAGAGAGAAAGAGAGGAAGAGATGGCTCATCCAGTCTCAGGAAGGGGGGAAAAAGAAGCGGATGAGCCAAACTTTAAATAGGATCTGCAGGCTGCTGTTCACACGTGATCCAAAAAAAAAGTTAACCACTACAAAGTGATTAGTGGCTCCTCTTTGACCGCTGGTGCCTCTGTGTTGGCCATCAGCCGGCCTGCAGATGCATAACAGCGGTGACCTTTGCTGCTGCGGATCAATGAGACCCTGCGTGGTTGGATTCCATCGGAGCGCCGTCCACCGCTGTGGCCCCAGACTGCATGTAGCCCTGTCGTAACCCCGAGCTCACAGCATCTCTGAAAAGCACAATTAGGCAGCAATCTGCTCTGACCGAGGCAGCTTTCACTGAATGCAGCGCTGATACATGACGTCCTGCAGACACTAGAGGCTGGAGCCGGCGGGGAGACGTGAGGTCAGAAAGTGACGCCTGATGCTCATCTTTCCGCTGCACATCCCACACAGGTCAAGAAGAGCAGGAATACTTCATTTTTGGATCATAGAGTGGTTTCACAGTCCAAGCAAGGTGGCAACTAATAACTAAAAAAAGTATAATTATTGGTAGCATTTAAGAAAATAAATAAATGTATTTTTGATTTGTCATACACAAAGGCGCCACCTTCACATTACATACAGTGAGTGTGCCCTCCAAAAATATTGGAACACTTGGTATTTCACACATTTTAAATTGTTTATGCCATTTCAAATACAAAAAAACATAAAAAATACAAAAATAAAAATATCTGAAATCATCTTCCTTAAATTCAAATTGAAAGTAAATCTCTACAACTTGATATGAATTAATTAAAAATATAAAAGCCAAGAGTAATAAGTAATAGAACACTTTGGTATAATACCTGTAAATAATCAGTTTGTTTGTTTTTTTGCCAATTTTCTTCAGACAAGTCAGGGGATGGATACATGAACATTCCCTAATCACTGAATATGTCTTGATCTTTATTTACATCAGTTATGAAGAAATACAAACAGTATGACAATCTATGGTAAATCTGTGTGGAGTAGACAGTTCTCAAAAACTGAGTGACTGTGCAAGAAGGAGAAGAGTGAGGAAAGCCACCAAGACACCCAGACAACCCAGAAGAAGTTACAGACTTCTGAGGCTGTGATTGGAGAAATTGTGCACAGTGAATGTTTTGCATTTTGTATCACCAGTTATACAGCTTCATGATGAAGTGGCACAGAGGAGGATTTTCTTTCACCAAAACATCTCCTTTAGGCTTGCATCTCAGATGTACCTTTTGGCAAATTGTAGCTGAACTTTCAGGGCTTCTTTTAAGAAAATCCATCTCTATACCACTACATCATGAAGCTGTATATACAAAATGAATGAATGTGTTTGTTTGTCTATATGTGGCCCTGCGACAGACTGGCATCCTGTCCAGGGTGTACCCCGCCTCACGCCCTATGACTGCTGGGTTAGGCTCCAGCCCCCCATGACCCGATCTTGAATAAACAATTGAAGATGAGTGTGTGTGTGTGTGTGTATTTGAAATGGCATAAACAAATTAAAATACGTGAAATACCAAGTTTTCCAATACTTTCGGAGGGCACTGTATGTTATAGTGTTTACAACTAAAATGGGACTGAATTTTGCTGTTTTGAAGATTATTTCTTATTTTTGAGCTTGCTGCTTCATACTACACATGCAGAAAGGTAAATGAGGTGGGTTGTGCAATTCATATTATCTTTTTGTTTTCAGTTTCCTTAAAATACATCTTTGTTAAGTGTCCAAGTCAACAGATTCTGTTTCAGTAACAGGGTGGAATAGTTTACTGTCATGTTGTTGTCCTGTCATGTTGTCTCATCATAAATGTTTCTGAAGTGTTTAAAAAAAATAATCACGCTGGTGTCATGATGTGTGCTTTTGTATAAAATCTGTGTGTAAATAAATGAATTATGAGTGATGAATTTAAATAATTTTCGACGATTAGAAATTTGTTTAGACTGATGGAATTAAAGATGTTCTTGTCATGTCTGACCATTTAAGTAAGAATAAATAAATAAATGAGATTTTCTTCTGCACTAATTTTAGTTTTCAAATAACTAAAATAAAAATAAATCTTGTAAAAATCTTATGTCGCCATTATGATCAAAATTCACCTCATCTGGAAACTGTTTCAGTTTTTGACCCACCAGAGTTTCTGTGGTGATGGAATAGATGACATAGGCTTTAATGACTCTTGAAGGGTAAACATGGTAAGGTCATACAAGCATCATGGTGCTGATAAAATGGCAGATACTCTCTCTCTCTCTCTCTCATATATATATATATATATATATATATATATATATATATATATATATATATATATATATATATATATATATATATATATATATGAGACTGTAAGTCACTTTTATTGTGTTTTTTTGTAGTTATAGGTGCTGATACACTCTTAAACATTTCAGCCTTGTTTAGTTATGTCCACTTGCTACCTTTCTTTAACATAAAGATCTCTTACATGGATGTTGAACTCAACATTACAAGTTGAGTTGTAAAGTTGATTTCAACATCCAAAACTTGTAAGAGCTCTTTATGGTAAATGATACTGCAATGTTTTAGAGTGTAGTTCTGCCCGATTGATTCTGTTCTTTCTCTCTCTGTTTGACCCATTATGACTATGACTGGACCTACCATGGACTGTACAGAGCTGCATGATGATCGATTGGATGGAGTGCTACCTGCACCGTTTGGTCTGGATTAATGCAAACTATTCCACTGGACAGTTTCTAGGACTTGGACTTTGTTTGGTCAATATCAAGTAATTAATGACTTTCATAGAACACGTGGATCTACCTCCAATCTGCTGTTTTTTAATTTTCTTGTCTCTGTTATTTATTTGTTTGAATGGCCTATGCAGTGGGTTGTCCCTCTGAATCTGGTCTGCTTGAGGTGTCATCCTCAAAAACACCATAGGGAGTATTTCCTTACTACTGTTGCTGTGTGCTTGCTCAGGTGGCGTGGTAAGGTTAGACCTTACCCATGTGAATCACACCTTGTTGTGATTTTCCACTATACAAATCTGTTTTATTGAATAGTTTAGGAGGTCCTGTGACTTATACGAGGGCTGTCAATAAAGTATAGGTCCTTTTTATTTTTTTTCAAAAACTATATGGATTTCATTCATATGTTTTTACGTCAGACATGCTTGAACCCTTGTGCGCATGCGTGAGTTTTTCCACGCCTGTCGGTGACGTCACTCCTTGTGGGAGGAGTCGTCCAGCCCCTCGTCGGAATTCCTTTGTCTGAGAAGTTGCTGAGAGACTGGCACTTTGTTTGATCAAATTTTTTTCTAAACCTGTGAGACACATCGAAGTGGACACGGTTCAAAAAATTAAGCTGGTTTTCAGTGAAAATTTTAACGGCTGATGAGAGATTTTGAGGTGATACTGTCGCTTTAAGGACTTCCCACGGTGTGAGACGTCTTGCAGCGCTCTCAGGCGCCGTCGTCAGCCTGTTTCAAGCTGAAAACCTCCACATTTCAGGCTCTATTGATCCAGGACGTCGTGAGAGAACAGAGAAGTTTCAGAAGAAGTGGGTTTCAGCATTTTATCCGGATATTCCACTGTTAAAGGAGATTTTTTTAATGAAAGAGGTGCGGACGGGTCCGCGCGTCGGGACGCAGCCGACGCGGTGCGGCAGCACAGGAAAAACACCTCCGTGTTGATAACCATTTGTAAAATCCAGGCGGCTTTTGATGGCTTTCAGTGGAGTGAGTATATGAGAAATTGTTTAACAGCTGGACATGTTCCAACTTGTCCTTAAGGCTTCCAACAGAGGTGTTTTTCCTGTGGCGGAGCGTCGCGGCGGCTGCGAGCCGACGCTGCAATCCGCCCACACGTCTTTCATTAAAAAAATCTCCTTTAACAGTGGAATATCCAGATAAAATGCTGAAACCGACTTCTTCTGAAACTTCTCTGTTCTCTCACGACGTCCTGGATCAATAGAGCCTGAAATGTGGAGGTTTTCAGCTTGAAACAGGCCGACGATGGCGCCTGAGAGCGTTGCACGACGTCTCGCTCCGTGGGAAGTCCTTAAAGCGACAGTATCACCTCAAAATCTCTCATCAGCCGTTAAAATTTTCACTGAAAACCAACTTAATTTTTCGAACCGTGTCCACTTCGATGTGTCTCACAGGTTTAGAAAAAATTTTGATCAAACAAAGCGCCAGTCTCTCAGCAACCTCTCAGACAAAGGAATTCCGCCGAGGGGCTGGACGACTCCTCCCACAAGGAGTGCTCACAGGCGAATGACGTCACCGACAAGCGTGGAAAAACTCACACATGCGCACGAGGGTTCAAGCATGTCTGACGTAAAAACATATGAATGAAATCCATATAGTTTTTGAAAAAAATAAAAAGGACCTATACTTTATTGACAGACCTCGTATTCTGAAACAACTTCTATATGAAAAAAACAGTGCATTGTCATCTAAGGCCACAAGATGGCACCATCTACTTGTGTGACAAGCTCCTCCTGTATACTGAGTGAGGTACTTGTGCCCTCTAACACAGTGTCTTCGTGATAATTAAATAACACGCTGAGTTTTCGGATGCAGGGCTGACACATATAGACAGACAAAAAATTTTGTGTGTTTGTATGTATTTATTCTCATTAGAAGTAGAAATGTTACAGTTTCCAGTTACCACTGAATGCCATATCGTTTCACATTTGCACAGATGCTTCTTCCTTCTTCCTTCATGCAGCAAACTCATTATATTTGCTCTAGAACCCACGACTGCAAATAAACACTTTACCATCACTAAAATAAGCTGTAATTTTGTGGTGTACAACAGACGTAACAGTCCTTCATAATAACTCAATTTCAATACAAAGTTAAAAAAAAAGCCATTTTGTCGAAAATCACTGCTGTATGAATGTCTGCTTCACACAAACATATTCTGATCCCTTTCTGGATTAAAACAAAATCTCATCTCTTAGTTGTCTGTCATAGAAAATAGTAGGATTTTGAGGTTTTGCACACAATGTGGACACACTGATTGAAGCATTGAAAATATCACATATTGCTAGGTGAGAGAAAAAATAGTATTCACACTCAAATCTGGAATTAGAAGCAAAATTTTCCATTTTCTTCCTGTTGATAAAATTGTTGATGCTGCCCAGTTTTCATGAGATTGGATGAAACATTTGAGTGACATGTGACATCTCTTTGTGACATCACATAGCTTCTTGAAAATAAAAGCAGTAAAAGGAAAACCTGCATTATAATGCAGAAAAACAAGACAAACTGAAATATCCTGAATCAGATGCAAATTATGAAGTAACTATGACAAAGCGACACACACCCTAAATGAGAAAATCCACATTTTCTGAAATGTAACAAACTGAAACCAGTCAAAATGTAAGAACTGTCTTGATGGATTCTTTAAGCAATTACTTGACTCTCAACTTTAATGTTTATTGTCCTATGGAACAAATAATTGTTTAACTGGCTCATTTATAATATCCAAATGTTGGTGTGATGTACAGAGATGATAATTGCAAGGAATAATGAACTAATTTTCAGGTTAAATGACAAATTGTGGGATAATGTTTCTGAAAGCGGATGCTTTAAATGCTGCATAATTCTGTCATCATTTTAACTTCAAACTTGTATTTTCTGTTGATTTGCATATCAGATGTAACATAATGATTAATGTTGTCTTTTATAACAATAAAAAATATTACCAAGGTGTCATAAAAACAGTCTGCAGTTTTGTTTTGTTTTTCAAGCCCAACACTTCCATTTGTCAGAACTAAAATGAGATCTAAAGATGCTAAAACAAGGTCTTAGTGGAAGTCCATCTATTACAATTTCATAAGCAAATCACAAAAAATGACATGTCTGCCAGGTTTCTTATCATATTAATGAATCCAGTGACAGCTGTAGTGGATCTGATTATTTTACAGTCTACAGTCTGCATCTTAAATCTCTGGAGGAACATGGTTTGTACAGTTCAGGGCTGCAAATTACACAACACAATTTAAGATTAATCACAAGTTTGATGCACTAAAACAATCTAAAAAGCTCCTTTACTTTGCATTTGTTAACACAAACGCATTTGTGGACTAATTTGGAATTGTTCTTCTTCTTCTTTGTCTTTCAGCTGTTCCCGTTAGGGGTCGCCACAGCAGATCAGTCGTTTCCATCTCACCCTGTCCTCTGTATCTTCCTCTGTCACACCAACCACCTGCATGCCCTCCCTCAGCACATCCATAAACCTCCTCTTTGGCCTCAATCTTCTCCTCCTGCCTGGTGGCTCCATCCTCAGCATCCTTCTCCCTATATACCCTGGGTCCCTCCTCTGCACATGTCCAAACCATCTCAATCTCGCCGCTCTGACTTTGTCTCTAAACCGTCCCACCTGAGCTGTCCCTCTGATATGTTCATTCCTAATCTTGTCCATTCTTGTCACTCCCAAAGAGAATCTCAACATCTTCAGCTCTGCCACCTCCAGCTCTGCCTCCTGTCTTTTTGTTAGTGCCACCGTCTCTAAACCATACAACATAGCTGGTCTCACTACTGTCTTGTAAACTTTCCCCTTCACTCTTGCTGATATTCTTCGGTCACAAATCACTCCTGCCACCTTTCTCCACCCACTCCACCCTGCCTGCACTCTCTTCTTCACCTCTTTACCACACTCTCCATTACTTTGAACAGTTGACCCCAAATATTTAACCTCATCTACTTTCACCACTTCTACTCCTTGTAACTGCACTATTCCACTGGGCTCCCTCTCATTCACACACATGTACTCAGTTTTGCTTCTACTGACTTTCATTCCCCTTCTCTCCAAAGCAGGGGTGGCCAAGTTCGGTCCTCGAGAGCCACATTCCTGACACTCTTAGTTGTCTCCCTGCTCCAACACACCTGAATCCAATGAAAGGCTCGTTGTCTCCCTGCTCCAACACACCTGAATCCAATGAAAGACTCGTTAGCAGACTTTTAATGAGCCTTTCATTGGATTCAGGTGTGTTGGAGCAGGGAGACAACTAAGAGTGTCAGGAATTTGGCTCTCGAGGACCGAACTTGGCCACCCCTGCTCCAAAGCATATATCCACCTCTCCAGACTAGACTCAACTTGCTCTCTACTCTCACTACAGATCACAATGTCATCTGCAAACATCATAGTCCATGGGGACTCCTGTCTGATCTCATCCATCAATGTGTCCATCACCACTGCAAACAAGAAAGGACTCAGAGCTGATCCTTGGTGAAATCCCACCTCCACCTTGAAAGAGTCTGTCATTCTGACTGCGCATCTCACCACTGTCACACTATTCTTGTACATGTCCTGCCCTACCCTAACATACTTCTCTGCCACTCCAGACTTCCTCATACAATACCACAGCTCTTCTCTTGGCACCCTATCATAAGCTTTTTCTAAATCCACAAACACACAATGTAACTCTTTCTGGCCTTCTCTGTACTTCTCCAACAGTATTCTCAGAGCAAACATTGCATCTGTCTCAGCATGAAACCATATTGCTGCTCACAGATCTTCACCTGTTTTCTAAGCCTAGCTTCTACTACTCTTTCCCATAACTTCATGCTGTGGCTGATCAACTTTATGCCTCTGTAGTTACTGCAGCTCTGTACATCACCCTTGTTCTTGAAAATAAGAACCAGCACACTTCATCTCCACTCCTCAGGCATCCTCTCACTTTCCAAGATTAAAAAAAAACACTCGGGTTAGAAACTCTACTGCCATCTCTCCTAGACATTTCCATGCCTCCACAGGAATGTCATCTGGACCAACTGCCTTTCCACTCTTCATCTTCTTCATAGCAGCCCTCACTTCTTCCTTACTAATCTCTTGTACTTCCTGATTTACTGTCACCACATCATCCAGCCTTTTCTCTCGCTCATTTTCTTTATTCATCAGCTCTTCATAATATTCCCTCCACCTTCTCAGCACACACTCCTCACTTGTCAGCACATTACCATGTGCATCTTTTACCACCCTAACCTGCTGCACATCCTTTCCAGCTCTGTCCCTTTGTCTGGCCAATCGGTACAAGTCCTTTTCTCCTTCCTTACTATTCAACTTCTTGTACAGCTCGCAATATGCCTTTTCCTTCACTTTTGCCACTTATCTTTTCGCCTTACACCGCATCTCCTTGTACTCCTGTCTACTTTCTTCATCTCTCCAACTATCCCAAAACTTTTTTGCCAACCTCTTTCTCCTTATGCTTTCCTGGACCTCTTCATTCCACCACCAAGTCTCCTTGTCTTCCTTCCACTGTACAGATGACATACCCAGTACTGTCCTAGCTGTCTCCCTCACCACATCTGCAGTACTTCTCCAGTTGTCCAAAATTGCTTCCCCTCCAACCAGTGCTTCTCTCACCTGCTCGCTAAATTTCACACAACAGTCTTCCTCCTTCAGCTTCCACCATCTGATCCATTGTTGAGCTCTCACTCTCTTCTTCTTCTTTACCTCTAAAGTCATCCTACAAACAACCATCCTCTGCTGTCTAGTGACACTCTCTCCTGCTACCACCTTACAGTCTGTGATTTCTTTTAGCTTGCATCTCTTATAAAGAATGTAGTGCACCTGTGTGCACCTTCCTCCACTCTTATATGTTACCCTGTGCTCCTCCCTTTTATTAAAGTAGGTATTCACCACAGCCATTTCCATCCTTTTTGCAAAATCAACTACCATCTGTCCTTCCCCATTCCTATCCTTGATACCATATCTACCCATTACTTCCTCATCACCTCTGTTCTCTTCACCAACATGCCCATTGAAGTCTGCTCCTATCACCACTCTTTCATGCTTGGGCACACTCTCCACCACCTCATCTAACACACTCCAGAAATCTTCTTTCTCCTTCATCTCACAACCTACCTGTGGGGCATATGCACTGATGATATTCATCATCACCCCTTCAATTTCCAACTTCACACTCATCACCCTGTCAGACACTCGCTTAACCTCCAACACACTTTTAACATACTTTTCCTTTAAAATGACCCCAACACCATTTCTCTTCCTGTCCTCACCATGGTACAACAACTTGTACCCACCGCCGATGCTCCTGCTCTTACTTCCCTTCCACTTGGTCTCTTGCACCCACGATATGTCTACCTTTCTCCTCTCCATCATATCAGCCAGCTCTCTCCCTTTACCAGTCATACTACCAACATTCAAAGTCCCCACTCTCATTTCCACCCTTCTAGTTTTCTTCTTCTCCCGCTGTCTGAGGAAACGTTCTCCTCCTCTTCTTCGTCATCTTCGCATAATGTGGAATTGTTGCAGGGACTATTCTTGTCCTCATACAATACTTACTGTCATGGGTCACATTTTGGTGCTTAATTTTTTTTCTCTGTGTTGCTCTGTCTCTGGTACTGTTCTCCTATGTGTTATTTTTATTTTACATGTTTTATGGTTAATTTTCCCTGTATATTATCTGTTATTTTGGCTTTGATGTTTCTTTTGTGTACCCTAGCCAGTGAATCTGACCACTTTTTTTAGTAACGAGTAATCTAACGCGTTAATCTTTCCAAATCAGTAATCAGATTAAAGTTACTTCTCCATGTCACTGTGCGTTACTATTATTTTTCATTGTGGGTCGATAGCAGCATTAAACTTGGTCTGTGGGCAGGAGGTCGGGGTTCGACTGAACTGCACACTTTAAGCGAACTGTGAGCTTTTCATCCGCGGTTTTTTTGCAGCTGCTCGACTCGTCCTCACCTCTTAAAGCACGGTGATCAGCACACCTGCACTGAACTTTACAAAGACATTTTTATACTTTTTTTCCTCCTTTATTTAGAATTCTGAGCTGAGCCGCTCTGTATCTGGTCGTTAAAAACAGCTGATCCTCCGCGACGCGTCAACAACTAACACTATTTTCCACTCAAATGCACCTAAACTCTCTTTCTGAGGACCACATGATGTGAAAACGCAATAAAAATTTCTTACCTGTAAATCTGGTCCTGTTTTCTGCATAAATAAATGTTATCCATTCTTTGTGCTCAAACGCCAAAGCAGGGGCGAATCTAGATGGAATGGGGGCGTGGGGCAAGGATGTGCCCCCTCCCCCACAACACCCCTAGATTAAAGGTGCAATTTTGAAGCCGTTTTTTACTACAACTAATATTGCTTAAAATAATAATTTCGACAAGTAAAATGTTTAGAGAGAATTTAAATGTTAGAAAAATGTTAGAATTTAATAGTTACCTTTATAAACAATGTAGGCTCGAAATTGCAAGTTTTACTGTTACAGTGCTGTCAACAGTTAAATATGAGGTCAAGAAAGACGTCTTTATTTTACTTTTTATAAAACAAGTATTTATTTTCATTGAAGTCAAGAAAGGGTGACTATAAAGTGAGTTTTGGAAAAACAGGTATCATTGTCATGTTGAGGTGGCAGAGGGTTGTTGTCGGCAGCTGGGAAAAGTAACTAAAAAAGTAACTAGTAATCTAACTTAGTTACTTTTACAATTGAGTAATCAGTAAAGTAACTAAGTTACTTTTTCAAAGTAACTGTGGCAACACTGACCCTAGCTCCCTGTTTCAAGCCTTACTGTTGAATGTGTTACTGCAGTTCCACATTTGATTGTTTGGTTACCTATTTGGTCTTCAACATTCCCTCATCGTCAGCTTGTATAGGTTCACCCTGCTATCTCATGTTATTGTTCCAGTGCTTGTTTTTTTTCCCCAGTGTTTTTTTTTTTACCTTCCTGTTGCAGTCCTTTTGCCTGTCGTTTTGGACTGATTACCAAGTATGAGAATTCTCTGTGACTGACCTTTTTCCTTTTTTGGTTTAACCTGTGCTTCCTCCCTTTAAAAGACTGTTACTTGTTGGACAGATCACCAGTGTGCCAGTTTTGACCAATCCTGTTACTCTGCTGCTCAAGACTGTCATATTTTTTTGCCTTCTGGATAATACACCGGTTTCAGAAAGCGATGTAATCTTGCTCAGTCAGCTAAACTCACCTAGTCGACTAATCTTTTGACAGTCATTGCACAAAGCTCTCAGTCAGCTAAAGTTTCGCGTTAGGTGACTAAAGTTTTTAGCCTGCTACAGAGGAGACTAATCTTATTTTATTAGACAAAATTCCAGTGTCTTACTTCAAAAATGGCGGCTATCATGTACCACCACTTGATGGAGCAGGAAGGAAGGAGAGCCTTGCAGCAAGAGCGAGTGTTTTGGGACCGGAATAATCCATTGGAGATGTTTACGGATGCCGAGGCCGGGAGCGCTTGTCCTCTTGTGGTGGACTGGTGGACTCGGCCATGGTTGTAGCAGATGACTAACCCAGAAATAAACAAAACTCTTGTGTATTGGAGCCATTTCTTGGCAACAGCACCCGCGAGGCTGCTTATGCCCATAAAAACTGCCGGCTAACGTTAGACGGCTAATCCACAAGTTTAGCCATCTATGTGAAATGGTGATTCGACGGCTAATTTGGGCGACTAACCTTAGCCGACTAAGAAAGCTTAGTAGATTAAAAGATTAGATTGCTTTATGACACCGGGTCCTGCTTTCACCTTCCATTGTTGTGTTTCTCTGCAATGGGGTCCTTTTTCCAAACCAATTTTTAATGAAAAGTATTAATAGGTGTGATTTTGAAGGATTATGTGGCTTCCAAAAAGTTTGTTTTCAGGGTCTTTTCATTTCCAAGGCCAATGTCTGGCTCATCTATAAAAGTAATGTTGTTAGTTTTTCTTGAGTCTGACCCATGAAAACATAAAAGAAAATAAAAGCATCACTTCCTTGGCAGAGGAAACAAAAAGGAGTTGACACAAAACAGATTTCGCTTAAGGAGATCAAATCAGTACGTGCATATAGCCGAGGGTTCGGAAGCTAATTGACAGTTTAGCGCACGGTGCCTGCTAATGATGAATGACAAAACCAAAGCTAATTTTACAAGCTCCAAAATGTGTACATCAGTTCAAAAGACCTCCACACATGTGTAGCCTCCAAACGCCGATCTCTGAAATTACATTTGAGTTGTTATTAAATTTTGTGGCTACAATCAGCAACTTATTTACTAATGAACACAAACCTGCCTAACACAGAGAAATTAAACTTTATTGGTTTACAGCCAATTGAAGCCACACAAAATCTCTATGAGCAGTTCAAAAGCAACCGGTTAATGAAAGCACGACACTTAAACACGTCTTTATTGATTAGTGATTAGCACGCGGGTGCATTCGTGGGGTATCCATAACTGGATCCTGGTTTGCATTTAATTGCTTAATTGAAGTGATTATTTAGCAATGGGAAATCGTCGCACCTGTTCCTGCGTACTTCTGGTCTGTCAGCTTTGTTTGATAGTTCTCTATGATTACAGCTTTCCCTCCCCAAACTGAACTCTCCGTTCAAATGAAATCAAACCATATTCACACCACAAACAGGGAGTTGTAATGGCCGTTTATGACTGGCATGGAAAACCTCGCGTATGTACAGCACAGACAAATTTAATATAGAGTGGGCTGAGCCATTAGGCAGCACCGAATGATTTCATATTGTGGTGGTGTGTGCCGATGTTGGGCAGGGGTTAAAAAAGGGCCAAGACAGAGCCAAGCCACTGGCGTTGGCCGCATGGGTAAATGTTGGCAAGCGAGCCAGAGAATAATCATATCCTAATCTGATTTCCAGCTTTGATAATGGAGGCCAGGCTAAATAAGAAAAATTCCAGGCAAATTTGTGCAAATGAAAAAGGATTCCTCTTGACATAATGGTACGGTGCTAGACAGCATCTAATGAGCAATAATCTGTCTAAGAGCTTCTCCCTCGCTCCCCACCTTGCTCTCTCTTCGTGGTTTCTTCCACATATTCCACCCCTCCACCCGACTCCAACCCCCTGCCACAGCT
Source organism: Thalassophryne amazonica (assembly GCF_902500255.1). Taxonomy (NCBI): domain Eukaryota; kingdom Metazoa; phylum Chordata; class Actinopteri; order Batrachoidiformes; family Batrachoididae; genus Thalassophryne; species Thalassophryne amazonica. Next base: position 72,150,397 of record NC_047113.1, read on the forward strand.
TTCATCAGCTTTTTTTTTTTTTTTTTCAAAAAGTGCACCTCGAATCTAATTGACGAAAAGAGGAGACACTGATATACAGCAGCAGCGAAGTTTTGAACCTGCATCTGGAGGTCATTGTCGACCAAAAGAATTAGATCATTATGGTGTCATAAGGCTGGTTCATGATACACGTGCAAAGAAATAAATGAAATGAAAGGCATCAGAGGGCTGATGCATACCCTGCACACACAACACTGTGATATAAATGTACAAGTCAATATACATGTGTGGTAATGTTGTTTTTGACTATGTATGACCACATACAAATCAGTCACTAATATTTTGTTGATCAATATGCGTTGGATCAACCATCTAGTCCTCTTGTTGGTTGTTGAGATATTAAAAAAAGTGTTTTTGACCATACTTTCTTTGATCTTTGACCAAACTACTCCAAACTCTAATCACCTCTAGATCTACGTATATCCAAGTCATATTCCCACTAAGTTTGAAGAAAAATGTTTTTGAACTATATGATCCACAGATGCACACGCCAGTGAAAACAATATCCTGCTATCACCGCTTCGTCATGTCAAATCAAATCAAATCAAATCAATTTTATTTATATAGCGCCAAATCACAACAAACAGTTGCCCCAAGGCGCTTTATATTGTAAGGCAAAGCCATACAATAATTACGGAAAAACCCCAACGGTCAAAACGACCCCCTGTGAGCAAGCACTTGGCGACAGTGGGAAGGAAAAACTCCCTTTTAACAGGAAGAAACCTCCAGCAGAACCATGATCAGGGAGGGGCAGTCTTCTGCTGGGACTGGTTGGGGCTGAGTGAGAGAACCAGGAAAAAGACATGCTGTGGAGGGGAGCAGAGATCCAATCACTAATGATTAAATGCAGAGTGGTGCATACAGAGCAAAAATAGAAAGAAACACTCAGTGCATCATGGGAACCCCCCAGCAGTCTAAGTCTATAGCAGCATAACTAAGGGATGGTTCAGGGTCACCTGATCCAGCCCTAACTATAAGCTTTAGCAAAAAGGAAAGTTTTAAGCCTAATCTTAAAAGTAGAGAGGGTGTCTGTCTCCCTGATCTGAATTGGGAGCTGGTTCCACAGGAGAGGAGCCTGAAAGCTGAAGGCTCTGCCTCCCATTCTACTCTTACAAACCCTAGGAACTACAAGTAAGCCTGCAGTCTGACAGCGAAGCGCTCTATTGGGGTGATATGGTACTATGAGGTCCCTAAGATAAGATGGGACCTGATTATTCAAAACCTTATAAGTAAGAAGAAGAATTTTAAATTCTATTCTAGAATTAACAGGAAGCCAATGAAGAGAGGCCAATACGGGTGAGATATGCTCTCTCCTTCTAGTCCCCGTTAGTACTCTAGCTGCAGCATTTTGAATTAACTGAAGGCTTTTCAGGGAACATTTAGGACAACGTGATAATAATGAATTACAATAGTCCAGCCTAGAGGAAATAAATGCATGAATTAGTTTTTCAGCATCACTCTGAGACAAGACCTTTCTAATTTTAGAGATATTGCGTAAATGCAAAAAAGCAGTCCTACATATTTGTTTAATATGCGCTGTGAATGACATATCCTGATCAAAAATGACTCCAAGATTTCTCACAGTATTACTAGAGGTCAGGGTAATGCCATCCAGAGTAAGGATCTGGTTAGACACCATGTTTCTAAGATTTGTGGGGCCAAGTACAATAACTTCAGTTTTATCTGAGTTTAAAAGCAGGAAATTAGAGGTCATCCATGTCTTTATGTCTGTAAGACAATCCTGCAGTTTAGCTAATTGGTGTGTGTCCTCTGGCTTCATGCATAGATAAAGCTGGGTATCATCTGCGTAACAATGAAAATTTAAGCAATGCCGTCTAATAATACTGCCTAAGGGAAGCATGTATAAAGTGAATAAAATTGGTCCTAGCACAGAACCTTGTGGAACTCCATAATTAACCTTAGTCTGTGAAGAAGATTCCCCATTTACATGAACAAATTGTAATCTATTAGACAAATATGATTCAAACCACCACAGCGCAGTGCCTTTAATACCTATGGCATGCTGTAATCTCTGTAATAAAATTTTATGGTCAACAGTATCAAAAGCAGCACAGAGGTTTAACAGAACAAGCACAGAGATGAGTCCACTGTCTGAGGCCATAAGAAGATCATTTGTAACCTTCACTAATGCTGTTTCTGTACTATGATGAATTCTAAAACCTGACTGAAACTCTTCAAATAGACCATTCCTCTGCAGATGATCAGTTAGCTGTTTTACAACTACCCTTTCAAGAATTTTTGAGAGAAAAGGAAGGTTGGAGATTGGCCTATAATTAGCTAAGATAGCTGGGTCAAGTGATGGCTTTTTAAGTAATGGTTTAATTACTGCCACCTTAAAAGCCTGTGGTACATAGCCAACTAATAAAGATAGATTGATCATATTTAAGATCGAAGCATTAAATAATGGTAGGGCTTCCTTGAGCAGCCTGGTAGGAATGGGGTCTAATAGACATGTTGATGGTTTGGATGAAGTAACTAATGAAAATAACTCAGACAGAACAATCTGAGAGAAAGAGTCTAACCAAATACCGGCATCACTGAAAGCAGCCAAAGATAACGATACGTCTTTGGGATGGTTATGAGTCATTTTTTCTCTAATAGTTAAAATTTTATTAGCAAAGAAAGTCATGAAGTCATTACTAGTTAAAGTTAAAGGAATACTCGGCTCAATAGAGCTCTGACTCTTTGTCAGCCTGGCTACAGTGCTGAAAAGAAACCTGAGGTTGTTCTTAATTTCTTCAATTAGTGATGAGTAGTAAGATGTCCTAGCTTTATGGAGGGCTTTTTTATAGAGCAACAGACTCTTTTTCCAGGCTAAGTGAAGATCTTCTAAATTAGTGAGACGCCATTTCCTCTCCAACTTACGGGTTATCTGCTTTAAGCTGCGAGTTTGTGAGTTATACCACGGAGTCAGGCACTTCTGATTTAAAGCTCTCTTTCTCAGAGGAGCTACAGCATCCAAAGTTGTCTTCAATGAGGATGTAAAACTATTGACGAGATACTCTATCTCACTTACAGAGTTTAGGTAGCTACTCTGCACTGTGTTGGTATATGGCATTAGAGAACATAAAGAAGGAATCATATCCTTAAACCTAGTTACAGCGCTTTCTCAAAGACTTCTAGTATAATGAAACTTATTCCCCACTGCTGGGTAGTCCATCAGAGTAAATGTAAATGTTATTAAGAAATGATCAGACAGAAGGGAGTTTTCAGGGAATACTGTTAAGTCTTCAATCACCTAGTGAAATAACAAGATGCAGTCAGAGTGCAGCCATGCAAATTCATTCTTTGCAATTCAATATATGGTTCTGTGTTACATTTAATCAGTTCTGTCCAAAATAGAAACAATTAATTGACCCAGTTTCTGTCCTGAGTTCAAAATTGAAGAAATTAGGCTAGATTTTTTTCATAAATCGTAGCCAAAATTTGTATGTAATCCCAGTTCTTATTGTTACCATTTTACATCTGATTATACATGATTGCACCAATTATTGCAAATGACAACCAGTTAAATACAATTCCATCATATATATATATATTTCTGCAGGCACTCTTGCACAGCGCAACTTCCTCTTCCTGTGTTTTCCCAGACTTTTTGAAAAAAGTAAAATTTTCTCAGTTAAAATCTTAAAGGTGTCTTCTGTTGAGGGTTTTGTGTTCCGGAGGAGGATCAGAAGGAGGCATCTGCTCAGAGAACGGTAACTCCAGATTACTACATATTTAACCTGATTGACCACCTTCACCTACTATTACACAGGATTACCCCCAAACCCCACCAATTCAGTTCAGCTGGCTTTTTTTTTTTTCAAATCACAATTTATCCCACCATCATGAACTTTCTAAAACATGCTTTAAACTTTCCCAATTGTTCTCGTTTTTTTACAAAGCCACCTTTACCACTGATTACAGACCCCAGATATCTTAATAATGTGTTTATTTTTTTGTCAAAATCAGAGACAAAAACCTTAACGGGAGACAGGCTTAATGCATAATTTACTCTTATATTACGTGTCAAATGTAATCAAATCTTTGCAAACTTAATTAAAGTATCAGCAAAATTGAACTTTTGGAGTTGCTGATGCTCTGATCCAAACATTTAAAGATGCTTTTCGTCTCTGCTGGAAACAAAGCAAAACTTTCAGCATCCCAGAGGAGACTTGAGGATTTTCAATTTGTGAGAATGCAGATGTAGTGACGTTCTCTGTCCACTCCATCTTCTCCCTTATCCTACCAGGCTCACAAAGACTCCAGTCCTGGACTTGGACTTGGACTGTCCCATGTGTGGATTCATGTTGGTGCCCCCAGAATGCAGAATGCAGACCTGGAGAAAAAGAAAACCAGTAGTATATAGTACATAGTACCAATAATTTTGGAATTGATGGCCTAATGCTCATTTTTCAGCATCCCAGAAGAGATTCAGCAGAGAGGATTTTTGCTTGGTGTTATTATTAAAGTTTTGTATGTTTATATTCATTTAACTTTGTTTTTAATTTTTTGCTGTTACATCAGCTTCAGCGCAGTTTGATGCACTAATGTGTGTGGCTGTGTGCTCCAGCAGAGTGTGCAGGTGCTGTCAACCCTCCCGTGTGAGCCGTGTCTGAATATTGCACCGTATATGTAGCAGGAAACACATGCTAGCACCACACGCTGTGCCTGACCACACCTCAGATGGAGACCAGTATGCCCACATGTGCACAATGAGCGCACATACACTTGCTGTATACATATTTTGGATGTAGTAAGTGAAAATGCAACACATTTCATGATGTGTTTTGCAGCACGGGGCTCAGTGGTTATCACTTTTGTCTCACCGCACAAAGGTCTGAGGTTTGATTGGTTGGATTGGGTCTAACTGTAATTATGATGGGTTAAGTGGAGCCTATCCTAGCAAGCAGTCATGGCGCGTGAGGCAGGGTAGAATAAAAATAATAACAAGCTGATTTTTTTTAAATCATTATTTTTACTCTTTTTTTTTTTGCTTTTTTCAGGCAGAACATCTGCCATCTTATTTTCGGCCATGTGATCACATCATCCCAGCTGATGAATAGAATAGAATACCTTTATTGTCACTATACACATGTACAATGAGATTAAAAGCAACTCCTTCACAGCGCAAACATATAAAACAAATGATACAGGAAGGGGATAAAGTGCAGTCTGAGGTGTATATATAGATAGAATTCTTGTCCTATTACATTTTTTTCCGCAAATCTGATTGGTTAATTGTGTGAGATTTCAGACCGTAAAATATCATGGAAACGGTGGCAAAATATTAAAACCGTTTCACATTTGATGTGTTACTCTGCGCCCTGTCCATGCGCGTTGCTACACACGTCAGCAATGGCGCGGTCAGCTGAAACTGCCGGAGCAACGACACTGACATGGATTAATTTAAGATACCATATGAAAGTAGTGATGTGGATTCTGCTCACAGAATTTCCAGTTTGGCATGAAAACGCTGTTGCTACGGTAAACATTGACGAGCTGACCACACCCTTTGTCTGCGTAACATTTTTACCGAACTGTATTATTATGCAGATTAAGATGTCACCTTCAGTGATGGACATGGATCTGTGCAAACCTTGGAATTGGATTAGAATGGGAATAACCCCCTTGTGTCTGATGATTTGCAGAAGTTAATGCTGGATTACGGTCGCAAATAACCATTTTACTAGGTCCGCTAATGTGTCGCTGTTAAAACTCCTTTTTGCGACCGTAAAATCCAGCATTATCGTCTGCAAATCATCAGACACAACAGAGATATTCCCTAATTGCAAAAAATAAAACTATGTATTTGTAAAATACTATATATTTGTTTATATACAGTGTAATATATTGCATGTTTCTCTCAGTTGTCCAGGTGGTTTCCATGGTAGAGAAGCTTTAATCTTCGACTGGACTGGGTTGCTTGATGCAAGGACGTTTCGCTTCAAATCGCAAAAGCTTCCTCAGCTAAGAGCCAGAGCAAGAATTTTAGCTGAGGAAGCTTCTGCGATTTGAAGCGAAACGTCCTTGCGTCAAGCAACCCAGTCCAGTCGAAGATGCAAGCTTTTCTACCACAGTGTAATATATTGCATGTTATTAATGCATGGGATGTATATCCACATTTTTATGCATTACTCTTCCACATGTATTACTATGATTTTTTTTTTGTGAGGATATCTTGGAAAATGACAACTGTGTCTATTGGAAACTTGCAGGGGCACTTAAGGTGTGCTGTGCACTGTCTCATGCCAGATGTAAGGGCCCCTTCACCCATAGTACAAATGTGGTCCAATTGCATATGAAGTGTGCATAAAGCAGGAATCGTATGCAATACGTGTAAAATCGAAGCTGCCTCCAATGACTCGTACACCTCTTGCTACAACTATTTGCGCACACCAGTGACTGAAAGACAGACTGTGCACTGTGCGAGCCCAGTGAACCCTCTCGTGGCAGGTGTCAGCCAAATTCCAGCTGAACATCTAATACCGCTCGTTTGGCACTTAGAAGATGTGTGGCCATTCACACTATCATCATGACAACAGTCAGCAGACGATCACTGTCAAGCTGGATGTGAAATTTGTCTAAGTGCCCCACGAGTATGGAGTTGCAGAAAGCAACACACATGTGGTGCACGTGTCTCACACATGTGCGTTTGTATCCCCCCTCCCCCCGCTCCCCCCTGTACACACGTGACGTGCCGGGAGGGCACATTTGCATAAAATGATTATATGTATGTACAGATCTGATCACATGGGGGCCGGACAGCCAGGTCTGATCGCACACAGCATGGGGAGGGGCCTGTCAGTTGATCGCAGCACACTGACAGCTGGATGATGGCTCAGTCAACACTTAAAAAACACAGAAACCACACCAGGACAGTTATATAAATACAACAATACCTACATATGCAATTACACAACAAATAACGGAAATGAATGACCACATAACACAGAGTGACACATTGGTCTGGGCGCTGAATGGACAGGGGGGTGTGTCCGCCCACAGCCGCTGCTGTAGAGATCTGTGCTCCTGGATGTCCCAGCTGGAGACATGAACTTGCAACATTCCTCCATGATGCGCGTGAATCTGCACACGTCGTCCATGTCCTTGTTGATTTCAGGCATTTTTCTGCACCATTTACAGGCCAGTGATGGTAGCTCAGTGGTAAAGTTTCTGGCTGGCAATCAAAGCTTTTGTAAATAGTAAACACGCTCCAGCTGCTCGCAGTGTGTTCCCGCTGCAATGGTTTTCTGCATGCTCGTGCATGAAACTAATGGTTTTGTGCATGCACAAAACCATTGCATTGTTCACGCCTGCCCATCGCCTCAGTGTTTTTGTGGTTCGCTCATATGAGCTGTTCTGCTGTGATTTACTCTGATTTGTACTTATTCGTACTGTGTGTGAAGGGGCCCTAAGATAAGGGCCCCTGACTGTTGATTGACTGTTTGATGACAAAGGAGGGCCCCTTTAAGGTAGAATCCTGGAGCTTTTTCCAGTGTGTTCTGTGATTTTAATACATACAGTAAAACAAACTACTGACTGTAAAGCATAAAAACGCCAAAGTGGAAGTACCCCCCGCCCCCAACTCTGTGCTTTATTGTAACACGCATTAATGTCAGCATCCACACAACTGCAGCAGCTGTGAGACAATTTTACCTCCATAGAAAAATAACACCCTTCTGCCCCCCGTCCCCCCCACCCCTGTTGGCCAGCAGCACCGGTGGTGGTGGCTGCAGCAACTTGGCTCTGTGTTTCTGACAACTTCCATAAATTATTGGAGATTTTCATATTTCAAATTTCATCTGCATTCATGCGGAGCGGCCTGGGCCCCGGCGGAGGCTAGCGTCGGGGTGTCGGGTGTGGAGGCAGCAGCCCCTCGGTAGCGGCGCTGCCACCAGCTGCCTGGCTCGGTGGCCCCAGAGACCCCTGGCTAATTGAATTGCATCCCCTGATTAGATTATCTTTGCAGCAGCTTGCTGCCAATCTGAAGTATGGGTGCCTTCTATCCTACTTAACCCTTCTGCCCCCCACCCGCTGCTGCAGGCACACACACAGCTCTGCACATACACACAAGCGTGGCTAAGGCTGAGTGCCCAATATATTCAGGGGCCATCAAAGTTGGCCAGTTTTGTTATTTTTCTTTTGCATTGTCTGGCCTTGTAAAAGTGGCCATCTTTCACCGTCTGGCCTCACTGCTGCTCGTTCTTTGCCAAACAGCTAACTCTGGCAAACTGTAGGAGTCATTAGTTTGTTTTTCCTGTTTGTTTGGATTGGTGGCCTCGGGTTTTACTCAGTGATCATGGTGCCAACTTTCTGAGGGATTGGTTTGTATCCAGATGATCAGACACCGTCACAAGAACTTAAAGAGTATAGATTGTATTGTATAAACAGCTGGAATAAATGCATTTTAAACAATTTATTTATTTTTGTATCTGTCTTTTTTTTCTTGTCTAACAGCTGTTCTCTTTAACGTCATCTACACCTTTGTGTAAATCATCTTTGTGTATCTTGAAAGATAGTATAGGAATTTATTATTATTATTATTATTATTATTTAGGTCCTTAATCCCCAAGTTGCTCCCCATGTGTAGTGAGTACCTTGTATGACAGCACGCTCACATCGGGGTGAATGTGAGGCATTATTTGTAAAGAGCTTTGAGCGTCTGATGCAGATGGAAAAGCACTATATAAGTGCAGTCCATTTACAATTACACAACTGTAAGTTGTATTTTTCAGGAGAAATTGCTGTCCTTCCATCCGTACAGCAAAACCTCCTGCGTCCTGAAACTCAAGAACCATAAAACTCAAAATCAAAATTTTTATATATTAATACTGAATAAATAAATAAAAATTATGCATTTCTGACATTTATGAATGCCTCCTTTTTTTAATGAATTTTGCATTTCAGGTAGGAAATGTACCAGAAGCCCTGAAATGCTCACATCGGCCACTAGATGTTGACAAAACCTGCTGAAATGTGCACCAGGGTCTCATTTATTCATTTGAGAAGTTAACTGTTGGTGAAAATAAGGATGGGCTAACAGCCAAAAGTGAATGTACATCTGTGTCCCTTGCCCTTATGGACAATTTATGTGTTATTATTGTTGTTGTTGTTGTCATAGTGGGTGCAATGAATTGACCAGAAAATAAGTAAGTATAATGTTGGAATCAGTGCATCAATATGGTGATTTTAAGATATAAGTAAATCCCAGCACTCACAGATTGCTGTTGTTCAGTCTTTTAAAAGTGTTGCATGCATGACTGTGCTAAAACTATCAAATGTGTGCTGTTTACGAATAGTATTTTCATTATTTTATTTTTCATGTTCTGTATTATATTAGCTTAGATTGATTAATGCTATGATTGCACACAATCTAGTGAAATTAGTGCAGAAGTGCACTGCAGTATGCACTTCTAAAGCTGGTTTGTGATCTGCCAGTAATCACAAGGAAGAAGTTCTTTTATTTTTGTTATTAATTAATTATTAAGTTTATTTTCAGACTGTGGCTGATGATGTGACTAAGGCGAGTACCTTAAAGCAATGATTCATGATGGATTTAATTATGTACTTGTGTTGAAAATGCTGTCATCATGATGCTAATGGCTAACATAAGTATGAAACGAATGGCTGTGTACCCTGCTTCTCGTCCTGAGATCTATGATTGCTACAATAGGCTCCGTCATGCCCCTGCCCTCCTCCGCCCATCCCAGTGACCCTTAAATGGAGTAAGCGGATATCAAAAATGAATGTTTGTTTTTGTCTGTTCCCAGTTGTTCATGGTTGCCACAATGGATCCTGTAGGAATCCCCATTTAGATTTAGCACAAGTTTTACACAGAATGCCCTTCCTGATACAATTCCAGTTCTACATGGAGAAACATGCACAGATCCTGGTGTTCCTAAGCAATCAAGCGCCTACGATCTGCTGGGATCAGATGTACACAGACTGGTATAGATGCACTGGTGCCAACATTCTTTAGGGCCACGTCACATACAGTGCGAATTTGGTCGAATTGCACATTAAGAGCACATGAAGCAGGAATCAAATGCAAACCATGTAATTTTGTAGCTGCTTCCAACGCCTCGTACACCTGTTGCTACAATTATTTGCACACACCAGTGGCTGAAAGACATGGCGCTGTTCAAACCCATCAATCCCTGTCGTGGCAGGTGTCAGCCAAATTCCAGCTGACACGCATGAACATCTAACACCACTCGCACGGCACTTAGAAAATGTGTGGCCATTCACACTCTTGGCATGACAGCAGACTGCAGACAATCACTGTCGTACTTGCAGTGAAATTTGTCTAAGTGCTCCACGAGTGTGGCTGTGGTGTGTGCTGAACTGACAGGAGGTGTGGCTATGACAGAAGCGGCTGTGGAGATCTGTCATTCTGGACATCCCAGCTGGACAGTACTGTGTTTGGATGGACAGGGACTAACCACTAACCACTGTGATGCGCATGTGTCTGTTTGCTGTCATCAAGTGGACATAAATAAAAACATATATCACTGTGGCGACAAGCCGCAGCAAGTGAGCGCGCATGCGCACGGTGTGCACATGGACAGGCTGCCCCCAGGTTGAAACGGACCGTCAGATTATAACACGCAGCAGGCGATCTGACTGTCACGTCACCCACGTGAGCTGTGTTCCACATGACGTGGTGTCCTGCGACGCACCACCATTCGCACGTGTCCTGGTGGCAGGACACGCGCGTAGGCTGGCTGGACACTGCCAACAAATGTGGACATGAATGAGACGAGCAAACTGCTTCTCGTTTATGTCATTTCATGACTGTACGTCAGCGACCATGGGTCATCAACAGAGGAACAGATGGATCATATTTATACGTCCATGTGCTTCCTGATATGAGGCAGTTTTCAGCACCTTTTTACAGGACAGCGATAGTCACTCACTTGGTAATGATTCTGACTGGCAATCAGAGCTTTTGGAAGGCACGGGTTTAAATTCTGTGGTTGACATATATACGAGGTCTGTCAATAAAGCAACGGTCCAAGCCGACGCGGTGCAGCGGCACAGGAAAAACACCTCTGTTGAAAGCCTTAAGGACAAGTTGGAACATGTCCTGCTGTTAAACAATTTCTCATATACTCACTCCACTGAAAGCCATCAAAAGCCGCCTGGATTTTACAAATGGTTATCAACACGGAGGTGTTTTTTCCTGTGCCGCCGCACCGCGGCTGCGTCCCGACCCGTCCGCACGTCTTTCATTAAAAAAATCTCCTTTAACAGTGGAATATCCGGATAAAATGCTGAAACTGACTTCTTCTGAAACTTCTCTGTTCTCTCACGACGTCCTGGATCAATAGAGCCTGAAATGTGGAGGTTTTCAGCTTGAACAGGCTGACGACGGCGGCTGAGAGTGCTGAGCGACGTCTCGCACCGTGGGAAGTCCTTAAAGTGACAGAATCACCTCAAAATCTCTCATCAGCCGTTAAAATTTTCACTGAAAACCAGCTTAATTTTTCGAACCGTGTCCACTTCGATGTGTCTCACAGGTTTAGAAAAAATTTTGATCAAACAACGCGCCAGTCTCTCAGCAACTTCTCAGACAAAGGAATTCCGACAAGGGGCTGGACGACTCCTCCCACAAGGAGTGCTCACAGGCGAATGACATCACCGACAGGCGTGGAAAAACTCACGCATGCGCACGAGGGTTCAAGCATGTCTGACGTAAAAACATATGAATGAAATCCATATAGTTTTTGAAAAAAATAAAAAGGACCGTTACTTTATTGACAGCCCTCGTATATATATATATATATATATATATATATATATATATTTTTTTTTTTTTTTTTTTTTTTTATTCATTAATTCACAACCAAGTTCTCTTCCTTGCTCCCAGCATTTGAGTCCATTGCCTGAAACGATTCTGTCCTATCCAGACCTCCAACCACAACACTAAAGTCATTTTTACTCTCAAAATTCTACTAAATGCAAATAACAGATCAAACTGAGACCAGCTAAGACTTGTGAAAGTTGACAACATGTCATGGTCTTGTAGGTCTTGTATGGGTCTCAGTCCAGTGTAAACAGGGCATAAACGATGCAGATGTTTCCATTAGCCATCAGTTTTCAACCAACAGGTACCAAGCACATTCCTTACAACATCAATGTTCTCATTCATCTTTTGCTGTTTACAGATTGTGGTCAAGGCATCCCCTCCTCCACCCCATTGCCACCAGTTGGTCACATCTCAAGTGTACTTTCTGCCATGACTGGGACCAGTGTCAAATCTAATTCACCATAGACTATACCATTCTGTACATTATCTCGTTGCATTAACATTATCAACTTTAACATGCCTTCTGAGTCATTCTAGTAGAAAAAGTATTACCTCCTCCTGGTGTTAACATGATCAATGTTTGCAGCTGGGATCGGTGTTGTCATGAAGCCTTAAAGACCACGTCTTCTTGTCAAGACAATATACACAGAAAACAGATTTCTTCTGATAATCCTGAGAGACAAAACTACAATCTTCTTGCGCTACACTAACATGAAATCTAGAATAACTGAGCGATGTGTTTGAGTCTTGCGGTCTTGCTGTAAAATATGATGCCACAGATTGATGCTGTGAATAAACAAGTCCACCAGACACTGGAAGCATCCAGGACTTTGGCCTCCTGACCCTCCCATGAGTACAAACACTGTCTGGTCTGCTTACTGGGACTATCAGGCTATGTCATCTCATGCGTTGCCACATTTCAGTTTTGGGCCAATGCATAAGCCAGATGAATATAAGTGTTCACTGAGGAAAAGTCATGTTCTGATATAATTATCATCTATTGCTTCCTGTAATCATATCAGATCTCCTTTGAACAATAATCTCCTGGTGAACGTCTGGAACGGGGCCCTCCTCCCTGTTTATTGTTCTCCACTCCGGTAAAACACAATTGAATTGAGGACTCTGCTATTAGATTTTTTGCTCTGTAGAATAAACTGAAATCGTATTTTTGCTGGAAATTACCAATACATCTCAGAGTGCAAAAGTAAGAAGACACAGAACAAAAGTAGACCCTGGGTAGAGGGAAGTGGAGAAGGATGAAAGATGAGGAAGAGTTGATGGGAAGACTTTCAGCAACTGACAAAAGGGATTTATTGACATATAGAGGTCAGATGTATATGTTTGCAAATTGCATCAAAACTGTAAAATAGTCCTCCAGCACAGATGATACTTTATTGTCTGTTTAAGTCAAGTAAAACTGGTATATATTGAAATGTGGAACAGAAGTCATACAGTACGCAAGTATTTCTGTTATATTACTGCAGATACAAATAAGAAAATATAGCAAAAATGACATTTTATGGAGTACTGAAGAAAGTCAGATTTCCCAGTGAGCATGTAGTGTATATTCTGATTCTTTTAAACCAGGTCTTGTTGTCACAGAAATCATAAAGTTCTTCCAGATCAATGAGCATGTCAACTTTCAATTACAAGTTAGAAAAGCAGGAATATTGCAGTCCAAAGTGTGAGATATTCTCCTTTGTTTTCATTCATGCAGCATCCGCTGCTCACAACAACATTAAAGACATTTACTGGTGAAGATTTGGTGCAAATTATTCATGTAGGAAGCATAGAACAGACATTAAATATCTACAAAGAAGCAGCAGCTCCACAGTTTTGGCAGCTGAACTGCAAATTATTTAAAAAGAAATGAAATTTGACTGAAGTGAGAATCTTTAATCAGTAAATAGCTGAATCCATGTTGGATGAAGAAAGCGATAAAACTCAACGTCCATGTGGGCAAACCACCAAGAAGTGCAGGTGGACTCTCAGCACTTGTGATGTCATAAGATGTGAATGTTACAGAGGAGATCATGTAAAAGAAACCCTATCTCAGTCTAAAGTAACGATAATGAGTTAAAAGCAAGATGCTTGATGATGTCATAACAAAGAATGTTTGAGAAGATCAAAGGAAAACCAATTTCAGAAAACAAAATGAGAATGAGATGAATGCAAAATGCTTGAGCTTGTCATGAAGCAAGAATGTTACAGAATAGATCAAAGTAAAGCCTCTCAGAAAGAAAAAGCATGAGATTAAATAAAAATGTCTGATGATGTCAGGAAGTCAGAATGTTACAGAGTGAAATAAATGAAATCCTACCTCACAGAGAAAAACAATGACACAAAACCAAAATGTTGAATGATGTCATGAACCAAAAATGTTGCAGAGGTGATCAAAAGAAAACTTATCTCAGAAAAATACATTATGAGATAAAGGCAAAATGTTTGATTGAAGTCAAAATGCAAGATTGTTACAGTGTCAATCAAAGGAAAACCAATTTCATAAAGGAAAACAATGAGAAAAAAAAGAAAATGTTTGATTGAAGTCAATCACTTATGGCCCCAGGAAGATCTATGAGATTTTTGACATTATAGCTTCTGATGGTATTGAAATTTGCCAACGCTAACCATTATATTTGATTGTTTTGCAGGAAAACATGGCCAACAGACCGAGAATAGCAGGATTTACAGCTGCACAAGCAGTGAGACTGATGAAAAGGATGACAAATATGTAAGAGAGTGAAATATTTATGAAGAAAATCTACAGAGGTATTCCTGTATAAAGTCACTGGGGTCATAAATAACCCAACTCAGTCATATTCTTTGCTAAAATAGCTTGGGCGCTTGAGTGTTAAGTAAGAATGTTACAGTAAGTAAAACGAACAATTGATTTACAGACAACAAGAATGATATCAAAGCAAAA